>NC_080670.1:24361496-24961496 GCF_030247195.1 Topomyia yanbarensis | reverse complement strand
TTGTATTTTTGATGCCAAATGACTTTAAACTGCATGAAACGTCGAGATTTGATGTAAACTCGAAAAAAATTTTTTTGACGAAAACCAACTTTTTTCGATTTTTTTTGTTCAAAATGCATAAAGCATCAAAATTTGATGTTATCTCGAAAAAAATTTTTTAACGAAAATTGACTTTTTTGACGATTTTTGTTCAAAGGGGGGAGTAAAGGAAAATTTCAAAATCGACTTTGTATTTTTGATGCCAAATGACTTTAAACTGCATGAAACGTCGAGATTTGATGCAAACTCGAAAAAAAAATTTGACGAAAACCAACTTTTTTCGACTTTTTTTGTTCAAAGGGGGGAAATTTCCAAATCGAGCAGGTATTATTGATGCCAAATGACTTAAAATTTCATTGTGAAGAAAAGTTCCGATTTCTTTGCGAAATGTGTTTGTAGTTCTGCTTCAAATAACAAGGTAGAAGAACGTGCAAAAAATAATACTGGTGGTGTCATCGTTACCAGAAAACATTTCAGTTGCCAATTATCTATCGTCGCGCACTACAACCATTCTGTTAAAGGAAATTTTGAAAATATTTTCCTTCCTAATCAGACGAGTAGGACCGACCGAACTATGTACAGTAGATTGTTCCAGTGCGTCATTATTCAGTAGGGGAACGAAGCCATCTACGTTGCGGCATACGTTGGTGAAGTGCATGAGTCCAACAATGACATCACACCGTTCCTTACGAACCTGTCGGCGGAACGTTGGGACGAGAGGTTCAACTAGGATCCGCGCGCCTTTTTGAGGCTAGACTACTACTAATACTAACTAGGTTTTGCACCAACCGACATAACCCCACAAAATGAGCTGGATGAACTTCGTTTGACAGTTCTAGGTGGTTTTTTACATGGGAGTTTCATGAGTTCGAATGTAACAGATGACCACCCGTTGCCCTCGAACTCACGCAACTGACGAAGAGAACAAACCACCGAGAACTGTCAAACATGAACTTCATTCATCATTAGTTCATTCGTGTCGTCATCTTGTAGAACTCAGTTCTCCTTTTCTCCTAATTCGGCATATGATCGGTACATGAACCTTTCAGCGCCACGGTGCAAGATGTGTCAAGATATGGTCGTCAATGTGATACTAAGAAATGTTCGGGATGGGCTTGTGTTGTGGCGACTAATCGATTTCTTTATCCAAAGCAGGTTGTTGAAATGAAGTGTTACGAGGACAACAAATTGTCTCCCAAGTTTCTCAGTTATCGTCCAGTTCAAATATGCAAGTATTTATGTATATTTGAATATTCGGGAACTCCGCGTACGCACACGCACTAAACAGGACAATCATTGAAATTTGGTTTTTATGGAAGCGTTTCCGTGGGATTTTTATTTTTTTCTGTTCTCGAAGCTGTTTGGGAGTTTTTAGTTTTTATGTTTAGTACCAAATAACCGCTTTCGCCAATTTTATCTATCATTTCAGAGAGCGAGGTGATTCCTTATTGCTGACTATAGGCGCGGTCCCAGTAAGGTATTATAGAACGTATAAAGTTTATTGCCTTACTGGGTGCAGTCGTCCATAAAAGCGAGTAAAGGCGCTATAACCTAGGCTCATTAGCCAAGACAAGGTGTAAATACCTCTGTCGCATCCCAAAGGACCAAAGGAGTGACATTAACCTTCTTAGCCTAGTCACTCCCAACGATTTATCATATCCCCTTTACACTGAAACGGTCGGTACGGTTGTCCTCGTTTCTTTCTCTTTCAAGATTCAAAATGATCCGTTAGTTAGATTATTCATTAAATGAATAATTTAATTGCCGTATAATTTTGAAACATCTTTAAACAAAACTCTGCACAGTAGGCCTGGCCGTTTTAATATTTGCGACATATTACACATACTATGCTTCAAATATTAATGTTGACAAGAAAAACACTAAAGAATATCTGCAGTGTTTTCCAGGATGCTTTTCATTACTGGCTGTGTAAGGGTAAGAATAGAATAGAATAGAATAGTTTTTCGGATTTGTAATTTTTGTCGATATTTTTGCAGAATTTTAAATGTTTGTTAATATTTTTCTGAACTTTCCTGTAACTTTCAATTAGTTGCTCTGGGATTTTCTGATTTTTTTTTAATTTTGTGACTTTTTCTAAAGTGTTCTTAAAATTTCTTCAAATCTTTAATTTTATTTTGAATATTTCAAAATTTTTATGAAATGTTCTGAACTTTTCTCGACAAATTTCTGGAATATTCTAAAAATTTTCGTGAGATTTTTGAAAAAAGTACTAACTTTCCTTTTTCTAAAATTTCCTGAACTTTTCCTAAATTCTTTAAAAACTTCCGAAATTTTCTGTAATTATCTGCAGCATTCCTCAACGTTGTTCTGAATTTCTTTAAATTTATTGTTTTTAATTTCCTACATAACTGAAATTTTTGGAAATTTAAAAAAAAAATCGAATGTTGTCTTCTTATAGTTTTTTTTTCAATTTTCTGAAATTTGTGAATTTTCTGTAACTTGTTTTGAAGTTTTTGAAAAACTTTTTGAAAGCATTTTTGTAATTTTCCTGAAATTTTCTATAATTTGTTTTGGAGTTTTCTGATTTTTTTTAAATTTTCTGCAATTTCCTGACAATTTTCAAAGTTTTCTTGAAACTTCTATAACTTTTCTGAACTTATGAACTGTTCTCAACAAATTTCTGGAATTGAAATTTCCTAATAATTATAAAAAAATATCTGAAGTTTCCTGAATTTTTCTGAATATTCCTAAATTTTTCTGAATTTTTCTAGAAACTTCCGAGATTTTCTGAAGTATATTGAATCATTACTCAACGTTGTAACTTTTCTGTAATATCCTGAAATTCGCGTTAAAATTGTTTTTTGAAAACTTGAAAATTCTCCGAAATTTTTCGAAAATTTCTCGAATTTTGTGAGATTTCATTCAATTTTCTGAAATATTTTGTGAGCTGTTTTGGAATTTTCTGAAACTTTTGAATTTTCTGATTCCTTGAAACTTTCTTAGTTTTCCGTTTTTAAGCTTGCGACTTTTTCTAAAGTTTTTTTAAAATTTCCTCAAATTTTCAATTTTATTTTGAATTGTTTAAAATTTTTATGAAATATTCTGAACTTTTCTCGACAAATTTTTGGAATTTTCTGAAAATTTTCGTGAGATTTTTGAAAAAAAAAGTCCTAACTTTCCTGAGTTTTTTCTGAAATTCCCTGAATTTCTCCGAAATTCTCCGAAAATTTCCGAAATTTTCTGTAATTATCTGAGGCATTCCGAATCTTTCCTCAACGTTCCTCCTGAAAATTTTTCCTGAAATTTTCGAAGGCACACAATTTCTGAAACTATCTAAAACTTTCTGAGATATTCTATAACATATAAAAATTCAGGAAAAAAAGCAAACAAACCGTATTTTCTGAAATTCCTTGATCTTTTTTTAAATTTTTTAAATTTAATTTAATTAAATATCTGTGTTTTAAATTTCAAATATTTTCTGTGTTTTAAATATAATTTTTTCCCGAAATCTTTCGAATATTTTTATAAATTTCTGATATATTTTAGAAATTTTCAGAAATTTCCTGTAAATGATAATTTTTTGGATTTTTTGAAAATTTCAGAAATTTCCAAACATTTTTTTAATTTTTTTATTCTAGCTATTTTTTGAAGTTTTATAAAATTACCTACATTTTTTTGATAATTTCCTACAATTCTAAAAAAATATTCTGAAATTTTAAAACACTCTGTAATTTTCTTCAACAAATGCAGTGTCGATTTAGCGAAAAAAATAACTGGAAAATCAGCAAAATAAAATTTAACCGATATTTAATTATTTTTACAATTAAAACTGGCACAACAAAAACCAAAAATTTATGAGTGGCGCGCACGTTTCCTATAACAAATTTTCAAAATTAATATTCTCTGATATCGACAGAAAACTGTAAAAACATAAAAGGTGCTCACAGCTTCGCATTGCAACCTATGTAGCTATATTGATCTACAAGTGGAGTGAATGTATCGCTTCAACAAAAATGTGTTTGAACCGAAAAACACTTAAAAATCCAAACTTTTCTAGAAAGATGTTCGCTTGTTACAACATGTAGACTCGTTTTTAATATCTAGAACCAACTCGGGTAGTTATACAATGACTTAACCATCGTTCATATACACAGTGATCTTGTGACACCATCTGCCTGAGCTAAAACCTTGAACAATATAATTATTACATTACCTATATGATGGAACTGGATAAAGCTGACCAGTGTTGCCATTGTTTCGTGTATGCTATGAATACAACAATATCTCCCTTGCGCACGAAGCACTTCACGAACATGGTATGACAAATTTTTATTGACAGTTACACACACGGGGTTAAGTTGCTTTCCAACAGAGAAGTGAAAACTGTTCTACGAATTTAGTGATATATTAGAGATTGAAGTTAGAGATCGGTTCCAGATTAATGTGCTGCGTTTGCGAATCCTTGAAGGCGCATTGGAATAGAATTTTTTTGTAGAATTTTCACTATGTGTAGTGGAATATGTTTTAAATTTAAGCTTTTTCTGAAAAAAGCCGTTTTCGAAATTCAAATATATTTCATGTATCTAGTACGTATTCTGAAATCTATATTCTCGAGCTGAATGTTTTGTACATTCATCTTATCATGTAAATGCGACAAGATGTACCACTAGGCTACTCAATAAAATTGACAAACAAAAAGCAGCTAATTAAGACGAATCCCTACACCAGCAATCTCTCGATGCCATCAACACCATCAGTAGTGATTAGACAGTATATCGAAAGTCGGCATCGTCTCCATGAATTCCTAAATGAACATAAAAGCCTGCCTCAATAATTTATACCAGATCGTTCGATCCGTTGACTCCGACCAGTCACAACACACAGAGACACAATAAAACCCCGTTCATTGTTCGGAAAATTCAATCGCCTGACAAATGGCGGGAATGGTTGAATGCTAAATTTCCGTACGTTGGCCTATCGGCTGATCTGCTGCCTAGTCAACAAAACAAAAGCCACCATCAAATCTCGTCACTGAGCTGCGCTTTTACTGTCGATTTGTTTATAAATCCGCTTCCTGTTTGAAGCCGCCCCAACCACCACCACCGACCCACATTCTCCATCAGTTTGACGTGTTGTATCGGTTGTTTAATTTATTTTTTCTCTGTTTGAGTAGATGTATGTGTGTCTGGCTGTGTGCGTTGCCACCGAATTTTCCGAATTTTCTGCCAACTAGTTGCGGCACGTCCGTTCCATTCCACCGACCGTTGTCTGGAGGAAAAGGGCAAAAACCCCGATGCGATAGCAAAAACTATATATTCCATAGACACTATACGACCCGTGCTGTCACTCCAGTTTGTTGTCAGTTTAGTAGGGATTTTTTTTTTTTTGGTGTTGTTGTTTGCGCTAAAGCTGCTGTCGAAGTTGATAGACTAGATGTGCATCGGCATACCGCCACCGCACTTCCCGCCCACCGGAAAGGCAAATATTTAATATAGTGACACACTCAATTATTCAGAACTGACACCTTAGACACGGCAGGTGAACTACATTAGCTCACCGAACACCGTGCGGATCATTTTAATTGATCGATTAGAAACAAACTTTTCCGGGCGCGGTATACCGCCATTGAAATTTCAATCAATTGTGACTTCCGGCAGCCCCGAAACGGTACCCAAGTGGATCAATACTCACATCTTCATTAAAACTTTCTCCGAAGGCGCTTCCAAACGACGAGGGAAAGCTAAACATTTATCAACCGCTTGCTTTCCGAGTTTTGGATCGATATTTTCTGCTCCGTTGTTTTTTTTTTGCTTTATTATCCGCTACTGGAACTACCGGTTGAATGGCGCAAATGTAATTATTCTTGCTCCGCTGTCCGGAAAGAAAAATTTCGCTTTCGTACTTTTCCGCCATCACATCGCTTCCAGCGTTTGACCACGCCGTTTCCTATTCGGGCAAGTATATGATGAAGTCCGGATAATTAACACTGCCACCGTCGTCCGGTGGTAGGATTGGCCTTGACGGTCCGAAAAAAAATGGGACTCAACTAGCGAATGGGGGAGGTAGTTCTTATCGTGCGATTGTCGGGCAACGGGTGCGGGGTTGCCATCTACTGGCATTGGAGATTCTAGAAGCGCGTGTGAGTTAAGGAGCATTGGTTTGAGATCGATTTTAGCTAGCAATTTGAAAGGTCGCCATCATATGTGTTGTCTAATCTATATAAACAGATAAGTCAATTCCAAAATAATAAATGAAGTGCTTCTGTTTTGTTTAAATTTGTCACACCTAAAGACGCTGAATCCCTCTGGATAAAGACTCGTCAACTCTATCTTATTCTTATTATTTATCAGTAAGTGTCATTCCAATCGAGCACGAGACCTGTCAAAAGCCCTCAATCCGAAGAAAATTGCTTCGTATCCTTCTGGAACGAAGGCCATTAACAGGTCTCGTGCTCGATTGGAATGACACTGACAAATAAATGGTAAACAAACAATTGACGTGTCGAGTATTTATTCAGAGGGATTCAGTGTCGTTAGTCACACTATGCGTTTTTTTTTTCAAAATTGAACTAATTTACAAAAAACGTTCAATTGGTTATGAAATTTGCGTTTAGACCTCGTGTCATCAGAATAAGACACTAACTTAGTGGCAGGACTAAGCTAACGACGAAGTCGATACGCAAATTCCATAATTAATTGAGTTATAGGTTTTGCGAAGAAATACATTCTGTAATCTACTCTGTCTAATGATTTTGATCACCTAGAAAATTAGCGACTTCTGTAAAATTGATTACCCACTTGTTTGTTTCGTTTGAAGCTGTTGACGTACACGGATCCGAAAAACTACCACAAGTTGAGCTCTTTTTACTCAATCTCGGGGTATTGTGGAATAAGGTAAAATTAGGTAAACCGTGTTGAAGGTAGTTTACCTTTAACCACAGCAAAAACCACAACTCAATGACAGGTTTTTTATACTCAACCTTGCCTAAATTTAGGTTGAATCTACCTAATTTTGAGTATAACTTAAACAACTTAAAAGTACCTTATTCCATGGAAGGCCCCGACTGAGTCGAATCTCTCTCTTTGTTTTTGACAACACTAATAAGTGCGAAAGCGACGCAAAACTCAAAACTACCTAAGTTTAAGTTAAAAGAACTTATTCTGCGGGTTATTTTATTTTTCCGTGTACGGCACTAGTCAGTCACAGTGTTGCCGCAACCAAATCTGTACCGCGATTTGAAAAATCTTTTCTATCTGTACCGGATTCTGTACCCAAACAATAACAAGGTAGTTTAAAAGACACATTTTTCTTATACTTATTTTTCATTCGGGGAAACCGAACCAGAAATTCCGACTAGGAATTGGTTGTTTAATTTGAGCGAAAATTCCACAAGAAACCAGCCATAAGTCCGGATGAGTTTGACTGGGTAATGTCACCATCAGCTCCAGCTCAAATTCTCGCCGCCACTTTCTTTGCAACCTATGGACCGCTGACAGAGTGGCGGTGAGAAGCTGAACTAAGGCTGGTAATGACAATAGGATGCGAGAAGCCTGCTTGCAGCAAATCAAATGGAGCATGTCAAAGTAAACGTAGGCACTCCTAAAAGAGTCGCTCGATTTTCACTAAGTCTTTGATTTGCTGGAAGCAACTTTCTTGCATATCGTATTTTAATTTCAAGTTCAGTTCAAGTGTAACAAAATTGTCTCACGTTGTAACAAAATTGTGACACATTGTAACAAAATTGGTTTTCAACCCAAAACTAATATGAATAAATAATAATCCCTAATCATGTATTTAGTGGTAAATGCTAATAAGGGGAGGTGAGATTATGAAAGGTGTGCACGCTTACCTAATAATCACTGACGTCATCACAAGACCATGCAGGTAGCCAATGCGCACATCGCCGGTGTGGCTTTCCGAAAATGGCGAGCTTTTCAAATTCGTCCGTGTCTCTGCGCCTCGTCGAGCAAAAGCCTGCTAGCTAGCAAGCCGTTTTCTATCGTCCGATGCGTTCCGTCCGAAATTAGAATTCAGGTTCTGCTTCCTCCGTGGCCGCGCGTCGCCCACAAACGTTTGTTTTACTTCCAAGCTGATTTTCTCCGTGTGATGCAAGGCCTTCCGTGTTTGGGGCCGCTGGGAAGAGGCACTATCTGAGTTTTCAACTGTTTAATCTCACTTTAACCCCTGAAGCAGCCAGCAGCGTAATCACTCCAAAACGACCACGCTGAATGCCATGAAAAGAAACACTACCCGGCTCGCCTTCTCTTGCAGGTGCGGTTGCCACCTTTACTGGCCAGAGGAGTATCAAAAACTGATCGGGTAAAATTTCACGCCGACACTTTTCCGATCGAACACTACGTTTCTTCAGGTGTCACTTGCGACAGGGAATACTTTCGACGGCGATGGAGCAAATTGGTGGCCGCTTCTTTCGCGGTTCCGTGAGACTGTCCGCGAGAACTTCCACGCGCTTATCGCCTGAAAACGGAAACCTCAGCCTTACAATCGCCGGCTCCAGAGGAAACTCAAATTCCTCCTTTTTTGTGATCGCGGTAGCACACCGGACGGAGTTTTTTTTATTCTTCTGATCCCTCTGCGGGAAAAAAGTCGCCACCGACCGTACTCGGTCAACTCTTTTGTCCGACTAAACAGCGGGGAGAAACACCACCGCTCTCTACCGTACTCGGCCAACCCTTTTATCAGACTACCTATTTTTATTTTGTCACCCGTTCTTCCGGGGATTTGTTTTCAAGCAAATTGTGCAGCGATATTTTGTTTTCAAGCGGGCTGTCAAATGCCCATCTCTTGCAGTACACACTAATCTCTTATTCCTCCCATTAAACATTTAAATTACAAATTTTCTGTAACACAAGCTCAGTCAGTACCAGCTTCCACTTCAGTTTACCGGGATGCACCGAGTGTTAAATTGTTTTACCCTGTTGTCATGTAAAAAATCTGTACCAATCTGTGCTTTTTTTTAATAAAAATCTGTAATCCGTACCATTCAAAATCTGTACCAAAATCACTTAAATCATCTGTACCTTTCGAGATAAATCTGTACTTGTGGCATCACTGGTCAGACAGCTTCCATCTAGCGAAGGCAACGGTTACGAAATGTTTGTAAAGCAAGAAAAGAATTTGCAGAGAACCAATAAATCTTATATGAAAGCACACTGAAATATAATTGAAAAACAAAATATAAAATAGAAATTTTGATTTAGCGAATTCAAGAAAATATTAGGAAAATAGTGAGTATGATAGATACTAAGTAACATTAGACAAAAATGTTTTCCGAAGAGCTTAGGTGCGAATAAGTGATTGTAATCATAAAGTATGGTTCGCCAAGTAATTTGTAATCAGAATAATTCTATATTTTGCATTAAGTTCGAGATATTTTGAAAAACAAAAGACAATTTTGATTATTTTTGAAAACATTACCATTTGTTGCAAATAAAGAATCGTGACTAATCTATGAAATTTGTTCTTGTAATGCTGGGCACCCCCCCCCCCCTCGAATTCTATTTGCACTTTTAACTATAGCAAGTTTTACGAGGCATTTCAAAAAATCTACAACAAAGCAGTTTACTCGGAGTGGGGCCATTTTTTGCCTCGGATTGTCACTGATGTTTCACTTCGGCGAAATAAACAAAGCGACACTCGGGTAGATTTAATTGTTTGTCTTGCCAGTTGCAGCGGAATATTTTTTTATCTTTTTTATTAACGACTTATAGTGACTCAATCTTTTTCCTTTTTTATATTGTAACGACCTATAATTAGCAAGGGACTGGAAGGTGAAGTATTTTTCAAATATTAAGAGCCATAGTACTCAAGGGAGAGCAAGGATTTGAAGTAAGAAAGTTTAGAAAAGCGTGGAGTAGGGTCAATGAACAAGCTTAGAGTTTCCCGGTTACTTAGCTTTTTGTCTTCTGCAGCGCAGGAGTCAGGATCTTTTGGCATTAAATGCGAATCACCTGAGTCTGCGGCATGTCCGGACAAGCGTAAAGTCAATTTAATGGATTATGTTGTCGGAGCCGAAAAAAAGTTAAGTCACGGAAAACTTCCACCCTAAGCATTGTGCGAAGATGAAACTCATTGAATGAGTTAGTTTTTGCCCTCGCTAATTGTCATGCCATGAAATAAAACACCCCAGCATGGCAATTAGCGAAGGCAAAAACTAACTCATTCAATCGTCGCACAATGCTTAGGGTGGAAGTTTTCCGTGACTTAACTTTTTGTCGGCTCCAACAGCATAAGTCATTAAATTGACTTTACGCTTGTCCGGACATGCCGCAGACTCAGGTGATTCGCATTTAATGCCAAAAGATCCTGACTCCTGCGCTGCAGAAGACAAAAAGCTAAGTAACCGGGAAACTCTAAGCTTGTTCATTGACCCTACTCCACGCTTTTCTAAACTTTCTTACTTCAAATCCTTGCTCTCCCTTGAGTACTATGGCTCTTAATATTTGAAAAATACTTCACCTTCCAGTCCCTTGCTAATTATATGTCGTTACAATATAATTTATTTTTTTTATTTTTAGAAAACATATTTATTTACATTGTTTTACATTTACATCATTCTCATCTGCGCCTATTTATCTAAGTATCTAATAACAGAGGTTCACAAATTTACCGAAATGTTTCCTAATTTTTTTTCTGTTGTTCCATCGCATTTCATTTTTAGCTTCTGTACTGAACTGATGAGCCTGATAAGGTTCGGATTGCTCTTCAATATACACTATGAAATCATCTTGTCGTAGGATACGGAAATTTCATCGTAATTTAGTGTTTTAATTTTTGATCGAATCAATAACTTTACTATTTTACGATCAAATTTCGATCTTATAGTACGATCAAATAGTACGATCCTAGTCAGCCGAGGCACGGGGTTATGTCTTCATCAAATTCAAGTAGATTTTTGTCAACAAACGAATGATCTGGCAACGAATCATCAGAAACGAACGATCTGGCAAGGAATTTGCAGCTGTGGATTCAAAACATAGTTTTTTTTATAGTCAACCAAACGATAGACGTGAAGCTATATAAGCAAGAATACCTACCTACCTACCTTCTATTAAAGTTCTGAAGTGAAGTTCTAAACAGCCAGCAGTTCCCACTGTATTACCTCGACAAAAAGAAAAAAATCGTCGATAATGACATCAGTCCATATGCACCTTCGCCTAATCAAAAAGCATTGGGAAATTATTCAACTACAGTTATAAAAAAATATAAAAATGTTTCAGGATACTGAAAAAATGCCACAAGTCCGTGAGTTCTATGTAATATTTTATATTAAAATACAATAAAATACCAAGAATTGCCTGGTTTTATGTGTCCGGATTCTAAGGGGACATTACCCCAATGCTAGAAACTAAAGACGCTGAATCCCTCTGGATAAAGACTCGCCATATCAATCTTATTCTTATTATTTTTCTGTAATTGTCATTCCAATCGAGCACGAGACCTGTCAAAAGCCCTCAATCCGAAGAAAATCGCGTCGAATCCTTCTGGAACGAGGGCCATTGACAGGTCTTGTGCTCGATTGGAATGACACTGACAGATAAATGGTAAACAAACAATTGATGTGTCGAGTCTTTATCCAGAGGGATTCAGTGTCGTTACTAGAAACTAGTGATCAGAAAGGCGTATCCATTTCAATCTTTATTTCCAAAGCCTTAATGAGTGCGATTGCCCATGAATATACGTCGCAAAAGAAATTAAGTTCATCTCATCCTGAACCGCTGCTGTACGACACCCACGGGGTTCATTCGCTCAATTAATTAAATCAAAATTTTCAATTCCAATCAATTTGTTCGATGCAAAATCATGTATCTGTCCTTCACACGGACTGGTTGGCATTCCTCGCGTACTCGTTGAACGGGTTCCATACATCCTCCATACACGTCAGTGAATTCAATTACGCTTTGAAATTCAATCGCCGGCATCTGCCTACCGTAAACATTGAGCAATTTCGGATGGCCAAATGCCACTCAAAACTGAACTTTTGCTATTTATACCTACATTCTAAACTCTCAATTCCGGTAGCAGCATTTCAATTAACTATCATCTGTCAAGACTGATTACCCGTTGTAGTGGTTGGTTATGTTTGTCCCCTCTGGCCGGTTGCATGCATCAACAGATAGAACGCTGGTTTTGTTAGGAGCTACTGACTGATAACTGGGTTGCAACTCTCAGAAAAATGAATAACACTTCATTCAGCTTATCAGGAACGCATCATGGATTACCCAATAGTCATGTCTTGTTTAATAAGCTGTCATACAAGTAAATCCATTCGGTTTGATGTTGGCTCTAAAGACGCTGAATTCCTTTTGGATAAAGACTCGACACGTCAATCATTTGTTTACCATTTATCTGTCAGTGTCATTCCAATCGAGCACGAGACCTGTCCACGGCTCTCGTTCCAGAAGGATTCGAAGCGATTTTCTTCGGATTGAGGGCTTCTGACAGGTCTCGTGCTCGATTGGAATAGCACTTACAGAAAAATAATAAGAATAAGATTGACATGGCGAGTCTTTATCCAGAGGGATTCAGCGTCTTTAGTTGGCTCGAATCAAAACTCGTCGAATGTAAACAAAGTTCATTACCTATCGTCAAACTGGCGCCCAGGTGGCGAAATGGTTAGAGTTCAACAGAGAGCTGGAACGTTTCCAGGAAAATTGTCTTTCCCGGATTATGTTTTAGCAAACTTCTGGTAATCTTCCGATACTCTTCAGGAAACTCTGTTCAAGGTGTACCAGTGCGATACGACTAAGCCGTATAACCGAGGCCTAGACACCGAAGCGGCGCAAAGCCGCTGAGGATCTTCCAGGTGAGGTGGTCTCCGACCCGTCGTCGGAAGTAAGCAAACCTGTGATCCACTCGTTTACCCGGCTTACTCAAACATAGGAGCTAGCTTAAGTCCGACTGGGCGGTAGCGACATTGTTTTTGCTTGACCCCGAAACTGAGTCATACTTCAATATTAATCGCTGTAAGTGCCTCCGTTTTGACAACAGTTGGGGTTAGAACCTGACTCGGTTTCGCCTCAAACAAATTAATGTAAATAGATTTTAGTTGCTCGATGAAACTGGAAACACTACGCAACATATTTTATCTTATTTCGTGTTGCGCGTCATTTCGGCAAAATGTGGAAGAGATACGACGCGTGTATACCCTAATAAAAAAAATTATACACAAACTTTAACCCATATGGTGCGATGATTCCACATATTGTTTGGATGATACCCTGAACAGGTCGTTAGCCTCTTGAGTCATGCGATGTTTATTAGGGTAGACACATTGAGTTCCTGTACCAGGAAATTCCCCTGCACCAATATTGTCCGTGCTTTTCCAGACAAGTTTCGACGATTACTTTTGGTCGCACCTGGTATTCGACGAGCAATTTATCGCAATGCTTTTCTTATGGGATCGATCACACGTTTGAAACATGTTGTGCCACTTAGTGTGAAAAATTAGTTGTAACCGTAACATACCGAAAATGAAATCTTTGAAAGCACAATTTAATATCAATTTAAAAAATGATCACAGTTTCCGTAGACAATTATTACAGATTTTTAGTCATTTCTTAGATTTATTAATGTCTCTTTGAATTGAAGTGAAAATGGTTTAAAATTAGTCTCAGGATGGGTATAGCATAGTTGGTAAGTCGATTGCCTTGTACGCAGCTCACCCGGGTTCGATTCCCAACTCTCGCACTTCCGATTAGAAATTTTTCTGAACTCAAAAAAAGAGGTTTATAATCAAAATTAAAAATGTTCCGAGAAATATGATGATATATGTACATTAAGAAACCGTGTATTAAACTTGAAGATCGTCAATGTCAGAATAAATATTTAGTTTTCAATAATTATCACGCAAGATAAAAACAATTTTCCTATCGTAGGCTTTTAATGAAATCCGTTAGCCTTTCGTGACCAAATCAGTTCCACTTTGCGTTTTTATTGCGCAGACCGTGCTGAAATGGAATTGAATTCTCAATGTACCGACCTTGCGTGGTCATCACTGCCGAACCGAACGATAATATTGCAAGCAAAAGAACAACAAATCGTAGCCAAAATTATCCTCCACAACAACTTGAAAGGACGAATCTAACTATTCCCGATCAACGCCCCTGCTTTAAAACTATCACTCACCAGATCGAAAACTGCGGGAAACAAATTGGAAAATAGCCGAAATTCTTCCGCAAAACACGCGAATCATGAACTCGTTCCGAACCAAACTTCCTCGGTAACAATAATAATCACGCACCCACCCCCAGCTGTCATTATTTTCCCGAGCACTGTCTGATGCCGGTACCGCTTGTTGCCGTCACTGACCCTGAGATTTCTGCCACTGTCAGTCAGCTATGGGAATCAGTCAGTCACGCAGCAGCACTCATCGCTGTTAACCTTGAAAGTATGTATGTATTCGCCAAATGAGTTAGCTTGCGAAAAAGATACTAATCGAACCGTCGCGCCATCGACGAAATCCAATTAAATTCCGGAGTTCGAGTCTGGTGGAAGGAACCTACACTGCGGGGCTAGTGACGTCTGGGGAAATAAAAATAATCCTAGGTCATGTTAGTTCATCATAGACGAAGACGTTCAGCATGAGTTTTGCTTTTTTTGTCTTTTTCAATGACGTCTACCGACGAAGAAAATTCGCCCGAAGGACTTTCGTAAGTGAAAGATCAATGTGCGTGTCGGTTGTGTCGGAATTAGCCATGCACGGCAGACATAGTTATTCATGCCCGAAGTGATGTTCACAGCTATCATCGGGTGCCAAAAAATGTATGACTGGCTTTTTCGGTTCATTGTTATTAGGTATTTACAAGTGCTCTAGCCTTCAAATATTTGGTATAGTTGACCTAAGCGCCCGTGATTGAATCATTAGAATGACGTATAGTACTAGGGGTATATTGACTTTTCTCAATTACCGAGGACTTCTGGAAGTTAGAAAAATGAGCAATCATTATCACAACTAGCGGTGGCTTTGCACGAAATGAGATGTTGTTTAGGATCAATAATGATTCTTTTTCATAATTAGTGCTGTGAGAAAATTTAAATTTTATCCAGCTTCAGCACATCTCGGCTGTTTCATCGTCACAGCTGCAGACGGCTTGCCAGATCAGCTAACGGACAAATTAATCGGTACAAACATTCAAACATGCCCGACTCATCACACTGCCATCATACAAAATCTCAAAGAGAAGGCTGACCTAAAGGCACATCGTACCTCAGCTCAGCACCGGTTTTTTTCTCTGAAAACCCTATAGATAATCTACAACAGCTTCTCAAATCCCCACTGCAACACCAATAATAAATACCTATATCCTATATTTTTCGAAACTCCACTGCGTCAGGTTGACGCGAGCTCTAACCAGGCACTGCAATCTCAATTATCCAATGGCGACTATTCAGCGCGCTGAGTCAAATTTGGAAATATTTCTCTTCGCCAACCGTTATTTCCTGATTGGTTTCCGCTAATTTTATATGCCGAGCTGCTAATCTTCAGGAAGTATTGATTGGACTGTTCCTATTAGTTGACCTTGTTGGATGGACTACATTTCAACATCGGGAGAGAAGGTGATTATTAAGATTCAGCTGGCTCCGTAAACTGACTATCACAATTAGTTTGTGCTAGTAACGAGGGCCAATTGGAACAAAAATCTCACAGTTCTTTTCCGCGCTATCAAAAAGAATTAAATTTGAACATCATTTCCTTCAATTATTATTTTTATTTCTGTCGGATCGAAATTAGCAGATTTTTAATCATCTGACTGAAGCCATTCTTTATTGCTTTCCGCTGGTTACATGCACCGAGCCGCAAATCTTGAACAGTTTTTTTCTTTTGTGACCAGTAATGCTTCAGAAAATTACATAAACCCTTAAAAAAATTCCTCTCAACGCTATATAGTCAGGAAACCTGGAGAAAATTTAGATTAAGATGTAAGTAATAATGAGAGATTCTCTGTGGGGTCTTTCTCTTTTGTTCATTACTCGGCCTTTTCAACATTTTCTACTCAACTCTTTGAATAATATTCTAGTAAAAATCTTTCGATTTGTGCTGGAAAATTAGTGAAAATTATAATGACGTCGTAATAATCGAAAGAGAAAGTAAGCAAAGAAAATTAGGAACAAAACAAAAAGCAGTGCTGTAACGATAGGATTGTTAGGACTCTCAATGTTACTTTCGTCCTAATCTAAATTTTCTCTATAAATATGCTTTCGGTACAATCAAAACAGTACAGATTTTTTGTTTTTGCCCTCGCAAGCCCATGCTCAAAAGCAATCCTTTTTGAACATGGAGCTATTCGCGTATAGTTTGAGGTGAGCGTAATATTCTCAGAGAAATAAACGATGGCACACGATCGCACACAAAGAAGATTTTTATAGCATTTGGTTTCGGATCAATTTACTGGTTTCGAAGCTCACAAAGACTCTCTTTACTCTTTACCTTACATCACAGACTAACAGACATAACACTTAAAAACAAAGCTTCGCCCGCTTTAACGGTCATTTTAAATATATTTGTAGTTGGGACTGTGGCCACATTTGAAATTATGGCGGCCCTGGCATATGAACAAGCATATGGGGGACAGACCACTAGTGAACAATTGCTCCTAAACCTAAGGGGTAACCCACCAGTAAATGAGTGTTTGGGACCGTGAATAAAAGATGGAGCTAGTCTTCTGGAAAAGATGTTTTTTGAGGGAATTCTCTCACAGTGTTATCTCTGTTAGTCTGTGCTTACATTCCCATCCGCCCATCACTAAAAATCCTATCGTTACAGCACTGCATTTTGTTTTGTTCCTGATTTTATTTTCTTCTGCTATAAATAGCTCACGATCTGAAACTTCTAGAAACAAATATTTGTTATTTGTTCGTGCTGCAGTCCCACATTTCTAGATTAGAGCCGACAATCATTTATTCGCTACTAACTACTGTGTTATAACGACACACGTTGGTTAAGTTGTAAAATGCCATATCGCAGAGTACAGACGTATAAGCTAGAACAAACTTTCCCGAAAAACCTGTGTAAACATTTAAATGAAAATACGTTGAAAATCACCATCGCATACAGGTTCGCATGCGGGAGTCATCATTATATCCAAGTTTGCATACAAGTCCCGTATAGCGATTGCTGGCCGATCGAAGCGCCAACCAGTGGCAAGTTGCTACTTGCTGTTGTCATTTCAAAGCGACAGTTTAATTTCTTACACAAGTTGAAAACTTTACTTGTATGTCAGTTCTCAGTGGCCATATATAAGCTACACACACAAGATGAGTGTGACGATTTCGTTTGCCTCACCGCCGCCGGCCGGCCTTGCAGCATTGCCATTGACACCTTTTGTTTTAAACTATTTTCACACTGTTATTAACCCTTTCATGCCCAATTTTTTTCTAGTGCATATACGGCTTCAAAACTATTTTCCCTTGTAAACGGTAGGGGCAAGAAATACGAAAAGCCTTTTTTCATAAAGATAGATGCTTTCCTCGCAGTGCTAGAAGCTACTCAATTTTTACCTTCCAATGCTCAATACAATTATCCTACAATATTTACGATAGTCCAATTGCGTGGAAAACGTAGCCAAAAACAATCTAAATCGATAAGTTTTATCAGTTTTCAATAATATTGCAACGTAACGAAGATATATGAAAAATTCATTTTCCGTCGTTAACGTAAACTGTGCCTGGCAGCTCTGTGCCCGGAATCCAATCAGGGTACTTGCAATAACTTCAGTTCTAGAGCTGATTCTTGTAACTGTATAAACTCAAATGAAAGGCAATAGTCACATTTATTAGCCTTACTTGTTTTTGTGAACAAATCCTGCCTCAAAGAAAAGTTATAGCTGTTTAAAAACGTTGTTGTCCACAAACAACATGGGCATGCATGGGTTAATAACTCATTTGTATGTATGTGTGGGAAACTAATCATCGCGAGAAAAAACAAGTTACTAGCATTGCATCAAAACTACCCAGTTCAGCTCAGCCTGAAATGAACCGGAATTCTGGCTGGTTCCAGTTCGTATTCCGGCTCCAGTGACACAACCGATTCTAGTTAGAATCGGTTGTGTCACTGGAGCCCGTGTACGAACTGGAACCAGCCAGAATTCCAGTTCAATTCCGGCTGAGCTTTACTGGGTAGAACCGACGAACATTTCCATATTAAACTTGCAAAAGGGCGAATAAGATTTGTAAACAAACTTTTATTTTGATGGTGTCTCTTAATTTGCTATAATTTCAAAGCAGAAAACATTGAAATTACTTCTACGAAGAGTAAAAATTTACATTACCGCATATTTTTTATGAAATTCCACTCTGCAGCAGACTAATGAGCGAAACAAGTTTATTTACAAAAAACACTTTCGCCCTTTTGACGAATTAATATTGATTTATTCACTGAAAGGAGTCATACGTCATTGTGAGATACAGATGGCGCCAACGTCCGAAGAAGGAAACCCAGTGAGCAAATTTTCTGGCAGAGACCGCTCTGCTAGATTTCTGTAAATCTTGGTTTGGCAGCCCTGTCAGATTTCTGCGCCTATCCTGTCGGGTTAGTTGAGCTAGGGCGAACTCGGTTTCGCTCGCGTTTTTTTGGCAAATTTTGACAGGAACCGAGCAAAACCCTGGCATAACTCGGACATAAACTGTGCAAAGATCCTGGCAATTCCTACCTGGTAGAATTTAGCACGAATCGAGCAAAACATCTGACAAAGATGTGTCAGGAAGCGTGCAGAGATCTTGGCCGTACATTTCTGACTGGATTCTGGATAAAAGTGAGCAGCATCGGTTGGTTTAACCGCTTCTGTCAGAAACGGTTGTTGCATTTGAGCGAATTCGTTGCCAGAATTCTCGCACAAAATGCTCGCAGAAACTCTGCCAGCATCAATTTCGCTTTGCTCAACTTTTGCTAACTGTCTGCTTGCCACGCTGACAGGGAAACTTCGAGAAGGAATCTGTCGAGTGTTGGCAGCCCGAAACGAAGTGATAATACAGACACACGATACGAACCGTATGTTCATATTTTCCCCATTTGCTTGCCGACATTGGACTAGGTAAGTTGTGTGTATCACGTTTGGGGTGATTCCTTTCGAGAAGAAATATAAAGCGTTACTTGCTGGAAGGCAGAGTTCCGCCTCGCGATGCTCGCTGATGGATTTTTTTTTGCAGTGAGTCGTTTGCTGGTAGGCAGAGTTCTGCCTCGCAATTCTCACTGATGGCAAAATTTTGCAGTGAGTTTTTTGCTGGAAGGCAGAGTTCTGTCTTGCAATACTTTGAGGAAGGAATCTGTCGAGTGTTGGCAGCCCGGAACGAAGTGAGAATACAGACACACGATACGAACGTATGCTCATATTTTCCCCATTTGCGTACCGACATTAGACTAGGTAAGTCATAACGATACATGATTACTAGTATGTGCTATTCAAGTTATCTCCGCACTGTGTAGCTTTTCGTTCACAGTTCGAGAGCGCAAAAAACACATGCATTTACGCTCCAGAGGATTTGTTTTGTAAGTCTATTTACGCTATTTACGAAAAACTTAATATTTTTTTAGTTGTGTGTAAAAAACTGTTAGACTGCGATACAAAAATAAAGTTTTACCCAATCCTCTCACAGAATATTGCTAGGAAAGTTTTTCGCGAGTGCTATTCGATCCGGCTTAGAATACACCTCACTAGTAACTGAAAAATGTACGAAATAAAATCAATCCTTTTAATTGGACATTCATTCACTTTACAATTTTCGCCATTAACCGAAGGTTCCGCCGCTCCCAGGTGGATTTGTATAAATAGCGCCCTAGTGAAAAAATAGAAAAATAACAGGAAAAATCCAATTAACACGTAAAGCAGCCCGCCAAAGCGAATAGACCGTATATTCGAGCGCTATCAACAGCGATACATACGGGGGTTAAGACAAGTGAGCTTGGAATATGTTTTCCACTTCCGTTGATCAAATAACGATTCAGATAAGCCTGTGAAGTATGCAACTTTACACTCATCCAACCGAAAAATAAAATTAAAATGATCTTTCAAATCTCGTCCATGCTGGCAAAACCCGTTCGCTTCTCTCCCTCCAACCTCCACGCTTTTGTTATTTGTTCGTGCTGCAGGTGCAAGTCGCCAATCAGGCGAACCAGGTGCTAATAAAGATTAACTTCAGCCAAGTATAATGAGAAACTACCGCATAAAGATTCGCATAAAATGAGACGAAGGTGCAACGAGAGTGACCACCCTGACGGGGTGGTGATAGCGGCAATCCAAAGGAAACGCTTCAAATACCAATCACGGCAGCTGTCGGCTAGCAGCAGCAGCAGCAGCTACCAACAGCACAAACAAAACCAACATCCGATACAACGACCAGCACCACCTTTATGGACCGTCATCATCGGCGACACCAACCGTACCACCGTGACAACGGTCACCACCGTAGACAACGACGACGCAGCTAATGAACGCTGCAGCCCTGTTCCTCCCGGGCGGATTGCCCTGCTGCTGGTGGCAAGCTGTTTGCTTGGCATGCCGGCATCCGTCCGGGCGAGTGAATTCCCCGAGCGGGAATGTTGCGATCCCATCTATCCGCCAATGCCGGACCCGGAACCGATACCGCCGGGATCGGTGCAACCGACGATCAGCATTTCCACCAGCTCTTCTGGTGGTAGTGGTGGTGGCGGAGGAGGAACCGGTGCTGCTGGTCCCGGCGGCTTGGGAGCACTGCCCGGCGGCGGTGCCGGTGGCTACGGGGGAGCTGGCGGGCTGGAAGGAATTCCACTTGGCGGTCTCGGACATCTGGGAATACCGAAAAATACGATAGGTTATTCGGGTGAGTAGAATGATTGTTTTATTCAATGTCATCTTTGAAATGGATCTTCAATAGGTTTACCCCAATTAAATAGCGAAATTCTATCGTTTACTTCATTTATTATATTATTTTAATTTTGTCTACTATTTTATTTTCCATTTAGAAGCAATTATATCTACCATCATAAATTTGGTCGATAGTAACATTTTTGTTCTCTCAATATCTTATTAAAAACATGTTTGTGTTCGGCAACATGAACCCGATGACCTTTGGAACAGAAACGTTCGATCGACCGACCGACCGACCTGCTCGTCCGAGCTGATGATTTTATTAAACAATTTGCACAAGATTTCTCTTCCACTTCTGCGGAACTGAGCGTGGGTCAGCTTCAACCTCCGCTGTAAACTGCATCCGTTCAGGCAGGCGAAAAAAGCCATTCGGGCGCATGAACCAATTTCACGGTCTAATGAGGTAAAACTTGCATCATTTTCCTATCTTTAGCATGTCACCCTTCAACACCCGGTTCCGGCCTGGGTGAACGGAAAACCCTACCCAGAAACACTCACACATTCGTTATGGTAGGTCAGTCGACAACACAAATCCGTCCGAAGCAACGTAAGCGCCATGTTTCGGTGCCACCGACCACGGGGTCGGTGGCAGCGACGGCAGCAACAGCAGTGGGTGGGAGCGAAATTGCCCTGAACGAGTAGCGAGAGCGGGGCTGCTGATCCTCCTAGAGGTGATGGTAAGGGCGACAAGATATAAAGTGAGAAAATGTCATTGGTTGGGGTGCAAAAAAATCAGCTCGGCAAAGCGAAATAAACAACTCCCAGTGCCGGTTTATGACGTCCGAATGTTGGGCGGTAGGAGTTGTAAATACATAGAAGGTTACACAGTTTTCCTAGCAGCGACACTACCAGATGAGACCCAGAGCCCCATAAAGGTAACATCAAAGCGATAACTTTGTCCCTGGTGCTCGGAACTTTTTTTGTGCACAGTTTGTTTTCTATCCTCTCCATTCCGGTTTGTTTCTGCTTTCGCAGGTTGCCTGCAGGAGCTAGGAGCTTGTTGAAAGTACCGAAGCTTTTCATCATGATCGGGAGTAAAGTCTACGGGCTGATGTAATAGCAAGTTTTTTTTTTGGTGAGGCACAGTGAAAAAGTTTGTTTATACTAGTGATAAAAGATAAACATTTGCCGTTCGGATGGGCTGCGACAAGCTTTCAGGCTTATTAGTTTTGTTGGTTGCGAGGGAGTCTGCTCGCAGTTTGGCCCCCGCTAATGGAGATTGTGGCTAACGAATTCAGCGTGAAGGTGAACTAGTTACAAACCAAATTCGAATAAATTCGCATTTTCATCACAATTTCTACAACCAAATTCGAGTTGACGGTATTGCAAATATCATCAACCATATTGCGTGCATCAGTGTTACAGAACCTCTGACAGACAATTGTTCCAAGATGGTGTTGGTGGACGAGGCTCACAGTGGGGGGAGGTCATTGTGTGTCCATGTATCGGTCGATTAAATTAATTTAATAAGAGCATTAATTTAAGTGTACAATTGTTATGTGCTGTTCGTATGTTTATCTGTGTATATGTTCGTCTGAGTACTTGTGAGAGTTGGGTCAGCAAATGGATACAGATCTGGTGTATATGATAGAATAGTGGCTAATACTTCGGTGTTCAATTTGTGCATTCCATATTCTCTTTATACTCGTATAGATACAAACGCTCGTGGCCTTCGCGATATCATAAACCAGGTTCCAAACGCGACCATTCAATTACAATCATCTACACATACTTACGCCCGCGATTTCGCCAACATTAAAACACCCCGGTAGTTAAGTAAAAGTTTTAGCATCTATACACTTACAAACACGGTCTCAAGCATTAACCCACCACTATCATGAAACGGTCACGTCCGGAAGTCTAACCTTGTTCCTAGCAGCCTAGACTCATGCCTTCAGTTGGACCAATCAAAAAATAATTACGCTCATATTCACCAGACAACACGTTCCATGACGACATGACCGGGAACTCTACTGATATAGGGAAATTGACTCTCTTCTACCATCTGTTCCGTACACTAAAAATTAAGTATCAGAATCACAGTCCGCGCGCGATCATTCAAATTATACACGCGAAGTCACATACACGTGACGAACACTTACCTTACCTTACCGTTCAGGCTAGAGCCTTGTTGTCTCTTGCTGTATGCAGAAGCCGTCTCCACTCCGCTCGGCCCATTGCTGCTTATCGCCAGCCTCGTAGTCTTCGAAGGGTCCGCAGGTCGTCTTCTATTTGGTAGATACACCGCTCTTCTTGTTCCTGTAGGGTCGCCCTCAAAAACCATCTTCACCGGGACGTCGTCCGATATTCTTACGACGTGTCCAGCCCACCGCAAACGTCCTATTTTTGCGGTATGCGCTATGGATGGTTCTTCCAGCAACTGATGCAACTCATGGTCCATTCGCCTGCGCCACGTTCCATCTTCCATCTGCACGCCACCATAGATGGTACGCAACACCTTTCGTTCGAAAACTCTAAAGGCGCGTTGGTCCTCCACGAGCATAGTCCAGGTCTCGTGGCCGTAGAGGACCACCGGTCTAATCAGCGTCTTGTAGATAATCAACTTCGTGCGACCGGAGCATCCTCCGGAGTCCAAAGTAAGCACGATTTCCCGCCAAGATCCGTCTCTGAATTTTTCTGCTGATCTCATTTTAGGCGGTTACCAGTGAACCCAAAAACACGAATTCGTCGATCATATCGATTTCGTTCACATTGTCGTCTCTACAACCTCTTCCTCTCATCTATATTGTCTTCGAAACGTTGATGGCAAGTCCAATCGGCGATCGGCTTTCAGCCTCATGTACGTTTCCGACATCGCCTCAATGTTCCGTGCCATTATGTCAATGTCTTCCGCGAAGCCAAGAAGCTGGACGGACTTCCCGAAGATCGTGCCACTCGTGTCTATCCCCGCTCTCCTTATTAAACCTTCTAACGCAACGTTGAACAGCAGGCACGATAGACCATCACCTTGCCGTAACCCTCTTCGAGATTCAAAGGGACTCGAGAATGTCCCTGATACTCGAACAACGCACATCACCCGATCCGTTGTCGCTTTGACTAATCGTGATAGCTTATCCAGAAAACCATACTCGTGCGTTATCTGCCATAGCTGAACCCGATCGATTGTGTCATATGCCGATTTGAAATCGATGAACAAATGATGTGTGGGCACATTGTATTCGCGGCACTTCTGCAGAACCTGCCGAATCGCGAATATTTGGTCCATAGTGGTGCGGGAACCCATGAATCCCGCTTGGTAGTGCCCTAGGAACTCCCTTGCAAATGGTGACAATCGGCGGCAAAGAATTTGAGAGAGTACTTTGTAGGCGGCGCTAAGTAGTACGATCACGCGGTAGATGCAGCAATTCAACTTGTCACCCTTTTTGTAAATTGGGCAAAGAAGAATCTCCTCCTCCCAAATTTTGGCGATTACACAGTAGCCAGTGTTTCACCACCGTATTTTAAGGTTGCACAGAGAATGCGCAAAATTCGCAAACGAAAAAAGCAGTTTTTTCCACACCGTATGTCAGATCTTTATAAAAATCAATCAGCAGCACTGTAACAACATTCTACATACGCTGATTGATTTTTATGAGGACATACGGTGTGGAAAAAACTGCTTTTTTCGTTTGCGAATTTTGCGCATTCTCTGTGCAACCTTAATAGCTCGCTGGGTAGTTGATCTACACCGGCAGCTTTGTTGTTTTTCAGCCGACCGATCTCCTCCTTGACTTCTTGGAGATCAGGGGCCGGCAGCCTATCGTCTTCTGCGCGAGCACGAACACGTTAACATACAAATGCTTGAACCTTCACGACCCTCCACGGCACCTACACCTGCGATCTTGCAAACATGATAACATCCCGGTGATAAGCGCTTATAAATTATCAAACGCGGTCTCAAGCATGAACTTAAAACCCCCACGCTTGCACGATCATGAATTGGTTACTTCCGGAAGTTTGAATCCTTAGTATCAACAGAGTAAGTCTACGCCTTCAATAGGACCAATTAAAAAAAGAAAGCACTCATATCCACTGGACAACACGTTCCATGGCGACATTACCGAAATAAGATCTCACTTTCGTCTAGATTCACGGTCCGCGCGCGATCATCCAAGAACACACGCAAATATGCGAAAGGCACACGGTTATAAAATAGAATTTATGCACGCAAACTTACATATACGTTAGCACATGCGACATACAAACGCACACGCAATTGAACACGTTAACGTACAAATGCTCGAGACCTTCGCGATGATACACGCGATCGCAAAGTCTAACTTCAGAGCCGTACAATTATTATCACATTCAGAATCACGGCCTGCTGCCATTGGCCTTAAGCAGTGTTTTAGTGGGCGACATTTCCCGTCTCGTCTGCAATTGTAGTGTATGATTCTTCCGAGAATCAAGCTCTACAGCTCCAGTAAGACAACTCTCGAGAAAAAAATTCTGCACCCAAAATCCGACGGGTAAGTTACTATTACTTTTGGGTAAGATTCTATTATGATGTAGGTAATAGACCATGAAATTACGCATTGCGGTTTTACATCCCGCTACTCTGAACCATTTAGCTCTGATCTTTATCGAGATTTACACGGATATTTTCCGACGGTGAAACTACCCTACTCCGACTGAGAGTTTCCCGGCGGCGAATTTTCTTCTCGGTATCGACGTCTGTTTCGTGTACCCATTGGCTACCAACTTTGTCACGAAATAGTCGGATAGACCAAGACAGATATCTATACCCAGCTACGAATTCCGCAGCGGTGGATTGCCCCCGATACCAATGCTCGTTTTCGTGAGCCATTTAGCTCTCCGCTTTGTCCCGATCTACTCGATCACTCAATGGGTCAGTCAGTAGGTGCTGAGGTTTGTCGAGCGATTCGGGGTAGAGCGTAGCTTCCGGTTCACTGGCGTCCCGACGACCCGCTACTGGTTGTTCTAATCGCTCTACTCGGTCTAGTCCCCGGCGTTAGATGTAGCCTACACACAATCTACCCGGTAGGGTGGAGCTTGGCGTTCGGCTCAATGGCGCCCCGATAACCCAAATCCTGTGCAACGTCAAGTACTACTCAACTTATTCCAAGTGGTGGACCTAGTTTACACCGACGGAGAGTTCCCCGGCGGCGAAATTTATCTCGAACCCACTTTCTCTGCAGCTCTGTATACTCGTCACTACTCTGTTGACAGCATTCTAGCATTCATCGTAGCACAACCCTTCTACGATATTGGCGACTTGACGAGTTTCCTTACATTTCGTGTATTCCTCCACTGGTAGCATTCCACGTTCTCAGTCAGAGTGATCCAGATGGGAATCATTCCGGCAGTAACACGTACCGCCTCCCACGCTATCGTCTTGTACGCGCACGTGACACGAATAGCTATTAGGCAAAACGTGCTCGTCAGTTGCGTCAAGTTCCGCATTTAGTTCAGCGCAGCAGCCCAGGCTGGTAGGACATACCTAGGTATTGAGGATGTGACACCCTCCAGGAGGCGTCTCGTACTGCATCTTACTCCTCCGCTATTCGGCATGATCCTTGCGAATGTGTTAGTTGTCCTTGTAACCTACTCACACATATATTTGACATGGTTATTGCAATTTAACCTACCGTTGGCCATAACATCCAGGTACTTCAGCGCACGCTTCGGGGATTGAGTATCCTTCAACGCGCTGATTTTTTATGGTTTCTGAACAGCACTACTTCCGTCTTGTGGGAACCCAGCTGCAACTTGACATCAGCCATCCAGGTTTCCACTTCCTCGAGGATCTTACCGGTTATCATTAGGACAACGTCATCTGCAAAGCCGACGATCGTAGTTCCAGTATTAACACTCCGCTGTACAATATATCCCAGAGCGTTGAGCCGAGTATGGAGCCTTGAGGTACTCCCGCCGTGATCCTAAACGACCTCTGCCCCATGTTCGCCTCTGTGCAGCTCTACAGTGATAACCACGCAATTGACGCTGTTGAACGCGTTCTTCACGTTCCACGTCGATCGTCACCACAGCGCAATAGCGATGGTTTTGCTTCGATGCTTTCTCCGCGCTCGCGATGACTATGCGGATGGGGTCAATGGTCGAGATCCCTTTTCGCAATTCGAACTGCCCATGCGATAGTTCGTTCTCACCATCAGGCTGTTGAGGATAATCCTTTTGCAGAAGTTTACCTAGAGTGTCCAGCAGGTATTTAGGTCGATATGATGCTGAATCTCCTGGTTGCTTCCCTGGTTTTGTCAGCAACGGGAGCTTCTGGATCTTATATCTATCCAAGAAGTAGTCTTTCTTCTAGGCATTTCTGTAAAGCTATCCTCAAAATGGCTGTAAACGTCAGGATCGCGGTCTTCAGCTGCGCATCGGGATCGGGAGCTTTCTTTTTATTCAGTCCCTTTGTCACTATAAGGAGCTCGTCGTTGGAGACTTGTTTGTTACCAGCATTTCCACTCTCCAAGATAATCGTCAGTTTTCCAGAGCACATTTCAGTTGGCGTCGTTGGGACCTTAATCCTGGCCAAGACGACACGGCAAACGGCATTTCTGGAATGTCACCTTACACTCTTCTTTGGCTGCCTCAGACCTGGCACTCGGAACGCGTCTACTGGCTTTTAAGATGAGAGCACACAGGATACTGAGCCTTCCGTTCTACGTCGAACGCCGGCAGTATCTTGACTTCATTTTCCTCGGCATTGTTACGTCACACGCTCTCGCTTATATTGCCGACAGCTCATCAGCTTTCGGAATTGGAGCGAGGCTGTCAGCATGTAGTGTTTCCACAAAAAGGTTCTTATCGAATTCCTTTATCTTCACTTCCGCTCGCCAGTCCTCACACTCCACGTCCCAATACAATTCCGTTGACCAGCGGTGTAGTGTATCGCCTGGTGGTCGATATGTGTGTGCTGGGTACCAACTCGAATTCGAGGTATCCAAGAGCGACGGACTGCAGAATGTTATGTCGATGTTGGATTCCCGCTCGTCATTACGGAATGTGTTAGCGGAACCTTCGTTATATAGCCTTACATCTAACTTGGCTACACAGCCTTACGGCTAACTTAGCCAGGCGCTCCACTCCACGGCCCAAGAGTTAAAGTCAACTTCTATCACAACAGCCTTTCCTCCGCCTAACGAGTCGGTTAGTTCGTCCAGCATCCGATTGTACTACTCTTGTGTCCACCGTAGAGCAGCGTAACAGCTAGATACGAATACACCGTTGAGCCTGACGATCACGAAGGCTTCGTGGGTACCATCCATACTCTTGGACAGGGAAACTGCCCATCACTTCGATTGCCGCCATCCCTGCATTATCCACTACCCATTTAACCTGGGTTATCTCCATCATTGTTGGCCTGCCTTCGCCTTTTTATACGCAGGGCATTTGGAGCCCCCGCCAAGTGGTGGTCTCCGTTTTCCGGTTTGCAGATCATGCACCTTGGTAACTGTGTGCAGTCTACGGCAACGTGCTCCAGATCCCCCTCATTTTCTACACAATGCAGACCTGTCCGGACTCTTACAGTTCATGGCCTGATGTCTCAGCACCTGACCACACCGATCATCCGACTTTTATCTTGCCAGTCTCCGCCAGCTTGTTGGCAACATCCGGTAGTCGAATTGTCGCCGTTCGAGTGCCTCTAAACGATATCATATTCCGGATCATCACCGGTACATCTAGGTTGCACTACTGGATCAGTGCAGCCCTCAGTTCTTCTTCCGTCATGATCTCGACTAGACCCTTGCCATGGACTACGGCTTCCTGCGCCAGGGCTCTCACGTTCACTTCGCTGCCGACAACGAGCTCCCGTTAGGTCGAGCTCTTGGCGAAAGGATCCTTCTTCAGCTCTAAGATCATCTCGCCTTTCTGGGTGCGCTTCGTTTTCATAACATTCTCTCCCAGCTCCTTCAGCTGTCTTGTTCACTTTGATGATAAGTGCATCGTCCTTGTACCTCCTCCGAGGAGGCCTGAGCTTCTCTTTCTTTTGTCTTTCTTTCTTTTCTTCCTTTTCCCTCCGTTGTTTGTTTTGCCTGCTGGATTTCCACTATGCTCCACTCACGATATTTTCGTTAGTGCGCTCCAGTTCGCTCTTTGTTTTTTTTTTCGGATCCGCTTGCTCCCCCATGTGTCTCTCACTCATTTCTCCGAACGAGTGTTTCTGTGACCTTTCGTTGCTTTCCTAGTTTCTGCCGCTGCGTATTCTGCAGCTTCTATCAGACCATTTTAGGCTGATTCAAGTTTCATCAAGAGCTGTTCGCATTCAGTAGCAGTTACAACCGATTTAATACTCGTAACTAGCTGCTTCACCTTGATGTAGAACTAGAATTAGTGCTCTTCCTCTACGAGGATAATCTGGAGGGCATGTAGTTGTCCAATTTACTGAGCCTTTTGGCTGTTTTGTACCGCTTAGCACCACAACTTCATGAGCCCTTTGGCTTCCTGTCCAGTGCCAACTACAACAGCACAATTACAACAGTTGATCAAAAAAATTGACAGCTGGAATAATACCAATGAGGTTAGTAATTAGGTTAATTTGAATATGTGTTTTAAATTTGCCCTTCGATTTATCACTGTGTGCATCCCGCTTGTAGCCTATGGTGGCAAGCCGAAAGCTACAATATCAAAGTTGTGCATTGACCTTACCTGATGAGCGTCAGATCATAACCCACAGTAGACAAAGGGGACCTGTTAGGGGTTAGAAGTTGGGAAAGCAGGCTTTTTGTGTGTTTTATGTGGCTGTAGGTGTGTGTGTGTGTGTGTATGCTACCACCGGAACAGTGAGGTTGGAATTCGGTACGTCCTAACCCAACGAAGACTCGGATAGGGGTAGTGATATGGGGGGAAGGGAGAAACTGAGAATGCAAAGCAAAGTTTTTATTTCGCTTCCGTTCGATGAGCTTTCCACTTTTACTCCATGTTTTATTTCCCGGCCAACCGAATTGTTTCTCGCCACCGAGCCGCCCCGTGTGGCGGCGCTGGTTTCCGAGCAGAGTGGGCGGAGACGAACCTCGGTAGCAAATCGGAATAACCCCAAATGAGTGGTGCGGTCAGGTTTTACATTGCAGTGATAGCACTGTTTTGAGTTTTTCGGGTTTTTTTTCTCGTTGCACGTAGTTGGGTATGGGTAAGCAATCTGTTTTTTTAGCACGTGGCGCCAGAAATGAACCTATAAAGTTGATTTTGATGCAGAGAGGATAACCAATTTAAATGCAGAAAATAATGCCACGATCCATTCTATTCGTTTTGAATTAAATTACTAGTCTGGCGGCAAGCAAAAAATCTATCGTTGAATTTTCCGTAATTGAAATTTCAAGTCTAAAATTCAAATTATTCCAAGTGATTTGAAACGTTCGTCCTAAATTGCTAGTCTGGCCAGCAGCCTTCAGAGAGGTCTGAGAGGAAATCAAACAATTACACCACGGTAGATCGTTCGGTAAGTGAAAGTGAAAAACCGTCAAAAAATGGTCCCGAAAAACAGAAACCCGAGCGAACGGGCCGCACCATTTCAAAAGCTAATAAAACTTTGCCTAGTCACCGGGCCCAGTCGGCAGTTCTCCGGCTGTGATATAATTACCATCCTCATTAGTCGAGTGATGGCACAACTTTCGTTCCGGTGTTTTACCGTCGCCATCACAAGACCACTGGCGCTGCCGCCGCCACCAGTCGGATGCTGTCCTGTTTGTATAGCGCACCAAAACCGCGTCATCGGTTCGCGGACGGACGGGGTTTGCTGTTGTTCATAGTATAGAACGGAAGCTGCCGATCATTTCGGCACAGTCATTTTTCCGCTTCATTGAGATTGCAATCAGCCATCGCAATTTCCGTAAACTTCGAGCAGAAGAAAAGCCGCGCACGGTTTTGAGTTGGGAGGATGAAGATTGGGAATGGCGTGGTCTCGTCGCCGGGAACAGAAGACTGGGGCGTAAATTTTGATTGTTTCTGTGAAATTGACCGCTAGAATGGTAGGATTAAGTGAGATTTTACATTTCAGTTGGTGGTGGATGATTTGCTTGTTTTAAATGTATTAGAAAGGGTACCACACTTTCTTTATACCGGTCCGGCTGCAGTTAGTTGGTCAGATATAAATACAGATGGATATACTACTCTCTTCAATTCTAAAAAAAGGTTTACCAACAGAAAATATGTACGCTGCATACCGAAAGTTTTGGAGACTACCGATTTCTAAGATATGTTGATAGAGCGCCGATAACATTTTTCAAGATTACGTCGGATTCAAACACAATAAGCCCCTCATGAATACATCCACGAATCAATTGGATGCGTGCAATTTATTCACACTTCCAGCCTTAAAAGCGATATTTTTGATTCCGGCACGTATTTAGCATGAACATAGTTTTTTGTAAATAAAATCAATAATAGTAATTCAAAAGGATCTCACCAACTTTTGCTGCTTGTAATCTATTTCTTTTGTGATTCGCCACGGTCTCTTATGTAGTTTTCGTTTGATGCGAAACTGAGTCAGTTCCTAACCCCAACTGCTGTCAAAATGTATGAACTGACAGCGGTTGGGGTTAGAACCTGACTCAGTTTCAGGTTCAAGTGAAATCGCCATTAGTATATAAACAAAATTTCGCGCTTCATTTTTAAGGCTAGTTTACAGTTCGGAAAACGTGTCACGGGATTTGGGTCCCTGTGTATTTTAAATGGAGCTCGGGATTTCAAATCCCGTGACGGGAAATGAGTCTACACAAAAATGACAGTTTTCCTGAAGTGTAAACCCAACCGCGGGAAACATCACGGGATTTTAAAACTCTCCACACAGAAATCCGGCCGGGAACAATTCAACACAAATTGTTTCCGACGGGGAAAATAGTATTTTTAGAAGGTTTGCGATTTACTGCAAGTTGGATACTGTTTGTATTTTTAAGAAGCAGCAGAGTTTTTGGTTTGACAGTTTGGAGAGATCTCGGCGGGAAATTTTCCCTGATCAAATCCCGACGCAAATCCCGTGCGAAATCCCGTGATCCATTTCCCAAACTGTAAACTAGCCTTTATATAGACGGCTCTGGGGGCCAATGACGTAAATTAAAAGGTCTGGCAGATAAAGGGATTTGCCTGTACTAGTAACGCAAAAAAGGTAAACAATCCCGAAGCAACCAGTGAAGACGTCATTGAGTTCCAAAATGGCAGATGGCGAACATTAATCAAAACACACGGAGTGACGTCAGCACGTTCCACTTTTGTTATCGGTGATGTTAACAAACGGAAAAATCACATACACTATTAAACATTTCTTCTGCGTATTGGTGATAGGTACAATCATCTGCCAGACCTTTTGGGGCCCATATTATTGGCTCGAATCAAAACTCGTCGAAATGTCAATTGACGATAGGTTCATCCGGAGTGTTCATTTGTGTTTACATTTTACTAGCGTTGCCAATTTTATTTTGTGTCCAGCACCCAATGTGGCTACGCCACATCGCTTTTGCGCGTGCTGTCCGACTTCGCTACCGCTCAGTCGGACTTAAACTAGGGATAGCCCCTATGTTTGAGTAAGCCGGGCAAACGAGTGGGTCACAGGTTCGCTTGCTTCCGACGGCGGGTCGGTGGCCACCTCGCCCGGCGGATCCTCAGCGGCTTTGCGCCGCTTCGGTTCCTAGGCCTCGGTTATGCGGCTAGGCCGCATCGAAATGGTACCCCTTGAACATTCTAACTTGAATCGGTTGTGTCACAGGAGCCGGAATACGAATTAGAACCAGCCAGCATTCCGGCTGAGTTAAACTGGGAAGTTTAGTAAAATTTAATCTGCAAATAAAATTTTTTTGGCAACGCTCCAGCACTCCGTTGATTTCACCACCTGGGCGCCAGGTTGACGATATGAAATGAACTTTGTTTACTTTCGACAAGTTTTGATTCGAGCCAACAACATCCAGCCATTCTGTGAGCATTTTTGCCCTTGCACACTTTCAGAGATGCCAGATTTGCAGACAAGTCTTCAAATTCGCAGACTTTTAATTTAAGCTGCAGATTTTTTCGATGACGCAGATATTTGCAGATTTTTTAGTTTGGTTGCAGATATTTGCAGATTTTTTAGTTTGGTTGCAGATATTTGCAGATTTTTGAATATAAAGGCTTTTGGCTACACTAGCTTTCCTGACATTTTTTGTTCTTCCCAGACTTTTAAAATTATTATTGCAGACATTTGAAAAAAGTACCTGGCATCTCTGCACACTTTCTTGCATCAAACCTGCACTTGCATAGAAAGTTTTAATGCTATCCTAATATTTCATACAACTACTTGCATGTGCGGAGGACGGAGTACCCTTCTTTGCTTAGCAGTTGCGGAAAGTGACATTTTGTGTAATTTATCACAAATTTTCTTCCAAATAAGCTTATTTGTCTGACAAAATGATTCATCGATCATCAATTTGATCAAAGCTATACCGGTATGATAAGAATCGAGTTCTGAGAAGCTTCAAACAAGCAATCTATCACAAATAACTCAAAATTATATGCCGAGTGGCGATACCCGAGCGGGGAAATGAAGGTTGAATGCAACGTACGGAGCGATGCGCACTACGATTCACTCGCGACGAAGGTTCCATCAGAACTGACTTTGTTTAGTTCTAGCGCATGTTGCTCTAGTCTACTTCAAGGTCAGTAAATACCTCCCACCACCCTGTATTGTTCTTTGTTTGTCAAAAATCAGTGAATATTTACACAGATCTGCTAAAAATTTATTTTTCCGTGATTTCAAAATGGTTTTCCTATGTGACATTGCAATATTATGTCATACGACTAAAAATGCTTGAAAAAATGACAGCTCAGCGAGCTTGTTTACATGGTGTTTGGATTTAACTGCAATTTCTTGTACTGAAGGAAATCAAAAAGTACATGTAAACAAGCTCTCTGATCTGTCAAAAAGTGAGGTTATACCACAGAGAATGATTGTTGGTTTGTGAAATTATCGCAAGAAGAGTGCGCGTATAGAGTTCTATGCAAATCATTTCACACACACCAATTGAAGGTTTGTTTTCCTCCAGCTGTCATATATAAAACTGTCAGCCAATTTAAACGTTAGAAATGGCTCGTCTGTAGTATTTATAATGGTGTTCAAATGCTCTATGTCGCTCTTAAACTTATTCCGGAGACGTACAATACCGTTTGGTCAGTTTCCATGATGAAAATAATACGACCGAAAAGCTAATTTCGATTTGTTTTCCTCCACCAATGACAGGTGGAGGAAAACAAATCGTTGAGTACACTTATATAGTTACAGATTGTCAAGTACTCTCACGGCTTACATATACTAGGCTAGCTCGTTAGAGTGTAAACATTTGACGAGAGCGCGTCATAGAAATCGTCGGCGAAAACAATTACATGACATTCATATATTGTTTGCTGCTAACAAATGATCGGCACCTGGTAAATCACAAGGAAGCTATGCGGATGTCCAAAACCTTTGCTATGATCAGAAAATTACGGTGGGATATGTTTTTTATGGCATGCATCCAAATTCCCGATTTACGCTAATAATCACATAGATGCACTGATTATCCACTGTGTCTAGTGTAATTATGGCCTAATTTACGTCAAAAATTCATTGCACACTGTTTTTTCCACCGTAAGAGCTGAAATATTGTCAATTGACAACTTTCGAGAAATCCGTTTGTTTATCTCAACGATTTCTCTGACGTCACCGAAAACTGTCATTTCGCGGAATAGCAAGCCTCCTTTCTGTGAGCGTGAAGTACTCTATAGGTTGTATCGTCACTAATAATTTTGTTTGACCAGTACGTGCGTGATTCGAGCCGCTGAAACGTACGCCCGTTTTTTTTCCGTTTAGTGTATGCAGCGCCATCTGAATATGGCTGGCTATATTCATCGCTCTGCTTGATCAATGACAGCGGAGATACTTCGCCGAAATATCATCAATTAATTAATTAAGAGCAGAAGGTTGGTTGGTGAGATCTTTTTATGCGATTTTTCGATATCTACATGGAATTTACTTAAATATTTAGCTTGAACTAGAATTTGCTTGCGTTAAGCAGTGTTGCTGAACTCGTAAAAATAACTCCTATATTTCTCATTCGCGTGTTCTCATTGCACCCAACACTCGTATCCGAGTGTTCTCCATGCATGATTTTCTTTCGTTCACTCCCCAGCCGGGTAGAATTTCTGCGAGTGCCAGTCGGCCAAAAGCCACTCAAATTGCACATATTGAAACCCACTCTTTCGTTCGCACCCACCCACTGGCGCGCACTCCTACTGCTGCTACCACTCGTCCATGCTCTCGCTCGCCCATGCTCCCACTCGCCCATGCTCCCACTCGTCCGTACTCCCACTCGTAGCCACTCGCGCTCTTTAACACAATCGTATCCACTCGCACTCTTAACCGCGTTCGCCTTTACTCACACTCTTTCAGTCGCTAGCGCTCTCGCTCCCACTCGCATTTCGTTCTTCGGTGGTAGACCAAGAATGTTAAATGAAAATGAATTTATTCGTATATTTTATGTACAAAGTACAAGCCGCGGCTGTTCGAAGATCGATTTGCACAATACGTCTGGCTTTCGTCACCGGTACAGCACGTCACGGGAACGTCAAAATTAGTTAAATGGAGGTATTCACACACAACATCAACAGCACGGAATGCTTTGACGTACGGAAAGTGTGAACTAGAGACGCATTCAACTCATCTTGATGGAACGGTGACGTGGCGTTGAGGGACATTTACGTTGATGGAAGCTGATGTATCGTCTCGATCGAGGTTGATATGACACTGGTATAACGGAAAAGGAAATGGCGCGGGAAATTCTCGATTCATCGATTCACTTTTTGTACAACAAAGTCATAAACGTATCCGTTTTTAAATTTACGTAATGCGGTCGCATTAAAACGTAAATTTAAAAAAAAACTGCAGAATCGCTTGGATTACCACTTGTAAATATGTGGAACCTAAACATGTCAAATATGTACAATTCCCCTCAATGTTACACAGAAAAAAATATTTTATAAATTTAAATTTATTTTCATGCACATATTTGGAGCATGAATAAAATTGTAAAATTAAGTTCCACCACAAATTCACACAACTTGTGGTGCTTTCTTCAACAAATTTTATTATAATTTTACACGTTGATTGAAGATTACAGTTTCATTAAACGGGATGCCAATGGACTTTAATGTATTTTTAATCCAACATTGCTGTAAAATAAATGACATGTAATATTATACGAGCGAAAGTGTAAAATCATATGCTTTTTGATGCTCCAATTGAGTGCAACGAATTCAACTTAACTTTCAATCAAATTTTTGATTCAAGCTTTGTGTGTTTACATACGTATTGGTTTACATGTCGTTTAAATTTCATTATTGTTTGGTGTGGTATGCATTAGTTTATTGATCAAAAATACCTATATTGAAGTTTGAGATTTTTTTGTGGGATAATGAAGTCCAGTTTTTATTGTCAAATCTGTCACTGAAAGAATATATGCATAAAATTGAATAGTTACTACAAGAGTGAAGCTAATTTTTATAAACATTTTTTCATGATTGTCGCGAACAAAAAATACCGCATTCAATCAAGTACTCAATAATGGTGAGATGTTTGAAATAAAATCCATTTTTCCAGATCGATCCCTTTAATTAAATAAAAAAATGGTATTGTCAAACATCGACCTTAAAAGATCGAGGAAAAAAATATTTATAATTGAACACGAAAACTTTTCTAAGATGAACGAAAATAAATTCGTGCAAACAACGAAATCGTTAGTAATACACACAAACCTTTTTTTAAATAACGAATCATTTCGTTTCATTCACGAAATATAATTTCTATATCGTGCAACGTACACGTAATATGCAAAATTCAAAAAAAATTAAAATTTGTAAATGAAATGAACGAAATCTACTATTTACAATGCACGAAAATACTTCGTTGTAGAAAACGACGAATGAACACTGCCTATGATCGCAAGTCAGTTCCATAAAGATAGGAAATCCCATATAAAACGGGACAAATATGTGATCATGGGTAGTATACATCTATGACCATTCCTGGTACATTCTGCATAAAATGAATCGGATCAAGACCTGTGCTTGATATTCGGATTAAATACATGGTTTCTAGATAAACGCATTTAATGCGGTTCACTACAAAAAATCAAACATTAACAATAACAAACATTGGCTTGTAAAGAATATGTATGTAGGAGATCGACTACCGTCATAAAGTGAATTTCTAAACATAAGTACTTAATTTCTTGAAAATTTTGTGACCAATACCAATATACGCTGCACTTATCCTCCAAATTACGCGGACTCAGAGCAAATCTATCAGCTGTAAGAAAAGTACTGTATGCGTTATATATTTTAAAGAATTCGTTCACAGTCCCAAATTGAAACAGCCAGCAGACTGTATTAGAAGAAATCTCTAGTGAATGATTTTGCGCACTTCTCATTAACTTGAACTCCACACTGTGCGAGTAATCAAGCTGCTACTGAAAACTGCGAGCTGTCAAAACACATGTATTTGAAGTTATAGAGATGGTACTCTCATAGATAGGCCAGTCGAACTAACCAGTCTATGAGCTAAATTTATTAGTAGAATGTTAAGTGCGTAATACGGTTCGAATCGAGTTTTTGTGCCACAAGCAATACTAGCATTAAAATAGTAATTTTTACTTGCTCGTCGACTTCTCACGCTAGCTTTCCCAGATATTTTTTTGCCGAATTAAGAATAAAAAGTCATTTTCAATGGTAATGAAATAGTATAATGGATGATTTAATATTTAAATTTGACCAAAAGCATGGATGTGGGATGAAAAATTATAGAATTGATAGTCAAATTGTAATGAATAGTTAAGGGAATTATTAAAATCAAACTTAAATGAAAATAGTTTCTCTTTGAGCGTCTTGGTAGGGTACTGAAAATGAAAATTTTGAAAATGCTGAATTTAAATAAAAATCAATATGCCTAAAGAAACGAAATATCTCTGAATTAATTCCTACTATCGTGATTCACTTGCTTCTCTTATTCATACACATAATCTTAGGATTAGATAATTTTAACAAATATATAGCAAAAGTTTTATAAATCTGTACTAATTGAGATTTGAACCTGACTGAACAACATTGTTTTCGGTAATACTGATTCGTCTTGACGAAAACAACAGTTTGCACAATACTGTTAAAATAATTATTCACGATAATTTACTATATACTAATGAGACGGAACTTTATTCCATTTACCATCTCAGTAAAATTGGTAGTAGCAGATTATTTTTTTTAACTTTTGCAATAAATTATATTGAATTCATGTTTCCAATTTTCATTGTTCAAAAAAGAAACTATCCTTAAAAAGTTTTAGATTTCATTGCTGGATATCACATACATCCTTCCCTTCTGCTCAGAAGTGCGTAATATATGCCCGTCACTTCTGCTCAGAAGTGCATAATCGTTACAAACATGCAAACCGATTAGCCAGTATGGGCTTTTATAGAATATGTGGTATCATTTCCTTAAGGTGGTGTAGTGGGAAAAACATCAATATTTTTTATTCGTTTAATTGTTAGTATTGAACCTCTAGAAAAGCCCGGCGAAATCTCGGTGGCCACACTGATCTTCTTTTGTACTAAACAACGATGCGTTTCAATGATTTCAGTCTATCGGCAACTTTAATAGCGTCTTTCTCGAAACCGCCTTTTTCAAATTGCCGATGACTCAAAAACCATTCAACGAATTGACTTGATTATTTATGAGAATGCATAACATGTGTAGTCAGTCGATGAACTAAGGGAAAATGGAATACAAAAATCTTCCTCGTTATTTTGAAGAAAAGTGAACGAATTTTATTTTTCGGTTTTTCTTATGCCATTTTCCGAAATTCCAACGGTTTTTTTTGGTTCATAGAGTAACTACAAGTCTATGTTTCAAAAATCTTATTGAATTTCCTATTTCAGACAATTGTATCAAGAGTTATCATGCCCACCGCGGCACTCCTTGATATGGAAATGGTTGAACGTCTTCTCTTCGAACGCTCGTGTGTGGCTTTGCCTGACTTCGAATTTGTCATTCATAATGAATGTATACATAAACCTTAACGAGAGGTCCATTGTCACCTTGCCATCAAAATCGTATAACAAAATTACTTTCAGTTTGAGCTGTTTATAGTAGTCGCCCCTTAAAAGACAAGTTTTATTTAAGACACCGCACTTATAATTTGTTTACATATTGAAAAAAAATAAGAAAAACATTATATTTAATTTGTTCTTTAAATACGACCGGCATAAACCTGTATAGACAGATAACGTATGTAATGCAATGACAATTTAATGCGAACACGCGCACTGTTTAGTTAGTTTTTGCTTGCACTGTTCTAGGATTTCATCAGAATGCCGTATTCGATCCCTTCGCTCCTTTACGAGCGCTCCCAGTTGCTAAAAGAGTGTATACGTGCTGTTCTAATAAACATCTTCAGAGCTGTAAAGAGTGCTTAGCACACGGGAGTGGGTGGCATGCAGTAAAAACTCGCAGCCGAGGAGTCCCATCATGGGAACCCACTCGCCGTTAGAGCTGATATCCAGCGAGCGGACAAGAGTGCGAGTGACACACGAGCCTATAGCGAAGGCAGATAACTCACATGAATCAAACATAATTGCCGCTCGTGCTGATTGTCACATAGTTGAGAGTTCTTCGAAAACGTGTGTACAGCAGTAGGGAGCATACAGTGTGAGTCTCGCGCTCGCAGGCGAACGAGGAGGATATGTTGGCTTCTCGCTCTTTTAGCAACACTGGCGTTAAGCCAAACCGCCATAATTTTTTCTTGTATTTTTCAGGTTAAAATGTATTTTTAGATAACTTACCATTAACTTATTAACTTAAAGAACGCTTGCTTTCGTTGGCTATTTCTGTACACGAAACTAAATAGATGTGGGTATTGCCAGTGCTTTGTTGGATGCAATAGCGTTTTTATAGCATATATCTTATAAAGGCGCTTCAACACAGGCAAATTGTGAATATAGTGTACGTATCCAATTGTTGCGTGGATGATTTCGCGCGGGGCTTATTATATATGAACCTCAGAATGTAAATGTATGAACAGGCATTCCTGAAATAGGTCGTTGGATTTATAATAGAGCTATCACCTTTCATCTCCAGGACTAAAAATGTTTGCATCTTTAGATAATAACAAATATATCAATTAAAAGCTGTGAAAGAAGTTTTCAATCAAAACACGACCGGAAAGTGACAGATGGATTATACACACACACACACACACACACACTGATCACTTAAAAAATGAAAATTGTATTTCATTTTTTTCGTGGTTATTGAGCCAAAATTCATACCAAATAATAGCAAGATTGGTTAAAAAATTTGTTTGAACAGCTAGGCTAGTCGGCTACAGTATCTTATTGAATCAAAAAAATGGTTTAAAGCAAATTTCACCTCATGGAGCGTAATATAAAAATAAGGAATTGTGCTATGTTTTAATTGACGCACAGTTCTACTTTACCGTTTTTGTTAGTTTCGGTAAGTTTAAAATTGAAAGATATTCCAAAGCGCATTAATTTTAAATCTAGAACCGCAAATCAACAATAAGTTGACTGATATGGGCATGATTGAAAGGAAATGTGATGCAGAAATGCGCCTTTTGCTTACTAGCAGAAGGGCGTTCCACCCGAGTCTGACAGCATGATTGCTAAGCGAGCACAACTTATCATCAAACTTTGCCACCGAAACCGACAAAAGATTCTTCACGAATTCTCACCGGGAGACAATTTTGCTATCAGGGATGCCACATTGAAATCTGTGTTTCGGTCAACAAATTCGTTTTACCATTTGTGATGACCAAAATAGCAAAAAAATCTGTGAAAATCTGTGTAAACTTTCCAAAAAAAAATTGTGAAACTCCCAGTACTTTTACTAATTTTTTTATTTTGGCCGAATGGACCGGTTGAACGAATGGACCGGTTGAACGAATGGACCGGTTGGACGAATGGACCGGTTGGACGAATGGACCGGTTGGACGAATGGACCGGTTGGACGAATGAACCGGTTGGACGAATGGACCGGTTGGACGAATGGACCGGTTGGACGAATGGACCGGTTGGACGAATGGACCGGTTGGACGAATGGACCGGTTGGACGAATGGACCGGTTGGACGAATGGACCGGTTGGACGAATGGACCGGTTGGACGAATGGACCGATTGGACGAATGGACCGGTTGGACGAATGGACCGGTTGGACGAATGGACCGGTTGGACGAATGGACCGGTTGGACGAATGGACCGGTTGGACGAATGGACCGGTTGGACGAATGGACCGGTTGGACGAATGGACCGGTTGGCCGAATTGACCTGTTGGTCGAATGGACCGGTTGGTCGAATGGGTCGTTAGGTCGAATGTCGTTTTTGCGGATGTCGTTCGGTCGAAAGCTGATTGGTCGAATGCCGCGTAGGCGGGCTGTTTGACCGAAGGCCATTTTACCAAAGGTCATTGACCCGGTTTTGGTTCCAGAGTTATTTGGTTAAAGGTCTTACAAAAATGCTTATTCCATGTGACTGAATAACCGTAATACAGAAATACGTAGATACTCAGTAACAAATGTGATTTTTTGTCTTATATTGAATACTAATATTATTTGTTATGATTGTCCTAAGCATTCTGTGGACATTTTCCTTCATTTTGACATGAGCTGTGTTGTATTCATTTTTTAGTATAATAATATATAATGAGTTTGTCTCTAAAATGCTTCTGAGAAAAACGGTTCAAATCTATTTTAGAAAAGGAGGCAAGACAATGAGAAATTTTGGGCATATTAGATAATTTTCAATGCATGCTTCTTGCTTTAGCGTCATTTTCCCAAAAAAATGTAATTTTCCAATTTATTTCAAATGAAATTTCCATCTCCATTCTCGGAACATAAAAAACGTACACTTCAAACAAAGCCCTGCGCATAACATTTTCAGCACATCCCATCCTCATAAATCCTAACGATTATTATTTGGGTCACGAAATACAATTCATTTCGAGACTGACTTTGAAGTAGTCTACCTTCAGTCGCGCCCGAGTAAGGTATAAAACAGAATCGTGAACGGCAAAGGAAAGTTGCCCAATCGCTTACCACCTTGAGCTTAATATTTACAATTCCAGTCCTCGATTCGTCTTTCGATTGCTTCGGGTTTTTTTTCTTGTTTCGAATAAATTCAGATTTCTCTCGATGACCCAAAAACGTCCTCAGCCAATCTCCAACTCCCCTCAATCGCTCTGGCAAGAATCAACCAATTGCCTTTCTGTGTCTGTTTTTGATGTAAAACCAAACAAATTGAAACGCTTTTCCAGCATTCCCGTCTATTTACCAATCCGACACCCCGGCCAAGGCGAGAACAGCTCAATTATTCGACCCCAATTGGGTGATTGACGACCGACCCCCCTCCTATGAACGGATGCGGCTTCTAATTAGGAAATATTTATGTACTCCCAAGAGGGCCGGGACTTCCGAATGTTGGAATTAAAGTGATTTGCATCGATTGCACACAGTTCCCACCAGATCGGTCGGGGTCGACCGGTCCGACGAGGGATTCGGTTTCGGTCTCAGTAGTTGCTCATGGTTGCAGAATCAGCACTTGCGGCCAGCAAACGGGCCGGATCCCGGATTATTGGAAATTTGCTGAGTAGGGATGGTACACTTCAGCCATCATCTGATGATGAAGATGGGTCCCATTCCACCGTTCGAGGTGCTAGCAAAAGTTAAACTCAAAGTGCTTTTCTCATTTGTTTTCGTTTTCTCGCCCGAGGTGCCAACAGCTAACGGAATGAAGCCGAAACGTAAAGCTTTGCTGACCAGATGCAAAATAGAATTTCCCCCCAACCCACTAGGTTCCATGTGGTAACGTGGAGAGAGAGAGAGAGAGAGAGAGAGAGAGAGAGAGCGCGTCGGATTAAAATCTATCTGCCTGTTGATTTACTAACCCTTCTCAACAGCATCCTTTGGTTCTTCGGGTTGTCAGACGAGAAAAGATCTGAAAGCATGCAGGCCACGGTGGCCCTGTGAACCGTTGCGATATCAACTGTATTCAATTAACATCTCATCCTCGAGTGAAAGGATTTATGTTCCTTGCTCGGTACTCCGTTAGACTACCATCTAAAAGAATCATTGCATTCACTCGTCGCCGTCGCAAAAGGGGATTTTATTGAAGGATTAATGTCGAACGAGATGATCTTTAGGTTCGTTACGAGCCCGTTGGTCGGTGTTTGTTGAAAGGAACTGCACAGCAGTAGCAGGCAGCGGTGTAGTTGGAGGTTAATTGAGAACTGTGAAAGTCATTAGATTTTAACAAGATACTTTACCGTAATTGGACGGCCGGGGTGGTACGTTTTTCGAAATGAATAGCTACGAAGCTGTTTGGATGAATCGGTAGCTTGATGATGCGGTGGTATTGGTGATAAAAATCCAAACAAAGGACACATGTTGGGGTTTTTAGTGTCAGTTTATAGGGTGCAATACACGATCAGAACGAAACAAGTTGATTTTTTCAGGATGTGTTAAGTTAAAACTAACTTTCCGAAACGAACTACGCTATTAATATTGATTGATTAATAGTTAAGTATGTGTTGTTTAATCGGTCAATAATATGTATTACCCATCTTACAATATCAATGAACTAAGCGTGTAAATGTCGAAAATAATCCTTTTAAAGGTAACTCAAAAATAGTGAACTTCAAGGGGCTTTTTGTTTCAAGTCAAGATTCTATTATCCAGAAGGATCGATTTCTGTCAGAATCTCGGTTTAATTTTAGCTCCGGTTCAATCGGTTGGTGTACATATCAAGCACAATAAAAAAAGATGAACAGATTATCTGGTGATCAAGTTAATTCTATCATATATTGATAAGACTATATCGAAACACAAATCTATGACTTGCTTAAGGCACACTCTTGCGAATAATTCTCATTTATTTTATTTCATGGCAACCGCGTTTATTTTATCTGGGTAAAGTTCTGTTGGATGTCCCTGGTTCCCAGGTGCTGCAACACTAAAATTCGGCATGGTAATTTGCGTATGTGAGACAAAGTGTTGTTGTGACTCGATCAGTAAAGAGCCGTTTTCATCGTTGGATGTTAAGATCTTTGGATCTTTGTGTCCCTTGATTTTGGTATTTTTACGTCTTTGGTATGTTAATGCTTTGGATATCTGGATATTTCGCCCTTTGAGTCTTTCGATCATTGGATCTCTGTATAATTGGAGCATTGGAACATATAATCTTTAAATGTTCGATTCTTTGGATCTTTGCAACTCTAATTTAGATATTTGGATTATTGGTGCTGCGGGCCATTTAGATCTTCAGATATTTGATGTTTTGTACCATTGGATTGTTGGATCTTTAAATCTTTGGATCTTCGTATCTTTGGATCTGGCGGCTATTGGAGGATCATTGAATCTTGGGGACATTGGATCATTGGATAATTGGATCTTTAAATATTTGAATTTTGGATTTTTGGGTTTCTGGATCTTTGCAACTCGGGATATTTGGATCTCTAGATCCTTGGATTGTTGGTGCTGTGAGCCCTTTGAATTTTCCGATATTTGGAGTTTTGCACCATTGAATTCTTGGATCTTTAAATCTTTGAACCCTTGGTTCTTTGGATCTAGGGGTTATTGTATCATTGGACCATTGGATTAGTGGATCACTAATTCATTAGATCTTTGGACCGCTAGATTTTTATATCTTTGGAACTGTGGATTCTCGGATCTTTCGTTCATTCAGATCTTTAGATCGCATTATTAGATGATTGGATTAATAGAAAATAGAGCTTTCGATATTTTGATCTTTTAATCATTGAATCTCTAGATATTTGAATATAGCGATCTTTTGATTTTTGATCTTCGGATGTTATGGTCTTTACAGCTCTGAATGTTTGGATCTTTGAATATTTTAATTTTTATTGCTGTGAGTCACTGAATCTATAGATCTTTGAATCTCTAGATATTTGGATCTTTGGGTCCTTGGGGTTTTTGAGTATCTAAATCCTTGAATTTTCGGATCTTCGGATTCTTGGATTTTTTAATTTTCGGTTCATTTAATCTTTAGGTATCTATTAAATTTTGGATTTTCTAATCATTTCTCGACAAACATATGATTAGGGCTCACAAACTAATGAGGAGAAATTCTGGAGAAACCGTTATTTTCCAAACACGGTGCATAGCAGTCAACGAGAGAGTAAACTTTTCTCTATTGATTGCTATCAACGGCTGTGCTGGACTTCGATCCATGTATCTTTCGATCCGTAGATCTTTCGATCCATGGATCTTTCGATCCGTGGATCTTTCGATCCGCGGATCTTTCGATCAGTGAATCTTTCGATCAGTGAATCTTTCGATCAGTGGATCTTTCGATCCGTGGATCTTTCGATCCGTGAATCTTTCGATCCGTGGATCTTTCGATCCGTGGATCTTTCGATCCGTGGATCTTTCGATCCGTGAATTTTTGGATCCGTAGATTTTTGGATCCGTGGATCTTTCGATCCGTGGATCTTTCGATACGTGGATCTTTCGATCCATGGATTTTTCGATCCATGGATCTTTCGATCAGTGGATCTTTCGATCCGTGAATTTTTGGATCCGTGGATTTTTGGATCCGTGGATCTTTCGATCCGTGGATCTTTCGATCCGTGGATCTTCCGATCTGTGGATCTTCCAATCCGTGGATCTTTCGATCTGTGAATCTTTCGATCAGTGGATCTTTCGAACCGTGGATCTTTCGATCCGTGTATCTTTCGATCCGTGTATCTTTCGATCCGTGTATCTTTCGATCCGTGTATCTTTCGATCCGTGGATCTTTCGATCCGTGGATCTTTCGATCCGTGGATCTTTCGATCCGTGGATCTTTCGATCCGTGGATCTTTCGAACCGTGGATCTTTCGAACCGTGGATCTTTCGATCCGTGGATCTTTCGATCCGTGGATCTTTCGATCCGTGGATCTTTACAATCCGTGGATCTTTACAATCAGTGGATCTTTACAATCCGTGGATCTTTACAATCCGTGGATCTTTACAATCCGTGGATCTTTACAATCCGTGGATCTTTACAATCTGTGGATCTTTACAATCCATGGATCTTTACAATCCGTGGATCTTTACAATCCGTGGATCTTTACAATCCGTGGATCTTTACAATCTGTGGATCTTTACAATCCATGGATCTTTACAATCCGTGGATCTTTACAATCCGTGGATCTTTACAATCCGTGGATCTTTACAATCCGTGGATCTTTACAATCCGTGGATCTTTACAATCCGTGGATCTTTACAATCCGTGGATCTTTACAATCTGTGGATCTTTACAATCCATGGATCTTTAGAATCCGTGGATCCTGACAATCCGTGGATTTTTACAATCCGGGGACCTTTACAATCCATAGATCTTTCGATCCGTAGATTTGTCGATCCGTTGGTCTTTCTTAGATCTTTAGATCTTTTTTAGACATTTAGATTCTTTTAATATCTTTTTTAGATCTTCACATCTTTTATAACTTTTTCGATCTTTTTAGATCTTCAGATCGTGTCGAGATCTTTTATAATTTCTGCATCTGATGATTTTTGTAGATCTTTTTCAAAATTTTAGATCTTTTTAAGATCTGTTGATATTTTTAGATCCGTTTGAGATCATCAAATCGTTTCGAGATGTTCTATAGATCTTTAGATCATTGGATATTTTTAGATGTTTAGATGTTTTGTAGATCTATTAATCTTTTTTAGATCTTTTTCAGATATTTAGACCTTTTTTAGATCTTTGAATTATTTCAAGATCATTAGAACATTTTTTAAATCAGAGTTTTTTCCGTTTTTTCAGATCTGTTTTAGATCTGTGTATCTTTTTCCTGTTTTTAGATCATTTTGGTGTTTTTCAGATCGTCTGATATTTCTTAGAGCTTTTTGGGTCTTTTTTAGATATTGTTAGCTTCTCGAGATCTTTAGATCTTTTTCAGATCTATTGATTGTTTTTTGGTATTTTTCAGATCTTTAAATCTTTTCTTAAATTTTTAGATTTTCTTCAAATCATCTTTTGATATCTTTTGCAGATTTAGTTTGGATCTGTATATCACTTGTAGATATTTAGATCTTTTCTGGATCTTTAGATCATTTCAAGATCTTTTTGATCTTTTCAAAATATTTTGACCCCTTTACATCTTTTTGAGATCTTTAGATCTTTTTAGAAGCATAGATTTTTTTAGATCTATTGATGTTTTTATATTTTTGTTTCCTTTTTAGATGTTTGGATCTTTTCAAGATTTTTGGATCTATTACAGATTTTTAAATCTTTTTAAACCTGTTGGTTTTTTTTTTTGAACTTTGTAGATTTTTAGATCTTCAGGTCAATTTTAGATAGTTCGCTATTTTTTAGATCTTTACGTCTTATTTATATCTTTAGATCTATTTTTGATCTTTATTTCATTTTAAATCTTAGTCCATAAAGCTTCCACAGACTGCAGATGCCAAAGTCTGATTTTCACAGCACGAAGAGTTCAGGCGTCTCCAGCATCGCCAGTGCCCTAAAAGCTTCGCTATCTTCTACAATCCCCAATGCCGAAGCCTCAAGACAATCGTTTTCTCTAAGTGTATTCCAAAGTTTCCGGAGCATTTCCAGCCTCGCTTTCTCCAGAGTCATTAGAGCCTTTAAACTTCCCGGAGTACTCAGAGTCTCCCAGGGTTGAAGATTTCAGAGTGTCCAAGATTTCTACAGCTTTTGATTTTTTCATAGTCTTCAAAGTTTCCAACAACTTGTGTGTTTCCAGTCTCCGCCGAATTTCCTGTTCACTCTGGAGTTCGCGGAATCAGCGTCAGGAGCATCGAGTCTGTAAAATTCCAAGCTTTTCGAAGTACTCAGAATCTTTGAAGACAGAGTCTCGAGCATCGGCATAGTTTCTATATAGTCACGAGTCACAAGAGAGTTACCCTACGTTTCCATTTCACAAGAGTTTCTAGTTTCTCCAGAGTTTTCAGAATTGACAAAGTTTACCGTACTGCAAGAGTCCACAGTGCCAAAATGTTATAGAACGCCGACCAAATTACCCAGAATAAAAAAAATATCTAGATTCTCCGAAGAGTCAAAAAAACATCGAATTACAAGAGTTATCTGAGTCTGTAAAGTTCCTAGATGCTTGAACGTCTTTTCGAGTCACTGATATCTACAGAGTCTCCAAAATCTTGGTCACTGTACACCCAAGAATTTCTGCATCAGCCTCAAAAGTGTCAAGAGCCTCTAATTTTTTCATAATTTACAGTGTTTCCAGTTTCAAGTAATTTCAAAGTTTTCAAAATTGACATAGTTCCTAGAGTATATATTGCTGACAAAGCCTCCATCTTCTGCATAGTCTTCAAAGTCTCCAGACTCTTCATAGTTTTAGGAGCTTCAAAACTCAAAATATTTGCATGAATTACCGAATATAGGTGAATTATGAGTAATAATGAACGAGCCTTATTTTTTTTAATTCCATGGGAATGTTTGGACATTTTGGACAGTATTAGTTTGTGGATTTTACGTTTGTGCAAGTACCGTGTTCATTTCAGTAACTTGTCGAATGTAACGGAAAAATCTCTCTCATGTCAGCAGGGCAAGAAAATTTCGAAAAATGAATTGATTGCTGTTCGAAGCTTCACGAAGCACCTTCTCAAGCATACCACATGCAATCGATGAGTTTGACACAATCGCTGCGAACATTTAGGGGTAAAACTTATCTCTGCTCGGACGAAGCGAGCTTCGCATCTAGTTCGCTCTTTACAATGTTCGAAAAAGTTCACATTAACCTTAGAAGTACACATCGTCGAACACGAGGTAAGCTCTTGGCTCGTGGTTTTTGCGTTTTTGGAACATTTCCACAGAGTTTCGAAGCGATATTCGGTGAACACATATAAAGCGAATGCCTCGTTTATTTGAGAATCGCGAACATCGAAGTTTTATATCGCTTCAAGCATCAGCATCATGAGGCCACCGCGAACATGTACGCTACGTGACTATCTGTCTTAAAATCATAAACTTTAAATCTTATTTTGAGTATAAATAAAATGGATTATTTTAAGATTATAATTTAGGATTTAGGGATTAGGTGCGTCGCATACCTTACCAATTTATGAGCCACGAGTTTGAATGAGCGTAGTGGTAGTGAAATTCAAATTCTTTTTTTCGGAATACAATTATGTTTACTAGCTACTTTGATTGCAAACTCATCTTTTCTTCTTCAATCGGAGTATATTTTCCCTGCCAAGGAATTTAGGTGAAGATGTATAAAGTATGTTTAAGGGGGTAAGGGTTTCAGCGTGAAAAAATGTTTTTTGGTGAAATGACTCTTTTGGATGAAATGATACATTATAATGTACAAAAGTTTTGATCAATTCGCTTCGCCCAAATTTCTAAAAAAATCGCAAATAGTGTTTTTTAACGCTAAAACCATTACCCCTCTCTTAATAATCTCCCTATCTAAAACAAATTCTTCCTAAAAAGAACAATTTTCGGATGGAATCTCACTGCTGACGTCCGAGTGCAGTTAGACGGCGAACTTCAGTTATTTGCATCCACTGAGGGGTAGTTAGGCGTAGTCCGTTGGCCTTTGTTTTCAACTTGTTGCGGTTTCTAATGTTCTTGCGCAACATTCCTAAATCGGCTAGTCATATTCACTCAATAATATGCGATGATTTGTGTGTTAAACGTTATTTTTAATTTTACCAAATGAATTTAACCTACATACTTGAATCCATTATTATTGTCATTAATTGAATTATAATTTCTTGGCATCTGTACCAAACCAAGAGGAAAGCTTCCAAATGATTTTTATAATATTGTTTTATAAGTTTATTGGTTGATTACCTAATCACAAGAGACAAAATATTTATTTTCAAACATTTTCGACAGAATCTGTTCACTTAATAAATGAAGTGTCAAACTTATTACATGTTCCACTTTTATGAAATTTATTTCCTGACTCCTGTACATGTGTTTTGTGATAAATAATGAGAAGGATATTCCAACTTGTTTGTATTGTATTTGTTAACTAATTACTGATGGAGAAACGCAAAGAACTTACAAACAATGTTCTAGTGATTTTTTTTGTTGGAAATCCAAAAACAATTCTGAAAAGGACAAAATTTGGTTTATCTTCTCCATGATGTAATCTTCCCTTATTTGACTTTTACTAATAAAAAATAAAAGAAAGAAATCATTAGGGCCCCCTGTATTTTTTTTGAATCAGTTATAGCCGAAATGCTTTATGTAAGGGAAATCTCGGAAAATGAGAAGCGAAATAAATAACTCCAAGTAGAATGAAAGTCGGTCTAAACTCGAACTTTTTCGAATACTGTCTTTCCATTATTATTCGCTTTTTGTCGCATTCCACATTTGGATATATTATTTTGAAGAACCCATATTTAAAATCAATACAATAGTAATTCTTCAAAAGGGCTAATGAGACTTTTGTAAACAAACTTATTTCGCTCATTTTTCCGCTACAGAGTTGAATTTTATGAAAAATACACATGAATCAACATCTTTGCCCTTGGTAGAATCGATTTCAAATGTTTTCTGTGTTGAAATGATAACAAATTAAGAGAAATCAGCAAAACAAAAGTTTGTTCACAAATCTTATTAGCACTATTCAAATGTTGATATGGAATAATAAAATCAATCAAGATCAATTTCGATTTTTTTTTAATTTTGCGGTGGTGTAATCCCTTAAGTGGTTGATTTAACGGCTTCTTTCAAAATTTATCGAACCTACTCTCATTCGTTCATTCGTTAGGGTAGTTTATGTGATAGAGAGTGTACTAAATTAATAGGAACACTTAAATTTAGGAAGTTATGACCCTCGCTCCACAATGCAGTTTGCGACAGAATTGCTCAACTGAAAATTATTAAATGAAATGAATGAAAACAAACATTAGACTATAGCATTTTGTACGCATGCACTTCAGAGGTCCAAGGGTTACAATTTCTGTTCTAGTTTTAGGATCGCCAACACATTTTTTTCGATTTTTTGGCCCAGTTCTCAAGGGAAATCCAGTTTTTAACTTTTTGCATACATATTGAATGAAGAACTTAGATAATGTATTCATAAAGTATTAGTAATAATTCGATTGTCCGTTCATTTTAAAAGGCTATTTTCAATACTTTATAACTGATTTAATTTCACTTTCAAAATTTCTCGAAATATCATGTTCTAAAAGTTCTCAACCGATATAATATTCGAAAACAGTTATAAAAATGTCTCATCAGACTGGTAGATGGATTCAAAGCGTTTTTTTAAATAAGTGCACTAAAAAACATGCGCCCTTCTAAAACATATTTCTGAATCAAAATGGTTTTACTATTAGTCGAAAACAAGATTTACAAAACGACCAGAACTGCCAAATATGAATCGGGAATGGTCGAGTTTATTGACATTCCCTATTTATTTCTAGGATTCATCATACACATCATGACGTTATTTATTTAACTGATAATCGATTTTTTTTCCTTTGAATGGATATCGATATCTTTATCCTCAAGAAACTGACATAACTGGATCCTCAAGAAACTGACATAGGAACATGACTAAGATAAGCGAGCCACTCAATACGTTGTGTACATTGTGTTTAACTTCATTTTCTAGCCCTAATTTATTTCATTTGAAAATTTATCCCCGCCCTGTCACGAAATCTTGATTTTATCCCTACTGGTAATATATCAGTAAGGTATCTTAAATAAACTTGTTACGTCACTTTTCAGTTAACCCCAGCATCCATAAGCTACACATTGTCACAATTATTTTTCACCTATTCCACCCTTAATACAAGGCCCCTGTCTAGAATATACTTTTTTTTGCATAACTAGTAGGTAGGTATTTGAATAAAGAAAACTAATATCGTCCGGCGAACATGTTAGCGATGGCCCTCGCGATGCTAAATTGATATAATCCTTCGGTGTTCGCGATTCTGAAATACTTCGAGGTAATCTTTTTTCTGTGTTCGCGAACATCGCTTCGAAGCTCCGTGTAACTGTTTCAAAAATATCGATCACACGAACCAAGAGCTTAGCTCGTGTTCGTCGAAAACTACGCAAAAGCTTTTACATATCTTTCCGAACATCAATGAAATGAACAAGAAGCTTCATTTGTCCTCGCCGAAGAGCATGCAAAAGTATCGCCCAAATGTCCGCAATTATGATGGTAAGCGATTGTGATGCGAAGCTTGTGAATACGAACCAGTAACGCAAAGCTTCGCGCTTTGAAAGTATTCGAACATAGGTTCGGTTCGAATATTTCCTGCCCTGCATGTCAGTAAACAATTTTCACTTTTTTGGCGAAAAAACGTAATCGTTGTACTGAAAAATATGGGATACAATGATAGAAGTCGATCACTGAATTTTGCATTCTTTATTTCATGAGCTGTTCCTGAAGTCATATTGCTATCATTTTCCTAATTATTTAAGTTTGTTAGAAAATGATTTACTATTTCTATTCAGCGTATTGACTTAAAAGGAGACACAAGAAGAGGAACACTCGATTCCAGAATTTGCTGTGCTATCACATTTCCACTCTAGTTTTGTTATTACTGTTTCATGATGTCCAAACAAAGCACCTTTGTTATAAAGTCAAATGTCCATTTTGTCGAACATCTTTTACACCTAAAAGAGTGCCCTTGCTCCCATTCGTAAATAACATTTCCCTTCGTGCTAATAAAAGCTACTCTTCTTCTACAAACCCTACTAATCAAGAAACATCACCTGTCATTATAAATTCGCTTAAACCCACCTAGCGAATGTTCAAAACCAATAATACTTAGTTCGTTCCCCTTACACCGCCCAGAAATCTCAAAACACCGACAGAAGCCGGTAATTATTTCCACTTTCAATTTGTCTAAAAGTGGAAAATAATTTCCTTCACATCTGTGTGTGGAAGCCACAGCCGTGCCAACCCGCGCTACAAAACAAACCCATCCAAATACACGTAGGCAATTCCTTCGATGGAATTCTACAATCCTGATCGGCTTAGATAGGCTTAGACCACCCGGTGCGTATCGAAATGTGTATACACTCTACCGACAATCTAAAACGAACAATAAAACCACCAAAAATAAAGCAAAAATTTGTTGTTCCTGCTAGAACAATTTGTCCCGGCCCACTGTTTCCGCACTCAAGAAGATGAGCGACGGTATCAGCCAGCATGGCGTCAAACCGGTCCAATCCAACTCAGTTAGCATTTGTTTCCGCAGCAGCGCGCCTCCAATTGATTCGTCCTAACTGGGGGCCGGCTGGGGGGTGCCAACCGCATCTTCCCCATCCATAGCATCGATTTAAACTGAATTATTGAGTTGTGGCTGTAAGACAGTAGGATATTGGAAGATAGAATCGACGGAGACGAGGTACGCAAAAATTTGTATTATTCCGCGATTGTTTTGTTTGTGGTTGAGACAATTGTGGGGTGCGGCAGTCTGTTGGTTTGGAGATGGGGCAGACATGCGTTTCGGATGACAACTTTTTTGCCGCTCGATTTGAAACGGGAAATCGGTACACCCGTCGTTGTTGTGAAATGGTTTGGCTGACAATCCATTTAAGGTTTGTGTTGTCACAATCGATTTTAGTGGCGCTACCTAAGATTCATTTAACGGCGATGATACTGATCACGTGTTTCTTATATGGAGGTCGGTAACGAAAACTTGTTTCGAATAGAACAAAGGGATGCTATCCCAGAAAGTTTAATAACCTTATTTCGGGTACCAGTTCTTCACATTGAACCAGCAAATATCTACAAACGGCTCGTTTTCCAACTACGAAAAGTCTCCCACGACTGAATAATTAACTTGCTCCTTTGATCTCGGTGTGCTCGCGTCCGAAGGCATGCTCTCCAAATGAATAATGCAAACCCAAGCACGCACTTGGCACGACCCACGCTAACCTTCCAAATGTAGCAACATCATTTTCCCTCCATCAATATTAATAATAATTCAATCCCACCTAGGCGCATCTCCGAAAACGGGTCTTCGAGCCGTTGATGCCCCACCCAAAGCCATAAATAAACAATCCCGGGGCGAAAATGTGCGAATACGTATATTCATGTTGAAGTATGTTTTTGCTTTCATCTATCCATCGTCGACGACGACGACGAGACTGCGCCCACCATCCATCCTGATCCGGGCGAACCTTTTCCCACCCTAATTCGCTGTAGCTCAATCGGGAAGCTGATCCCGGGATCGATCCGTCGCGTTACAAGCGAACTCGAAAAAAAGAAGGTATAAATTTACCGGCGGCATTACACACGTTCCGAGACCCTTGTTGTCATTTGCCGCTTATTTAAACATCGTACCGGGAAAATCTCCCCCCCCCCCTCTTTCCCTTTTTTTCCTGGTGGTCACCCGGCCGGTCGTTGATAGTCCCTCTCGTCAATCTTATCTAACAGTTGGTATCGAGATCGACTAATAGAAGCAAGTGCCAGCAGCAGCGTCGCGCATGAAGCACCATTCCGCCGCCAAATCCGACGAAGGACCGGAAGGGTTAGCCGGATCAGCCAGCTGAAGTGACCCTTTCACGGATCGTTTAGTTTATTGGGACAGATTCTTATGTTGGATTGGATTATTTAGTTTTTTTTTCTCGGTGACATCGCTGAAAAGTGCTTACAAAAGCGGCTTGTGCGAGGAATGTTTTACGGTCCAGTGAGTTGGCCGCTTGGAAGTCACAAAGCAGCTGGTGTTAGCTGAGAAGGATGATGGTGATGGAACAGGTGTGGCACACGTGAAATGTTTGAGATTTTTCTTCTTAAGAACATTGTTAATTGAAGGGAAAAATATTCGTTAGGCGCGCTATCCTGATCCGAGCTGAATAAAAATGCTACCACTTCAGTTTAAACTTTAAACAGAATTCTTCCAGTCAATCACACAAATTCGCTAATCCTACTTTTTCTAATTATTCCATTTTATTACATATTTTTCGCATAAGTGTCAGAAATATTTTCTTGTAAGGTGTTAAAGTCACAGTTGAGATCCATCAACACCACATATTCGTCGCTGTTGTGCTATCTTATGACACGCGCCATTTAGCACATTTCGAGAAAAACGATTTTTAAAGTTTGAGATTGAATATCTTCAAACTTATAAATAGTAAAAACAATTCAAAGAAGACAATTAATGCTTCTATCTATTCTGTATTAAGGTCACAAATATCACGAAGTTCGGTTGACTATGTTGCGAGTTTTCACTATAAATGTAAACAAAAGTCGCACTCACACGTGTCGTAGGCGTGTATTGATGACAAAATTTGTATGGCGTGTCATAATTGTGCATGGAAAATTTTCCATAGAAAAAAGCATCAATTATAAACTTTTATTAATATCTTCGGCTTTATTCGGACTAGAAACAATCGATGAGACGCATTTTGAAGGAAATTCAGCAAGCAATCTAGAAAAAAATAGTAATTTTTAATTACAGTGTTGCCAAACATGAAATATTGCCAATTTAAAAGTAAAACTGCATATTTCTCGCAATACATGTATTTTTTTTTTTTTTGAAAATATTATGCCATTGTGTTCCATATAAAAACATATAAAAACATCTAAAACTTCTACATTACTTAAGCGAATCCCAAGATACAGTGATTTAAAGCAAAAAACTGCCAATTTCTCATCACTTTTTTCGCTATACCTCAGTAACCAAGCAAAATTTCAAAATTCTGAAAACGCCATTTTGTAGGGAATTTTCAGATTAGTAATGTTGCATATCTAACTCAGTTTACCCCAAAATGGCGTTTGTCATAAGATAGCACAACAGCGACGATATACCGTATAGTACCGTAACCGTTATAACAAAATTCATATCAGAATCCTGAAAAGTGTCACTGCGGAACTGTCGCCATTGCGATTTCCAGTATCTGGAAATAAGCGATTTAAGGTTCAACTGAGAAAGCTTGGAAAACCAGCCATCTTGTAAAACAAAAAAGCAGTTTTTTCTCACACCGGTGGAAAAATCTTCTTGAAAGCCAATCAATAGTACTCTACCAATGCCCCGAATACATTGATTCATTTTCATGAAGACTTTTCCAACGGTGTGAGAAAAAACTGCTTTTTTCGCTTTCCAAGATGGCCGCTTTACCAAGCCTTCTCAGTTGAACCTTAAACGCCGAGAACCACTTGTCATTTTCAAGGTTGCCCGACCAGATCAGCAACTGGTAATTCTCATCACTGGCGAAGTCCCTAATAAACTACCAAACTATAAGCTACCTTCCGAGACCAGAGTCGGGACAGTCTTACACAACACACACAACGATAACTATATGAACTGAACGTGAAACACGTGAAAAAACAACAGAAATATCTCTTCAAACACTGTGCTGGTGGAGAATACTGATCTCGCTGACCTACCTTTTCAATTACTATGGGCTTTCTAACCTTGCGTAGGGATTTTTGGCGTTTACTCATTCTTTTACCGATTGACCATCTCCCGCTGCAGCTGCTCTCGGTGCGCACTCACATCATCAAACGTTGACGGCTGCTGATCATGATTTCTGGAGCCAGTGTGGAGCCAAAATTAGGCAATCCATGAGACGTTTCTGATCAGCTGATTATTTCTTGTTTACTTATTCTGACGTTACTCCGAGGGGTGCGACGTCCGACAATATCGTTGATTCGATCCAACATCAAACGAATCGGACTAACAAAGTTGTTTGTCGGACGAGTTTTTCTGTTCGCAGGAGTAGACTTGTTGACAGAACCCACCGCTGAATTGTCAAACAAACGTCTAATGGATTGCCTAATGATGTCTTCGAATTTGACTAATGGGATGCTGGTTTCGTTACCACAGGGCTCATTTCGCAGTGTTGGCATCATGATCAGTGCAAGTTGCCTAATACAGTAACTTGAATTCGTCAATTCTGTATCGTAAATATAATAAATTTGTATGTGTATTTGTGACGTTAGCGTATTTGTATATTTAAATTTAACATTCTCGATTAGAATGTCACTGATCTACATATAAAAAGAAAACAAAATATAGAGACGTCGAGTCATTATCCAGTGATTCTGCGTTTTTATGTAAATCTACTAAATAAAAAGTGTGTAGTCTGCAGACTGTTCTGTAACGAGTCGTTCACAGGGCAAGATGGCGGAAGGGTGAGTCGAATATATTTATATTTTTCTGTGTTTTTAATGAACCGAAGCTCTTAAAATATTCTTCTTTGGTCCTTAGATATAGCCTCGCAACCTTTTCTGATTATTTACTTTAATTTCCCTTTAAGGGGGCCTGACAGCGCAAAATTTAAAAAAAAGTATTTTTTTTTTGCATTTTTCGGATCTCTAAGATAAGAAATATATGCCAAAGAAAGGAATTACTCGAATTCAACTTGGTTTGTCTGCTAGAGCCCATCAAACTACCAACTATCAATTTTCATATGACGCTGATAAAATCGGATCAAAAAGCATATAAAATCGGGGGCTGATAAAATCGGATCTCCATTGTATAGTAACATATCTAAATATGAAAAAGAAATTGGCTGCACTGCCAACATCGCTAGCCGCCCAGTCAAAAAGGGCAAGTTGCTGGCTAAACGGGGGGCTAGTTCCCAACACGGTTGCGCTAATTGCCCTTCAATTTACCAGCAAGTTGCTGGCAATTAGGGGGCTACTTCAAATGCAACATTTGCGCGATTTGCCGCCGTTATTTTTTTTTCCGCTGTACCCGCCCTTAAATCGCCCCCAAATCGCCCACGGAACGCGCCATTTAACCCCCCTTATTGCCTAATATGAAAATTACAAATAATACTTATTTTTGGATTCATTATCTACTCACATAAACTTATCAGTATGTATACTAGGTAATCACCACCACACTATAGAAAGAATCAATGGTGAAATGGTATTGCACACCAAAACTTACCATCTACCAGTTATATAAAATGAGGGACTAGACAGTCGATCAAGGGCTTCGTATTGTTCAAAATGTGTTTAAATTTACTCGTATTTTATTTGGTCATAAAAGTTATTTTGTATGTATGTAAATAAAGTTTATACTCTTCGTAGGTAAGCATAATTACATGCATTTCTTTCCATTTCAATTTCAATACTCCCCACGAGTTACTTCCTAAATGCGCCATATTTGTTTACATTGCTCGTTTGGAACCGTTGTTTTAGGATCGATTGGAACTTTCGGCTTCAGTCTTCGCGCATCTCTATACAATCATCTCTGGTGTGCGGCTATCAGATGCAATCAAACGAATGAGTGAATTCTTGAGCATTTTTTTCAAAAAGACATATCTGCAATGAGTTACTCTCTTTGTTTACTTTCTCTTCTGGTAATAATTCGGTCAATTTAACATTATATGCTAGTTAAAACCACCGTCTTTCGATCTGTACTGTAAAATAAGTGAAAAGTGTTATAGTGACGCCGTAAAAATCGAAAGAGAAAGTAAACAAAGAGAGTAACTCATTGCAGATGTCTTTTTGAAAAAACGCTCAAGAATTTTCCCTTGCATAGGGACTTGTCAAATTGTCCCGGACTGTAACGGTAGTTCAAAAGCATCTTATGGATCGCAACTCGTCGCTGTTGTGCTATCTTATGACAAGCGCCATTTAGCACATTTCGAGAAAAACGATTTTTAAGGTTTGAGATTGAATATCTTGTAACTTATAAATGGTAGAACCAATTCAGAGAAGACAATTGATGCTTCTATCTATTCTGTATTAATCTCCCAAATATTACTAAGATCGGTGAACTGCATTGCGAGTTTTTACTAGAAATGTAAACAAAAGTCGCACTCACACGTGTCATAGGTGTGTATTGATGACAAAATTTGTATGGCGTGTCGTAATCGTGCATGGAAAATCATCAATTATAAACTTTTATTCATATCTTTGGTTTAATTTGGTCTATACACAATCGGTTAGATGCAGATGAGATTTTGAAGGAAATGAATCGGGGAATCTAGAAAAAAATAGTAACTTTTGGTTGCAGTGTTGCCAAATATGCTAAAAAATATTTCGGGTAAACTACCCGAACCTAAATAGAAGAAATTTTATACATGAGTAAAATACAATATTGGAGCACCAGAAAATATGACGAATTCTGGTGATTCGAAGGTGGTAAAATTTTGTACAGTTGTATGTGTCATCCGTTCGTATCACGAAGTAGTGTTGTTTACAATAAAAAGAAACTTAGTGTTATGTGTAAATAGCGTCAAGAAATGGTTGGGTTTGATTTGTTCAAAACCCGAACCCTATCCGAAGGCAAAAATTTGAAAAACCCCGAACCTCACCCGAGTCCGAAAGTTTAAAATTTCAAAAGCCCCGAAAGTTTAAAATTTCAAAAGGACCGGCCCCGATCCCGATAATTTCAAATTTGAAAACCCGGAACCTGACCCTAACCCGAGAGGTTTAAATTTACACAACCCTAACTCGACCCGAAACCCGTCGGATTTGGGTCGGGTCCGGGTTACGGGTTCAAAATCCCGAACCCGACCATCTCTATTGTACGGGTGTTACCGAAGGGAAATTAAACATAATTATAAAACATGATTTTCGTTCGTGGTCCTGTTTTCGCAACGTAAAAACGTGATTGTTCCGGAATTCATTCGTCGTGGCCTTCGGATAATCGACCGAAAGTCGTTCAACATATCTTTCCCCCCCCCCCCTCTCGATGAATGCGATTCCAATCTAACTAACTATTGGCAAATAAATGGAATAAAAAGAACCCCCAGCAATATGCAAAATAATAAATTCGACCATATTTACTCTCGATTGCCGCTCACACAATGAATGAACCAAATTCTGCCGTCACCCAATGAAATGTGCTACAATATTGCAACCGATTTTCGCTGCTACAAAAAATATTCAGTAACGAGGGAAAAAAACTGCTGCTCCCTCTGCTGCTCCAGTACGTCGATATAAGCATCAAAATGTACTACAAATAAATAGATTCCGATTCTCGGTAGCTACCGAACAGTTGATGAGCTTTTCGCCAGCCACCGAAACTGATCCAAGGGAAGGGAACCAACAAAAATATAAGTGTTGAGTGGAGCCAACATTTATGCAATTCCTGTGGTGATGGTTTGGTTGGCTTATGTTTTTCGTGCCAGTTCGTTGGAAATATGCAGGCTAGGGGAATTGTGGGAAAAACCGACACTGTGGGTAAAACCGACACCCCACAACTTTTCCTAGAAATCAAATTTTTATTCATTTCATAATGATACAATATTATTAGTACGTTTATTCAGAGCATTTGAAGAAAAATTGGATTTACGTTGGTGTGCCGAATGTCATAAAAACTAACAAAACATTCGACAGCAGCGTTCATACTGGTCTGGATGTAAAATTTCGTTGGTAGATTTTAAGGTTTTAACCGAACGAAAGCTTTTCAAATCACCCCATTTTTCAATACCTATTATTATCAGCCTGTCCTATGATCAACTAGGTGCATTGAAGACGAGTTTGAAAAATTCAATATTTTTAATTGCTTTTATAAAAAAATGTGCGCTGTTGGGGTAAAACCGACACTCTATGGTTAGGGTAAAACCGACACCCTGTTAAGATGGTTGTGTATAGTTGCGATTCATTTCAAAATACTGGGGGTCTTTGTGACACTTCAATTAGCCTATTAGAACACTACAGTATTAGCAGAAATACACAGAAATACTTTTATTGTGTTTATTTCTTGTAAGTCTCTTTAAAAATCAAAAATTGGAATTTTTGCTTATCTGATTCTAACGAAGCTTTTGCTATTTCTGCAAAAAGGTCATCAAACCGAATTTCTAGTGTTCTCTTGGTTTGTCATAGACGAATTTTATCACAATGAGACAATGATATTATGTATACCCCAATAGATCGTTGATGATCAGAGTCCGAAAAATCAAATCTGAAAAAGATAGTTTTACTAAGAACTGTGGGTGTGTCACTTATAAGTGAATGAATCCAATTAGCAGAACGTAGAACGCTTGAAAATCTTCTCTTATGAAATAAAATGACACTGGAGGTTGCAATGATGTGCGCAAGGATGTGGAAATACTCATATCAATAAATAATCCTATAGCATAAAATACTCTTATTTATAGTACTACGCTTTCGAACTTTCTTCCCCTCACTACATGATGAAGCAATAAAAAGCACATATTTGCATCATACATACTCACACTTTTTTAATCACGCATATATCTCATTTTTAATAAAGATAAAGATTTTAATAAAGTGGAGAGAAAATAAATTAAGGGGGGTGTCGATCTTACCCCTATGGGGTGTCGGTTTTACCCGCAGTGCTTACAAAAAGTCACTTTGTTTTCCAAGTTTTACAACCAATATTTTTTAATGAAATTAATTTTTTGAAGCGCTGAAAAAATTAAGTCTTGTTAAGAATTTTCTGAAGAAGAATTCTGCATAAAAATTATAATTTTATTGGTTTTGTGGCAACTTAGAAAAAGTGTTAAGCTTAAGGTGTCGGTTTTAACCATAATTCCCCTACATATTGACAGTGAATGATCGGTTGTATGGTTGGGCATACAAACAATCATGTTTATGAGTTTGCATTCGTTGCTTCTGAGGTCTCCCATAAATTATGGTGGTTTTTTTTATGGGATGGAAAGAATTTTTTGAATTCTTTTTTTGTCATCGCTTTCCCATTTTGGTGCTTAGAAAAGATTTCACAATTGTCAAATGCCATTCTAAACGGTCGTAAATCTCGACAAACATGTCAAATGGTCCTAAGTGCTGATGAGAGCCTCTCTTTGTTTACATTCTCTTTCGATTATTACGGCGTCATCTTAAAACTTTTCAATATTGTTTCAGGATATATGGAAAAACTCTGATTTCGACTAGCTTATTCTGCTAAGAGTTGAGTAACAAACGTATAAACTGCCGCGTCATTAGCGAAAGAGAAAGTAAACAAAGAGAAACTGTCATTTGCACTTAGGACCATTTGACATGTTTGGCTAGAAATGGAAATCCTTCACACTATCAGCACACCGACGTTATTTACGAACCACTAATCGACAATTCCATAAAAAATACCCCTTATCGATTAGGGTACCGTTCTACCTAACCTACCTGAACCCCAGTTCCGCCCATGCTGAACTATTTTCTGCTCTATCCTGTGCTGTGTGTGGGTGTGTGCTGCTTCCACCATACATCAACTGTCAGCAGCGACGTGGTATGGTCGGGATCCGGGGTGGTTAGTTTCGTCAACCAGCAAGCAACTAAATATCTAGCACGCTGCTGATTAGGTTGAATTTAACGTCGTTAGGAACTTTTTCGGTGGCAGCATTCTCTTCGAATTAAATTAGCAGAACTATAGCTGAGACCCGTTCGTTCGCTTGGTCGTTCGGTGACGGTTGGGAAAGAAGGCATTCGAATTCCTACAGGTTATTATCCGCTTTGTCATTGTGAGTTTCGCAAGGGAGCTCGAGTTTTCATTCGTTTCATGCTGAATGCGACACAGATAAAGGACGCATTGTTTCGATGGATTTCAGCGCAAAGTTTGCCGCAGTTTGATGACATGTTTATTGACTACCTCATCATATAACCTAGCTTGGTACGTAAGTTGGCTTTACAGTAACATGCTCAGTACAGTGTAAACAAATCTGTCTGAGAAGTACAACGTTCCGAAAGCTCCAAAACTCAGAGTAAACCCGGATAACCCCGGACGTACGTGGCGTCCAAAGGAGGGGTAACCCACAATTTACACGTCCTTTTCTTATCTTTCGTTTTAGAGTTATGGTGTCTTTGGTAAAGTTGTTGGATAGAATCTAGCACTTTATTTGATCATTTCATAATAGTTCGGAATTCCGTCGCAAAGCGGCTCTGTTATCAACTTTTTAATGGAACGAGATAGACATAGACAAACTTGTATGTCAGGTAGTTATAAGTATATCTTCAGAAAATACTAACTTTGTAGGTCCTACTGGTTTTAAATGTGGCGCTTTTTTTTAAAACATCATCTGTAAGTTAAATTTTTACCCAAAACATGCTCTACCTCGAAACATACAGGACCTACAACGTTTGCATCTTCAGAAAATATATTTAAAATGATAGGCGACTCAATTCCGAACAAGTATGATGCAAACTAATACAGCGCTAAGTGCCATACAGAAACTTTTCCGAAGACACCATAACTCATAACGAAGGATAATAATGATTACCACGTTTTTTTTTTCATTTTCCGACCACAGTGCACCGTTTTTCTCTTGATTCCATATTTTTCGGTCTACTTAGTTTCAATGTAGAGACATAACACTTTCATGTAGAGACATAACAAAGGGGGGAGGGGGGGTGAGCGCCTGAGCATCTGATCACCAGGAGGAGCGGCTCAAAACGGCGTCTGTTCCCCATGTTAGGGGCGGTTGATCATCGTCCGAGTGTCAGTGAAGGACTCTAAGCTCAACTGTGCACTATGGTCCTCCGGAAAGTTAGGGGGTTGGTGTCGCCAGGCCTTGCGAGCCAGCCGTAAAAAGCCAATTGCAGCGAAAAGTCAACAAGATAAGAATTCGAACCGATACCAATGGCGACAACCACAGCCGCGAAAAGGGACTAGCGATTGGAAGCTCGGAACGTGCAACTGCAGAATCTCTCAACTCCATCGGGAGCACCCGCGTACTCGCCGATGTTCTCAAGAACCGCGGGTTTGGAATCGTAGCGCTGCAGGAGGTGTGTTGGACAGGATCCATGGTGCGAACGTTTAGAGGTAATCATACCATCTACCAGAGCTGCGCCAACACACATAAGCCAGGGACAGCTTTTATTGTGATGGGCGATATGCAAAGGCGCGATATCGGTTGGTGGCCGATCAACGAAAGAATGTGCAGGATGAGGATCAAGGGCCGTTTCTTCAACATCAGTATAATAAACGTGCACAGCCCTCACTCCGGAAGCACCGATGATGACAAAGACGGTTTCTACGCGCAGCTCGAACGAGAATACGACCGCTGCCCAAGCCACGACATCAAGATCATCATTGGGGACTTAAACGCTCAGGTAGGCCAGGAGGAGGAATTCAGACCGACGATTGGAAAGTTCAACACTCACCAGCTGACGAATGAGAACGGCCTTCGACTCATTGATTTCGACGCCTCCAAGAACATGGCAATTCGTAGCACCTTCTTCCAACACAGCCTTCCTTATCGTTACACCTGGAGATCACCGCTACAGACGGAATCGCAAATCGATCACGTCCTGATCGATGGACGGCACTTCTCCGACATTATCGACGTCAGGACCTATCGTGGCGCTAACATCGACTCTGACCACTACCTGGTGATGGTTAAATTGCGCCCAAAACTATCCGTCATTAATCATGTACGGTACCGACGGTCGCCTCGGTACGATCTGGAGCGACTGAAGCAACCAGATGTCGCCACTGCATACGCGCAGCACCTCGAGACAGCGTTGCCGCACGAGGGAGAGCTATACGTGCCCCCTCTAGAGGCCTGCTGGAGACCAGTAAAAGCAGCCATCAACAACGTAGCTGAGGACATTGTCGGGTACGAGGAACGGAGACGACGGAACGATTGGTTCGACGAGGACTGCAGAGCGGTTTTGGAGGAGAAGAATGCAGCGCGAGCGGTCATGCTGCAGCATGGAATCCGACAGAATGTGGAACGATACAAACAGAAGCGGAAGAAGTAGACACGTCTCTTCCGGGAGAAAAAACGCCGCCTGGAAGAAGCAGAGTGCGAGGAAATGGAACTGCTGTGCCGTTCTCAAGATACACGGAAGTTCGCTTCGTGCCGCAAGCCGAAATATGTAGGGATAAGGACGGGAGCCTGCTGACGAACAACCGTGAGGTTATCGGAAGGTGGAGGCAGCACTTTGACGAGCACCTGAACGACGAGGAGAATGTAGGTACAGATGACCAAGGCAACGGAGGATTTGACTACGTCAGTGCAGTTGAGGACGGGAATGAACCAACTCCCACGTTGAGGGAAGTTAAGGATGCCATCCAACAGCTCAAGAACAACAAAGCAGCTGGCGAAGATGGTATCGCAGCAGAACTCATCAAGTTAGGCCCGGAAAGGTTGGCCACTTGTCTGCACCGGTTAGTAGTCAGAATCTTGGAAACCAAATAGCTACCGGAGAGGTGGGAAGAAGGGGTAATCTGCCCCATTCACAAGAAAGGCGACCATTTGGGGTGTGAGAACTTCCGAGCGATCACCATTTTGAATGCCGCCTATAAAGTGCTATCCCAGATCATCTTCCGTCGTCTATCACCTAAAGTAAATGGCTTCATCGATGGCCGGTCGACAACGGACCAGATCCTCACGGCAAATCCTCCATAAATGCCGTGAATACCAGGTCCCAACGCATCACCTGTTCATCGACTTCAAGGCGGCATACGGCAGTATCGACCGCGTAGAGCTATGGAAAATCATGGACGAAAACAGCTTTCCCGGGAAGCTGACTCGACTGATCAAAGCAACGATGGACGGTGTACAAAACAGCGTAAGGATTTCGGGTGAACTTTCCAGTTCATTCGAGTCTCGACGGGGACTAAGAACTAAATAAATGAAAAATGAACATAACACTTTCAGGGCACTCAGCGTCAGGAACCACTGATTGGGCCGAAACGTCAACATTCATCGCAATTGACCATTGTACGAAATGCCTTAACCTCACAAATTTGACAAGTGCTGGCCCTTTTGTTTACAGTTTGGACTTATCACATTTGAATTCCATTAAAATAGGCTTAGTGCTAATAATTAATTACCAAGAAATTTTACTGCAAAACTACTTACCGCTTCAGAGAACACTAGAAGGAATTGGATAAACAAATAATTAGTTCACTTATTAGATCTTTCATATGCATTTTCGCACAGTAGGGAATAGCACAATTTAATTGTAAGGCGCTCTAGAGAACATTTATACTTCTAAGAACATGATTCTCAATATATTTCAAATGCTTAATTTTGAGAATACGAATAATCTCTAAGTTCAAAATGTAATCAACAGGACCACCACCTGTCACATTTAATGCATGACGTCACTGTGCAATGACCAATCCAACTAAATTCAGTATTACATCAAGTTCACCGATTTGTATTCTGGTTGCAGTTGAAAGCTGGAAAATCCATCCAGCGACAATCGGTTTTTCTCCTGTTTAGTACTAATCCATGATGTCGGAAGTAGTGCGCTGGATAGCGCATCATTGTACGAAAACAGCGCACCACTTTCGACGTGATTCTATCGTTTAGAACCAGAGAAAATACGATTGTCGCTGGATGGATTTTCCAGTTTTCAACTGCAACCAGAATACAACATACCATTTAAAGATGGCGAATCGATGAACTACTCTTTCTTAAAGCCTTGGAAAACGAAACAGAAAACTCGAATTTCTATAAGACATAACATAGGGTTACTCCCCCTTGAACGCTAGCTAGTACTGTGGTTACCTCCATGGTTAACTTTGACTGCTAATAGCAAACAATCTAAAAATTATTTTCAAATTGTTCAAATGACAGTGCACGTGGATTATTTAGATCTGTATGCGATTGTGTGCCCTACCTTCCAGTACCACTACCATAGCAAGATGAAGAGAACTTTCTCTGTGCTCGAGTACAACGCACGCATCTCGCGCTTTCTCAGCGGTTTTTTACCTACGCGCTGTTGAAACGATTCGTTTGGTGCGCAGCTCAGGCGAGTGTGCGGAAGGCGGTAACAAGGGCTCGCGCCCAGCAGTGTGTTAGTGTTTGTGGAGGTCATCGTGGTGGTGTAGTGGTGGTGTTTTTTCCGATCGACGTTTCATGACCGCCACAAACACTACCACCGCTGGGCGCGAGATCTCGTAGGTAAAAACCACAGAGAAAGTGCTGGACGCGGATCGTTTGTCGCTTACAGCTCGGCAAGTGTGTGGCAGGTGGTGACGGGCGCTCACGCCCAGCAGTCGTGGTGTTTTTGACGGTAATCGGTCGTCGCAGTGAGCGAGTTTTCGACGGCGACGCAGTGGATGAAACGTTCACCAGACAGTGGTGGCAGTTTTTGTCGTTCATCGGTCGTCGTAGCGCGGCATTTGCATCGGCGTTGAGCGACGCTGATTGGATCGAGTTGGTGATGGTGACGGTGATTTTTCGCACTATTTAGCTGGCGTTACTGTAAGCAGCAGAGCAGCTAAGCTTTCCTTTTGTTATTTTATCATACTTTTTATATTATTTCTGCTAAAAATTATTCTTGGCGGCGGTAATTCCTACCGCCCCAATGTCTCTGATTCTCTTGGGTGCTAGTACAGGATCTGGAACGGGTTCTGGTACTGGTGGTACTGGCTATAAAAATGTCGCTACCAGCAATAATGTTCCACATATTCGGCAATATAACGACCGTCCAGGCGATCGATTTGTGGTCTTTTTCCGGCTAAAAGACAAGCCCTTAAGGGTTTTGCAAATTAGCAAGAGTCTGTTTGCCAATTTCGCCAGCGTGCACGAAATTATGAAGGTCAACACGAATAAACTTCGTGTCGTGCTGTCAGGCCGGTAACAGTCCAACACGATCGTAAATGATCCACGCTTAAACATCGAATATCGCGTGTACATTCCGGCTAACGTCGTTGAAATAGATGGCGTTGGAGTACTTTTGGGAATACGTAAATGTTACTCCTTTTTCAGAGTCAACTGCCTTCACAGGTACTGAAGTGGTGGCCTGTCAAATACAGATCAATGGAAGATACCTATGCGTTGCATCAGTTTATATTCCTACAAGAGCTCCGTTAGACTTCCAGCAGCTAGGTAAGGTATAACTGAGGTTCTTCCTGCGCCCCGCTTGATTTTAGGGGACTTCAACTCACATGGTCTCGCTTGGGGGGAGTCTTACGATGACAATCGGGCCCCTCTCATCTCCGACCTGTGTGATGAGTTCAGCATGGCTATCCTGAATACTGAATAGAGTCCCAGCCCCTCCAGCTCGAGAAAGCAGGTTGGATCTCTCGCTCTCTCTCTCTCTCTCTCTCTCTCTGTGCTCGTACTCACTGTCGCTCGATTGTACTTGGAAAGTCCTTCAAGACCCTCACTGGAAGGAACACGCGGTGAATTGGGAGGAAAACAAACCGCTTCTGGGCTTAAGGGGAGGGCGGTAGTATAAAAATGTGATATCTCAGTGTGCGTATTTTAAACGTCAGATATCTCAATTCACTCCAACGACCTAATTCTTACTACGATAAGCTAAAATTTGAAGACAAAAGATTAGTCCGTAAGATTTTAAGCCTGTTTTCAATGATTCTGCCACTTCTAGTTTTCCGATCTGCATATTTCTTGAGCGTTTTTTTTTTTCAAAAGACATCTACAATGAGTGACTCTCATTGTTTGCTTTCCTTTCTGTTAATAATTCGATCGCTTTAACATTTATCCCTCAACTCTTTGCATAATATGCTAATCAAAATCATCGTCTTTCCATCTGTACTGTAAAGTAAATGAAAAGTGCAATGGTGACGCCGCAAAAATCGAAAGAGAAAGTAAACAAAGAGAGTCACTCATCGTAGATATGCCGTTTTGAATAAAAACTCTAGATTTCACGTCCTTGCTCTCAGTTGAGTACACACCAAAATTTTGGGATAAAAACTCAGCAAATGAAAGTGCTGAAAACTCAGCAATTTAAATACTTTTCAGTAATCCAGCCCAGATTACTGAAAATTCGGTCACTGTGCTGTCATTTTGACAATCCAATTGCTGAATTGTCAGCAAAAAGTATCTGTCAAATGGATGAAATTAAATTGCTGAGTTTTCTGTACTTTCATTTGCTGAGTTTTCATCCCAAAATTTTGGTGTGTACTAAGGCTCTAAATTTTCATAACTTTCCCTACTTAGAAATCTCTGGATAATTGAATGTCGTTAAAAAGTAAAAAACTAAAATTTGAACCATGTTCGGAATTCCTGAAAAATGAAATCCTTAGTAATCGTACTATTGTATGACGCATAGAAAATACTATTTCTGTCAAAAAAAACTGGGCAATGTTTGTAGAAAATAAAAGGGATTCGAATTTGACTTTTTGACTGGATTGCGGAAAAACTGGAAAAATCCAGTTTAAACTGGAATCTTTGCGTCGCTGGAGGAGAAAAATATTTATAATAGAAAGCTCTTCCCTTTATGGCGGCTTCGGGAAGAAAACTCATCTGTACTCCTCCTAATCGGACTTCCCACTGGCTACAGCAGGCAATTCTTATGAATACCTAACCTTAATAAACCTGATTTTTGTGTTTCGACTTCGTCTCATCAGTAGCTGACAGCCCAGCTTGGTCATGACATTTTAACAGTTACTGATAAGAGGAAAACGAATAACAGAAATGCAACTTATTAACGCTGCTGTTCGGAATTGATGGTGTAGGGAAGGTAACCTACAATCAATTTCTACAGACTCTGCAGATTGCAGTATTTTGTTCACACTTTCAATGAAGCCGTGTCTGATGAAGATGAATGACTCGCAAACCGGTAAGCGCGTGACTCCCGGAAATGAATAATTGATTGATCATGGAACTGTCCTTCAGTCAGTCAGTTTCAGTTCACAAATGTTCACCAATAACGCAATGCTATCGTATGATGTGGAATGATTAATTCCACGCCATCTATCGCCACTTGCTGAAGAAGTCGTTCAAATGATTGAAATTTTCGTCTACAATAACGTTCAGCTATTTTGGCATTCCAAAAACAGTAACCGAATGTCTATCCGAATGTAGTTCAAAGACATTAAAATCGATTTTCTAAAAATAAATCCTTCGCTTGGATAGCAAGCGGCAACACGCGATTAAAATCCACTCTAGGGTACAGCTAAATTAATATATTTAATGTTATGCTATGAATTTATTGTCGTTGCCTTTGCTTTAGCTTCCATACGCAATTTCGTTCGGTTGTACGAAAGGAGCTAAATAGACTGAAACTTTTAAATGTGTTCTCTTGGGACCCGTTTTAAAACAATACCCCCACCCAATGATGCGTAAACACAAGCAGCGCATATATTGGGGAAAAAGTACGTAAACGCGTTTTGCGTCAATCGCTCGGTTTTTGGTACCATTCACTGTTAAAGGTCAGGTCAAATGGCATCACGGAAAAAAACGCGGTAGAAAATAAGGCATTGGGTAATTTCTCTTGAAAAATTGGGTAGAACTAGTTTAGAGTGTATTGTTTACATTTTATTTTTATCGCTGTTAGTTTTTCGAAAATTGGAAAAAGTGGCATCACCCGAAAAGCAACATCGCGAATTCATTTTGCGTAAGCACCTGGAAAATTGTAAGTTCTCTCATCGGAACATCAGAAAACAATTGGGAATCATGAAGTCAACGATGAGTCGTGAGATTGAACATTACTACCCAACTCGCATCGAACGGAAGGCGAAATGCGGTCAGAATGGATGTCCTATTAGTGATCAGGTTCACAAGCGTATAGTGAAAGCGTTTAAGTGGAATCCCAATGCGTCGCTCAGGGATGTGGCCAAAAATGTTGAATCCCGGACCCGGAAACAATACACCCAGATGCTGACGAAGCCTCATTGTCTCATCATGGATGCTGAGACTTACGTCAAGCTCTGCAGCTTCCGGGGCTACTGTTCTTCACCGCCCAGCACAATTTAGACGTTCCGGAGGAAGTATGGAAGCAGAAACTTTCAAAGTTTTCCAATAAATATATGATTTGGCAAGCGATCTGCTCATGTTGCAAACGGAGAGTGCCGTTCGTGACTACCGGGACTGTAAACGAGGAGATCTACCTCAAGTAGTGTCTACAGAAGCATCTCCTTCTTCTGTTGAAGCAACACTAGGGCCCTACGATCTTCTGGACGGATCTAGCTTTGTGCCATTATTCAAATGTTGTCCTGGAGTGGTACAAAGCAAACGGGGTCACTTTCGTACCCAAGGATATGAACCCCACCTCCAACGCACCGGAACTAAGGCCCATCGAAAAATACTGGACAATTATGAAGCAAACACTACGGAAGCATCCCAAGGAGGTCAAATCTGAGGAAGACGTGAAGATCAAGAGGGTTTATCCTACAGAAGAAGCTGCATCCAGAAGTTGTACAGTACCTTATGAGTGGAGTGTAAGGTACGAATATGGTATTGAAGTTGAATGAAATAAATATGCCAATAACTTACTAATGAGTTTTTATATTTTATTTTATTGTCTGAAAGTTTGAAAAGGATCGGACCACTAGGTAATTTTCTACAGCGTTATTTTCCGTGATGCAATTTGATGTGGGACACTCTTAATTACTATAGATAGTTCCAAAGCGGTATAACAGAATCTCAGATTAATTGTCATAACCAAAAATCGTTTCGTTGAGGGATTAGTGTTCTCAACGATTGGATTGATTATTGATGTTTGGTAAGATTTTTCGAATCGGTGACCACATCGTCGATCTCAACTTAGTGAGCGGGAATGTAGACGCGGTAGAGGTCCAAAAAAGACTTGTCGCCAGTACTGTCATTTCCTTGCTTTAGACAGAATACTACAATAACGAACTTATCTTCAATCTATGTCACGGTTGAAAAATTTTAGGGCTGAATAGTTATGCCTCAGTTCTATAGAAGTATTCAGAATAGGGTAACAGTTCCCTAATTCATCATAGCACCTCTATTCAGCCCACCTATTTGAACACATTAGCTCGAGCAGTGTCTGCTATCTCTGTTCAACGCATTAGCTTAAATGCTACGATGAATAAGAGTACGTTGTACTCGACGCGAGTGTTTTACATTTTCCAGATCAGATTTTTCATTGAATTACTTCTTAGGAACAAAGCAAAAATGTTGAAACATGTTTAAACGCAATCCAGTGACAGTTGGTCGAATTATCAACGAAATAATGTAACATCCTGTCTAATGAGTTGAATACCTCATCTACCGTACTTAGCGAATTATCTTTGAGCCGAAAAATATCAGATTAGATCCGAGCGAGTTCAATGTTTATGATTTTAAACGGGATGTTAGCGCCTTTGATGATGAATCTTGTTCAACGTCCATTTTACCTACAGCAGGGTCTTTTCAGTATAGTCTATTTATGCAGGGACTAGAACCCGGCGTCGGTATTAAATAATACGAAGAAAAAGACAGAAACCTATTTCAACGAAAACATCGCAGCTTTTTTTTTTTTTTTTTTATCTTAAAATACGTTTATTTAGGCCCAAATGCTGTAGCTTAACGAGGCCGATAATTCATTTTTTTTTTATATTACATGTCACATGTTAGTGGGGGAAGGGAAAGCCGTATTTAGGGGCGGCTTGCTCCCCTCTTATGTTAGTAAAGGAAAAAGGTAGGAAGTGGGATACATATTGTGTAATTGACATCGTCGTTTGCTGATTGATCATTGTGGCGGATATGCACACTTTGTTGTAGTGTTGTAGTTTCCAGCCTGTAATCGCAGGGGCGAGGGGAGGGTCGATATTTCGGATAATTATTGGCACTCTATATCATCTGCATGTGCGGTATGTCATGATGTTCTGGATAGACGGTTATCAAGAAGAGTGTGCACCGAAGACTCGTGAAGCAATGCCATATTGTAGATACAGGGATAGGTTGGTGCGATTCTACTGTGAATGAGAGAGGGTAAAATGTATTAAACTTGGACATCAATGGTTTTCAAAAAGATATAGATAAGAAAAATATAGGGGTGGTCACGGCTTGCCAGGACGTCCCGGACTGGCACATAGGGTGATCTACCTCGGGCCCGAAGGGAATCTATTAGTTGGGACCTGGCAACACAGTACTCTGAGCACAGCCAAACAACATGCTCGATGTCGTGATAGCCGTTCTCACAAACACAATGATTATTTTCAGCAAGCCCTATACGACGGAGATGCGCGTCAAACGAGTAATGGTTGGACATGATCCTTGACATCGTACGAATAAAGTCCCGGTTCACATCCAACCCCTTAAACCAAGCATTCGTTGATACCTTCGGGATAATGGAATGTAGCCACCGTCCCAGATGCCCATTGCTCCATGAGGTTTGCCAACTATCGAGCGTCCTCTGACGAGAGATACTGAAAAATTCGTTGAAGCAAATTGGTCTTTCGTAAGTGTCGCCTTCTAATGCGCCCACCTTGGCTAAAGAGTCCGCCTTCTCATTGCCCGCAATAGAACAATGTGACGGGACCCAAACCAAGGTAATCTGGTAAGATTTTTCAGATAAAGCACTCAGATATTCCCGTATTTTCCCCAGGAAATACGGTGAGTGCTTTCCAGGCTTCGCCGCACGGATGGCCTCAATGGAGCTGAGACTATCCGAAACGATGAAGTAATGGTCTGAGGGCAGGGTGTCAATGATCCCGAGAGTATACTGAATGGCAGCTAATTCTGCGACGTAAATTGAAGCAGGATCATTGAGTTTGAATGAGGCAGCAAGATTTTCGTTGAAGATACCGAAGCCTGTGGACCCGTCGAGAATTGATCCGTCAGTGTAGAACATTTTGGCGCAGTCGACTTGATGGTATTTGTTATAGAAAATATTTGGGACCACTTGTGGGCGAATATGATCCGGAATTCCACAAATCTCTTCCTTCATGGATGTATCGAAAAATACAGTTGGATCAGAAGTATCTAAGAGATGAGCACGGTTGACGTTATATGTAGATGAATTGATGTTCTGTGCCATGTAATCGAAGTACAAGGACATGAATCGGGTCTGAGAATTAAGCTCGACAAGCCTTTCGCAATTTGCAATCACCAATGGGTTCAGAATATCGCATCGAATGAGCAATCGATATGAGAGGTCCCAGAATCGATTTTTCAGCGGAAGAACGCCCGCCAGCACTTCGAGACTCATCGTATGGGTCGAGTGCATGCAACCCAAGGCAATACGCAAGCAACGATACTGGATTCGCTCCAGTTTGATGAAGTGTATGTTCGCAGCGGAGCGAAAGCAGAAACATCCGTACTCCAACACTGATAATATCGTTGTTTGGTACAACCTGATTAGGTCTCCTGGATGGGCACCCCACCATGTTCCAGTTATTGTACGGAAAAAGTTGATCCTTTGTTGGCACTTCTGTTTCAGATACCTAATGTGACATCCCCAGGTACCTTTAGAGTCGAACCATACCCCGAGATATTTGAATGTTGAAGCCTGAGCAATAGTTTGATCCATTAATTGAAGCTGTAGTTGCGCTGGTTCACGCTTTCTAGAAAATACGACTAGCTCAGTTTTCTCCGTGGAGAACTCGATACCCAGTTGGAGAGCCCATGCAGACAAATTGTCCAAGGTATCTTGCAGTGGTCCTTGCAAGTCGACGGCTTTAGGACCTGTAATAGAGACCACACCGTCATCTGCAAGCTGCCTTAGCGTGCAGGAATTGACAAGACATTCGTCAATGTCATTCACGTAAAAATTGTAGAGGAGAGGGCTTAGACATGAGCCCTGGGGAAGGCCCATGTAGCTAAATCGTGATGTCGATAAATCGCCATGCGAGAAATGCATTTGTTTTTCAGACAACAGGTTTAGCAAAAAGTTATTTAAAATTGGCGAAAGACCATGCTGGTGCAACTTCTCATAAAGTATGTTGATCGAAACTGAATCGAAAGCCCCCTTAATATCCAAGAATACTGATGCCATTTGCTCTTTGTTAGCATATGCCATTTGAATTTCTGTTGAGAGCAACGCAAGGCAATCGTTCGTCCCTTTGCCTTTGCGGAAGCCAAATTGTGTATCTGACAGTAAGCCATTTGTTTTGACCCAATTGTCGAGCCGAAACAGGATCATTTTCTCGAACAACTTCCGGATACAGGACAGCATTGCAATCGGACGATACGAATTGTGGTTGGAGGCTGGTTTTCCTGGTTTTTGGATGGCGATGACCCTCACCTGTCTCCAGTCATGTGGGACAATGTTACCCTCAAGAAACCTATTAAATAAATTCAACAAGCGTCTTTTGGCAGAGTCTGGCAGATTCTTCAATAAGTTGAATTTAATTCTATCTGGCCCCGGGGCTTTATTGTTACATGATAAGAGAGCAAGTGAGAACTCCACCATCGTAAACGGTGTTTCGTTCGCGGTATTGTAAGGCGACGCGGCGCGGTAGATTTTCTGTGCCGGGGCGGAATCCGGACAAACCTTCTTGGCGAAATCGAATATCCAACGGTTTGAATATTCCACGCTCTCGTTAGTGCTGTTTCGGTTTCGCATACGTCGGGCCGTGCCCCAAAGAGTGCTCATCGATGTTTCTCTTGTTAACCCGTCGACAAACCGGCGCCAGTAACTGCGTTTCTTAGCTTTCATTAAATTTTTCATTCGCTTTTCTAATATCGCGTACACTCGATAACTAGCAACTAACCCGTCGTTCCGGAAGGTTTTATACGCGGCAGCTTTCTCCGCGTACACGTCTGAGCACTCTTTGTCCCACCACGGGTTGGGAGAACGTTTTTGGGTGTTCACGTCGGGTACTCGTTTCGTCTGAGTTTGAATCGCGCTATCGAGAATCGAGTTGGACAAAAACTTATATTCTTCCTCCGGGGGAAGTATCTGTGTTGAATCGATAGTTTTGGATATCTCAGCAGCGTAGCTCTTCCAATCAATGTTTCGTGTGAGGTCATAGGGAACATTGATTGGTGTCGATGGTCTTGAACCAGTGGTGATTGCAATTACAATTGGTAAGTGGTCACTACCGTGGGGATCAGATATTACCTTCCACTTGCAATCTAACCGTAGTGATGTCGAGCATAAAGATATGTCCAGTGCACTTGCTTGCGCAGGTGGTCTAGGAATTCGTGTCATTTCCCCTGTGTTCAGAATTGTCATATTGAAGTTGTCACAAAGGTCTTGAATTGTCGAAGATCGATTATCGTCGTATAGACAGCCCCACCCCGTACCGTGAGAGTTAAAGTCTCCAAGAAGCAGGCGGGGCGAGGGAAGGTGTTCAATCACGTTGGAGAATCTTCGATATCCCATCATGGCCCGAGGAGGAATGTAAATAGAAGCAATGCAAAGATCTTTGCCTTTGATTGTTGTTTGACAAGCGACAACTTCAATGCCTGGCGTCGAAGGGAGGTTGATTCGATTGAAGGAGTAGCACTTTTTGATCCCTAAAAGTACCCCCCCATATGAGTCTTCTCGATCCAAGCGGATAATGTTAAAATCGTGGAAGTTGAGGTTTATATTAGAAGTTAGCCATGTTTCACATAGGGAAAATGCATCACAATGATTGTAATTTAGCAAGTGTTTTAATGAATCAATTTTGGGGATAATACTTCTGCAGTTCCACTGTAAAACAGTGATCAGATCCCTGATTCCGTCTAATAAGTTAGCCATCGAAGGATACGATCGCTGTAAGGAGGGGCCATTGTTCAGTCAACTGTTTTAAAAATGTTCTTACTGTTGGTAGAATAGCAACCAGCAAGCTTTTCATAGGATCGGTAATGTTGAAAGCTGTGAATATACAGTCCACAATGTCAGAAAATTTAAGGAATCCCGTTTTAGGTTGAGTTTCTGACTGTAAAATTGGAGCACTTGGGATTTTTGGTGCCCCGGGGAGTGCTGGGAACTCCTGGTTGTATCTCAATTTCCCAAAACCAGGAGGTATTATCTTCGGATTTGTACCAGCACTTCCAGTTGATGAATTATTTTTATTTTGTACCCTTGTTTGGGACAACCTAGGACCCTTACGAGGAAGTTCAGGTGAGTTTTGATTAGGTCTTTTCCTAGAGTTTCCAAGCGGAGCCAAAGAATGCCCCTCGCAAGGGTCGTTAGAGGCGTTATCGTCAGTTGGCAAGAGAGCGAATGGGTTTTCGGAGATAAGTGGAACAGCTCTTTTAAGCATTTCTGCGTAAGAGCGTCTGGAGCGATCTTTGGCGGATCGCTTCAGTTTATCCGCGCGAAGTTTGTACGTTGGGCATGTCAAAAGTGCATGCGGATTCTCCCCACAGTAAACACACTTCTCAGCGGGCCTACTGCAAGTATCATCCGCATGGCGTTCCCCACATTTACCGCACCGTTGCTTGTTGCTACAGTAGGTGGCCGTGTGACCTAGCTGCTTGCAATTGGAACAATTCATGACCCGCGGTACAAACAGGCGTACAGGTAGACGAGCTCCTCCCACTTCAACGTAGCTCGGAAGTGCAGATCCGGCGAAGGTTACGCGAAACGAGTCTGATGGATAGTAATTACCATCTTCGATGGACTTTGAGTGCAATTGCTTGCACTCCAAAATCTTAACTGATTGAAGGTTAGGGTCCTTAAAGCGGCCAGCCCCATCATTCATCAGATCATCGACAGTTAGACCCGCATCACTTACCACACCGTCGATCTCCACATCACGAGAAGGGATGTAGACGCGATACTCCAGCGTAAAGAGGCTATTGCTAACGATATCATTGGCCTGTTTCAAGTCAGTAACGACTACGCGCAGTTTATCTGACTGAACCTTTTTAATCTCGGTTACGGCCGAGTAACGTTTTGTCAGCTCCCGTGCAACAGTTATGCTGTTTAACGGTTTATTTTTGGGCCGAAAGTATACCACCCAAGGACCAGCGGATCCATCCTGGTAAACCTTGACTCGGGGGGGCTGTGAGACATTGGGGGAAAGTGGGGGAAGTGGATCGACCATAACATTATCTGTCTCAGTATCAGATATACGTTCTTCTTCATAATATTCCTCTTCGGAGGGTGATCCTTCTGTTTGTTCCATTTTGTTGCGGGAGCAACACGCTCGACCGCACTGTTTAACTTAAATCAAAATAAAAAATCAAAAGCAATAAAAAGAAAAAAATCGATAAGAAAAGTAAAAAACGAAAAACTTCACCAGTTGGTTCCTGACGAGCTGGTAGGTGAATTGATCCTTCGTTTCTTTTATCCGTCACCCGCGTGACCTTCACACAGTAGAGCTGATATAGCTCGTCTAAACAAAGCCGTCTTTCAGGCAAGAAAAATGTTTAATAACGCACTTCACTGCACTACTTTAACTGATATCGCAGGTAACAATTATCACTCGCGGGACTGTTTATTAGTAATGCTTTACTGCAGCCTCTGCCACAGCAAGCACCTTCGTACCACCGAAAAAACTAAACCACACCGGAGAGAACAAAAAGCACTTGTTTCCCGGTACAAAGTTGGGTTACGAATGATCGCAGCTTTTGATTTTCATTCCCCTAATGCTAGGAAAAATTCGCTGCTATCATTGCTCGGAAGACAATATAAACACTAAAATTTGACTGCTCACATGTAAAATTCACTTACAAATTGGCTAATTTAACCTCCTCATTCCTGACTCTTTTGAAATAATTACCTACTATCTTCATTTGGCGTGGAAGAGAAACACCAACAGTACATAATTCTCGCATTTACATGAAATTACCCGAATCTATAAATACGGGTGGCACGACTCATTTCAGATTCGAGTGTAGCTCGTAATTGGTTTTTGATTTTGAGGTTAGTCTGGGTGTAGAATCCGATGGAAATTGTTAGAATTTGCATAGAAAATGAACGCAGAAGAAGTGCGTGATGGAGCTGGAGCCTGCGTGTAAATGCTCGTCCTTTTTAAGGGTATAAACCTATCTAAAGTGAAAATCAGTCAACTTATTAAAACATCATCACTGTACTGCTGATTACTTTTCATAAAGATTTAATAAGCGCAGTGGGCTATTTCGCCTCTCGTAGCATTCTCAATTCAATCCTGACTTAGCAGGAGAAAAATGTTGCTGTTACTAAAACTCAAATATTTCCTATGACATAGTTTCATTTGTATCCTACTCCAAACATTCAAGACTTGCATAAATGTTTCGGTCCCACGCTAAATCACCCGAACAAAGCAACCCCGTGAGCCACAAATATGTGACACGTATTCGAATTGCGTGCTGTATGGCATTCACACGACGGGTGGCTTCAATTTTCCTCAAATCTGACAAAAGCCTCCATTCGCCATCAGCTCCATTACCACTACGAAACCCGTCGAGACCATTTAATAATGAAAATCGGTACAATTACGTAATAATTACCATTCCGCAGGCCACCGAGAACTTCCGTTCCACATTTAGTACCGTCCGCTTCCGTACCAGATGGTGGGGGTGGGGGGCTCGTCCCGTCCCGATTCAAGTGAAAGATTACACACCATCGCACGCACCGACAGGGCGACAGCTGTAGAACGGAGAAGGTTACCGAGCTGAAAAGATAACCCATAAATCCAATGGGAACCACAAGAAAAGGCATAAAATTCGGTTTGTCATCATTTCTGCCTTCGAGACCCCCAATACCATTTACCACGCGTTGATAAGCCGGAATGCGATTCCTGCTTCTTTCGCTTATCACTCTCACTCGCACACTTCAAATACCTCCCTAGCCACACAGGAAATGGCAATGGAGAGAAGCGAGGCGGAAGTCGAACAGAATTTCCGTGCCAGGGACAAATCGCAGAAAATAAATCGCTTCTTGCCAGACGACATTTGTGTGCCCAAAGGCGTTCATTCAGTGGCTCTCCGAATTCCACTCGACCACCGACTATCTTCGTTTGTCTGAGACCACCCTCACTCCACCGCGGCTACGCTCAAATGTTTGCATACTACATATTCCGGCCGCCTGCGGTGCTAATCCGGGTTCGACTCTGCGACGGCAGCGTTTACGGAGTCGATTCAGGATAGGCTAAAAGGGATAAATTGTGGTGTTATTTTCTTCTACCGCTTCCCGTTCGGATTTTTATTGGTGACGATAACTTTTTGCTGGCTGCTTTCTTGCTCCCTGCCGGGGTCATTTTCCCGCCCCAAGGCGGGGCGAGCAGTTAAGTGATATCAGGAGGACCGAGGATGGAACACTCTGGATAATGGGTGGGCATTTAGATCGGAAGATAGTTGACTTTACATTTGTCATCGTTCGAAGGGATGAAAACAGGAAAACCGACTCTTGACTGGGGCGATCTCTAATAAAGCGAGGTTTTACATAAATTTTGGCTGAAGGTTAAAAATTGTGGTATAAAGTATCAAAGGAGGAAAATTGCAAAATTATCAAAATTTGTGTTCAAGTTTCAAGCAAGCGATCCCTAAAAACATTTTCAAGCATACATATATTAAAAATTACTATGATACCTTCAATTCTAATTCCTCGCTCATCCTACCACTAGTCAATCAAACCACGCTCCGGCACTATTATGGCGCCAACGCCACATCGTCAAGAGAAAAACATCCATTAGCTAAACATCCTTTCCGTCCGGCCGGATGATGTCCCGGCACTTAGGTCTGTTTATGTGTGCATCAGAAACACCCTTGAACCACACTTGGGGAAGAGTCAGCAATCTTCATTAAGCGATTCCATCGTTTGTTCCGCTTTTCGCCTAAAGGAAAATAAGTCCTTGGCTCACCAGCACAGTCACACACACGTTCGACTCCGCTGTGCTAGCACCTGACTGCTGGCTGGTCTACCGGCCAGCCAGCCAGTCAACGTCAGCAGAAAGAAAACCCCGCATCATCATGGGTGTGAATAAACATCACTCTAATTAAGAGCAAATGAGAGCCAATTTCTGAACGCTTGACTGCCGGAAGATCCATACGATGGAAAGTGAACAAGCAATGGCGAGGCCACTTCTTCCGGGGCTCTTTTCTTCTGCAAGTTAAGGATAACCTTAGACCATGCCATGCGCTCACGCAGCAACAGCACTAGCAGCAGCAGGCAACTTTCGTTGCTTCGAGAGGCATCATACTCACTCACTAAATAGGGCGGTCGGCTGCTTGAAACCTTTTGCATCAGCGATTTTCTCCAGGATCAGCTCCCTCCACCAGGATAAAACGATGCCGAGTTGTTCTAGCTATCATTATAGAAGCTGTGGGAGAAGCGTGAAAAAGTAACCATTTTAAGGCTCAAGTTACCTCAAGGCTTGGTAGTATGCGTAAGAAAAATTGTGTTCAGCTTTGCCACCAGATTATCTATTTAAACCTTTTCAAAACTCTAAAAGAAGAATATCAGTCGATTTATTAGATCATCAGGATTCAATTCATGCAAAATACCTGCTGGAAAAACCATCGGTTTAGCTGGATGGTGCTTTTGAAAAAGTGGCTGTGATTTTTTGTCACACTACCACACCGAGCGGGGGTACGCAACACAACTGCGCAATGAAAAAACCACAGCCACTTTTTCAAAAGCACCATCCAGCTAAGCCGATGGTTTTTCCAGAAGGTATTTTGCATGAATTGAATCGTGATGATCTAATAAATCGACTGATATTCTTCTTTTAGAGTTTTAAAAAGGTTTATATGGATAATCCGGTGGCAAAGCTGAACACAAATTTTCCTACGCACACTACCAAGCGTTCAATTCTAACACATGCTTAAAAAAGGTAACTTGAACCTTAAGGAAACTGAAACAGTCACTGTACATATAAGGACCAAACATGTTCGCCAGTCTATCGTTGCAAAGTATCTTTAGTCTGCACTATAGCAGGCAGCGCTGTCGATCATAAAACCTCTGATGGCCTGCTCCGTGTGCGTACGATGGAACGGAACTCAGTGAGTGAATACCCTAACTGTACGGTTACATGAAGCCAAAACCAGACAAGACCAAGCGAATCGGAAAGTTTCATTCGGATCATGGTCATAAAAGGAGTGTATGAGATATGATGTGGTTTGTTCTACACACCGCAGTAGCTGCAATGTAGTGGTAATATTAGTATCAGGGTGCTTTTTTCGGATGGTAAAAGAAATCAGTCCGAATGCTACTGGGGGCTTGTAATTCGGTTAGTTGGTTCAATAAATTCGAATCACGCACTTGACGGTGGTGTTGTGGTTGCAGAATTTGCTGTTTACAAGACGCAGTTTTTCGATACATTAGAACGAGTCGTTGTCGCTTTTCGTGAATCGTTTTTAGAATGTCATCCATGTAAAACGTTTATTGCGGTAAGCTTCATTCAAATTATTACCGCCACAAGATATTGTTCGATTTAAAAATCATTTTATTGTGTTTGTTGACTACACGACGGATCTCTAAGTGTCGCCTTATTTCTGTTGGTCGTTGCGGTGTTTCCTTTTTCTGTTAGAAGAGTAGAAATTCTGGAAATAATCACTGTCGGAGAGGAATCGTAATCGTATCGTAATTGGAATCACTATTGTCGGATAACACTCCACTTTTCGCACTTGATCTTATGCCAGATCGAATTTCCAAACAAAAACTGTTTCCATCAACCGGAATCGATTTCTTAAATAGCGCTCGAAAATGTTACACGACAAAAATTGGAACATTCCTGAATATTCCACAAAACTGGCGACACTGCAACTCTCGCAGTCGTCATTCAGTGCGTGTGATGATGTTGATGATGGTAATTCCGTCGGGTGCTCATCGGTATACCGCTATAGCGACGGTGCAGGATGAGAGAAAGAAAGGTGGGAACATTTGACACTTTGGAGTGTGTTAGTTTTATACTTGCAAAATTCAGTATGGCGTTTGGGGCCCTTGAAGTAATCGAACGAACACCCTGATTCTTTGGTGCACGATGAAAAGTGAGAAAAAGTCGAGCATCACTTCGGATCTACCGATACGAACACTTAGGGCACGTTCAGGAGCGTTTTATTTAGTATAGTAGTTTCAAAGTAGAACTGGAACTGAAACATTCACATCCCCAGCAGAGCGTTTTGTTTTATAATTTCGAACAGTTTTGTTTTAAAATTTAAAACTGTTATACGACGCCGTTCTATTTGTTGCTGATTTAAAAACACGTTTAGAACTGTGTTTTAAATACATGCAAAGTTTTCAGCACAGACACTTAGACCCGATAGACTGGGGCAAAATAAATTTGAATGCAGTAATTCTGAAGACATGGCGAGACATGTCTTTAAACTGAATAGAACACCCTCTAAAACTGCTGCTGGGGACACTTTTTACCTCAAAAATACAGATTAAAAATAATTATGAGCGAACCGAAACAAAGCTTAGGGACCATTAATAAATTGCGTAACGCTTTTAGGGGGGAGGGGGTACGACAAGTTGTGACATGTTGTGACATAGAGGAGAGGGGGAGTAAGCTGGATCGTTACATAAGATGTTTTCACCGAAGAAAAAAAAGGAATTGGTTACGTAATATGGGAGGGGGGATGGAGAAATTTGTGATAATTTGTTACATGGGGGGAGGCGGAGTCAATTTTGGGCAATTTTCGCTTTACGTAATTTATGAATGGTCCCTTATGGCAACAGAAAGGCCCACTACGTCATTTGTTTTATGCTTTTCTTCTTCAAATCCTCTTGTCGTTTGGCTTCATCGAAGAAAAATGACAACCGCACTCACACATAGAAAAAATGTGCACACCTGTATCCGTCTTGGCGACTGTGCGCTTGTTTATTCTCGCTGTCTCGCAATCTTTCGCTCTCCTTCTCTCTCATTCACTCGGTCAATCGCGCTATAGTTAGCGGTATAGATACTATATTCATAGTTAGGCGGACTCAAAAACCGGAAAACTGGCAGCTCTTATTTCAGGAAGAAAACACTGGCATCCCATGCAAATGTTCAAGCTCTAGCTTAACTGTTTTATTGTTGACGTCATTAGTAAGAATGTACGAATAGCAATACGAATTTGAAGGTATGATGTGGTTTCATATTTTTGCAAATATCTCCTGGTGATACACAAAAAATATTGTTTATTTTTATTTCTCTACGCTCGATAACACAAGGAAAGCGTAAAATAATCATCACCATAATCACAATACCTTTTCCATATAAATCCGAAAAGAACATGTTATGTGACGTCATGCTCGATTGGCTCCGGCATATGACATGTTCGATTGGCTCCGCTCAGTGTCTCCGCCTAACTATGAATATAGTAACTATAGTTAGCGGGGATTGGAAATGTTATTTTGTTTCCTTTTGGCGTGGCATGAGAGTCGTTCTCTTATATTTTCAGATTTTGCGTCGCTTGCATTTTTTGTTCAGCGGTTTTCATATTTAGCATTAGCACATAACCTTCATGAATAATGTTGTCGATTAATTGATATAATCTAATCGATTTACTCGATTATGCCAAAAGCTTCTAATCGATTATTGATTTTTCTATTATTTAAGAAATTAATCGATTATTTGCGTTAATCGAGTAAAAAAAATCCATCACTCCTTGAGCTGTCTAAGAATTTTTTCAGCAATTTTTTTTATTTTGCTGAAGATCCAAACGGAGAAGTTTGGTGAGTTAGTTTGTACAAATTTGGTTTATAAGAGCGGCAGAGTCATTAAAACTTAATAAAAAAGTGTTATTTTTTATGTTTTTCATTAGTTTTTCTTCAAAATTTTAAAAGTGTAAAAAATACAATTCGGCCGAGTACAGGACCGAAATTTTGTCGAAGAAAGTGCACCCAGCTTTTTACGTGCCATAATGGCGGTTGAATTGTTTAGTTCGTAATACGTTTAATTACCCTTTTTTGACAATAATCGTTTACGTCGAGCGCCCAGCAAGAGGAAGTCATCCTACGTTAGTCCAATGCGTTCACTTGTATGAATCACCATTGAAACCAAGTTTGCATGCAAGGCCCGTATAGGGTTCGCTGTCAGCTCGTAGCGCCAGCTAGTGGCCAGTTGCTACTTCGTCACTGTTGTACTATCTTATGACAAGCGCCATTTTGCACATTTCGAGAAAAACGATTTTTAAAGTTTGAGATTTAATATCTTAAAATTTATAAATGGTATAAACAATTCAAAGAAGACAATTGATGCTTCTATCTATTCTGCATTAATCTCTCAAATATTGAGAAGATCGGTTGACTATGTTGCGAGTTTTTACTATAAATGTAAACAAAAGTCGCACTCACACGTATCATAGGTGTGTATCGATGACAAAATTTGTATTGCGTGTCATAATCGCGCATGAAAAATTTCCCATAGAAAAAATCATCAATTATTAACTTCTATTCATACTTTTGTGTTCATTTGATCTATAAATAATCAGTGAGATGAAAAAAACACATGCACATAAAAACATATTATGCATCAACAGCATAAGCAAAAAATCAAAAATTTCTCAACACATTTCTCGCTATATCCCAGCAACCAAGCAGAATGTCAAAATTCTGAAAACGCCATTATGTAGAGATTTTTTAGACAAGTGATGTGGCATATCTAACTCAGTTTACCCCACAATGGCGTTTGTCATAAGATAGCACAACAGCGATGACATTTCAAAACAAAAGTTTTATTTCTTACACACATTGGAAACTTTACTTGTATGCGAGTTCTCAGTGATAAGAGCAGCAGTTGGCGGGTATATTTAATCAGGTCACTACACGGTGTATTTGAACATCAGCCGGATGTTTTCAGCTTCGGGAACCACGACGAAACTTGTACCCGTATTCAAGCAACTGGTTTTACTCCTACTTGCTATATGTGCAGAAAATTTATTTTTTTACTCGGTACGCTAGAAGAAGTAAAGTTAAATCACGGCTGTTTGGTTTGCGCGTATCGAATGTTGCTGTTTTTTATATTCAGTTTCTTTATTTGATAGACACAAATGCGTTAGCTTGGCGGGGCCAAATTCTTTTTTTACATTATCTGATCTGTTGTTGTTGCATGTTATAGTGTTGAGTTCTAGTTAGTTCGATTCTTATCGTAACCCTTCTCTTTTGAAGCTATTGTTTAAAACGGTGTGAGTTATTTACAATTAAAAAATTCAGTCAAACGATATCGGCTTTTGTTCAGCGCACTGTATAGGCAATTAATTCTCTCTAACTCTCATATGTGTCTAACGAAAAAACTACTTAATATTAAAATCTTGTCAAACGATCTCAAATTGTTTTATTTGTAAAATAAATAACAGTGTCGTTAGGAGGCTTATTGCTACTACAAATGTGTTCAACAAAAAACAAATTTTGCTCGCAACATTGCACCGGAATTTAGTAAGGAACTGGCGCGATGTGTGAATTTCAGAGAATGTTTCAATAACTCAATTAATTTTTGAAGAACCCGACAATGTGCTCCAAAAGAGTAAATTCGCAATATTTTGATTACTATTATACATCCAATTGCACTAATGAATTCTTTAATATTATAAACAAAACATTCTATATTTAGAAGTGTAATTCTACGTAAACAGTTTGTATGGCCCCATTAGACTGTATTAAATTCAATTTTAACGTATCGTATTATAGGTTGGTGCTGTAACTCTCTCTAGCAGTTCTGCGAAAGAGCACTTGTTACGTTTCCTCAAGGAAGCGCTTCAGTTTTTCTTCGTGCATATTTAAACACGGGCCTACAATTAAACATTTATAACATACCTACTACAAGAGTTATTCTCATGGTACGCTCCGTTTTTCCCCCAACCCATGACCTATTTTCTATAATCGGTAAATGTACGGCCCAATTGTTTGCAACGGAGGCAATTCGTGATCCGCACAACACAACGGTGAATAGGTTCCAATCGAAAACGACTAGTTGGGCAGAGCTTAACCGACGAAGGTCACCGGAAACGATGCCGATGGACAAAACAATAATTTCTTATCCTAAGCGAGTTTTGCCAAATTCAATTGCTCGCAATCCAGAATTTTCACTGATTATCGTATGGTTATTAAAGGTTCATGTCCCTACTTTGCCAGATCTTCGCATTTCAGCCCACGTCGGTAAGTACACCGTCGATTTCAACTGCCTGTGTGGGCAGTTTCGTATGTACAACTGCTGCGTAGAAAGCTTGTAGTTAGCAATCTTGTTTGCTTGCTCAAGGTCACTCAAAGCCACACTTAGTCCATCTTGTCAATTCATAGCAATGTCGGATACGACCGGGTATAGCTCTAAAATATCACGTGACATTTTTTATTATATTACATGGTTTGTTTAGGTCTGGAAAAGACCACGAAAGAACTAGCGTGACTATATCCACAAACCAAATACCATTCGGAGCTATCAGTCCAATAATAGCTCCGAATGGTATTTGGTTTGTGGATATAGTTTCGTCATCAGACTGATCACTTGGGAAGATGCTATTAAAACGAGAGTCAAGCAACTCGTGAAAGCAAGGGCTTATTAGAACGGTCGGGAAAGGAATGCTACAAATCAAAACAAGATTACAATAATTGGTGATACTCACCAACAACAACATACTACAGATTTTTTAAATTATTTAGGAAGCTCGTGCCACGCCTCCGGATTTGCGACAGGATGTAAATAATTCACACGATGTAAACAATACACTTCAAAGAGAAATTGCGCATTTGTTTAATTTCTGTACAGTTGGAAAAAGTTATGTGTTGCTTTACATCCTTCACATGAACATTTTACTATTTTTCTATTAAATTATTAAATTGTTTCATTTCCGATTCTCAAGATCCGGATACAATAATAATCAATATGACATGATCTCTGATTAAAATATGTCTTAACTGTTAGTCTTATGATTAACAAAAACTACGTGCCCAGCTGCTTACGAAATTAGTCCAATCCAACAAATAATGGAGATACTTGACCTAGGTTTAAACAACCATTGCGACATTGACATACCCCAATTAGTTTAGTTGCACTCGCTCCCCACTCCGGAAGAGAACTTGAACGCTTATCTGCCAATTAGTCACTAACACTTCCCGGGACCAATTATATCGATCGTCCACTCTGTAGTGAGCCGAATTTCCCAACACTGTCAACTGGGGGCCAAGTGGCACACTATCCTACATTTGTTTTATTCGTTTTCCTATACTGTCCCATGTTTTCGTCAAACTTTCCCCAATTATCCACACGTGCGTTTCCGATCAGCCGGAAGCCCATTGTTTCACTTACCCACTTGCCGAGAAGTGAAGTTCCAACCGTTGCCTACTACTTGCCCTGATTGGCGAAGGCCATACCGAGAACTGGCGAGGATAATCCGATTACCCGGAAATAGAACCCGAGAGACGAGACTTCCTCCGGGCATCCGACACCCCCGTGATGTTGAGTGGAGATGAAGCAACAGCATAAATAATTCCGTTCATTAATGTCTAATGAGGCAATGGCGGATGTGCGTCCCGCATTTAAAGGTTTCCATCACATTGGGAGGGGGTAAGTCCTTCTGACAGAGTTTCCTCTGTCCCAGGTCGGAAATTGATTTTCTTCCATTTGTCGTTTTCTTTCCTGTGCGCCGGGGAGAGGAACGACTGGCGTGCTTCCGCTCCCCGCGGTGGTGCGTAGTCTGTTCCAGTGGACAGGGCCGCATTTGACTGATGATGATGACTCGGCTGGTTCTCCCAGTAGGGTGGGGTGGAGAGTGTCTTCAAAGTGGAAAATGATTTGGCGTCTATTTAGCAGCCATGCTTTTATATTTTCTCCGTCCGTCCGCCTTTGCTGTCGGTGGTTGGATGTATCGATATAGTGGGAAGTCACCCGGAATCAGGACCGTCCGGGGCGCTGACACACGTACGTCTGAGCAAAAACACTATGAATAATTGAATATGCTTACGTTTTCAAAGCGGGTGAGAGTGGAGCCTAAATCATTTTATTGCCGTGAAGAGACCAACTTGCACCGAGCCAAGATAAAATGCTTGGAAAGGTTAGGGACTGAAAATGCCCGTGGTATTTTTTCCCGAATATGGTGCCGAATTACCACCTTAATATATTTTTCTTGGTGCCAAGCTGAAAGAGATTGGGGTATTTTAGTAGCGATGGTTTGTGAAGACGAAATTCCACACTGTCATGGATTTTTTTTTTCGCACGTGTGTTTTGCGTCTCAACCATCACCACTTACCTATATACCGACATAAGCGACGTGTGGCTTAGATTGGCTACGCATGAATCGAAATGCTGGCTGGTGCCTCCAACAAATGGGAAGAATCGCGGGAGAATTGACGAATATGGCAGAGAATTGGCTTATAAATATAAATGAGGAAAGCTTCGAGATGATGAGACATTTTCGATGTTTCCTAAGGTGACTGAACGTCACCAATTTGATATGTTTATGGAAGTACTTTGGTTCCACTTTATCATGCATGGGATGAGTTTCTCCATTTTAGCTTAGTGTTTGTTTTATGTCCAGATAAATAATTCTCGCCATGTCATATCCAATTCAATCACATGTGATCAGATAGGACCAACTATACTAATTTGTCCAAGATATAAAATCGACAATATTGCAGAGATAATTAATTGATTGAACGATCAATCAAGCTCAAAACACGAAAAGTAGTCAAATGTCCTTGAAATTATTAAACAAAATAATTGACACCTATTTGAAAGGGCTGGAAACTACATTAAAAAATTAAATGCAAAATACACATTCCGGCAAACAAGGTTGAACTAAACATACTCGTAAAAGGGGAAGCCTAATTATGTGGAAGTTTCACATGATAATTATAAGCAACATGTATGAACAGCTAGGATAATGTGTCTAAGGTGGCAGTAGAGCCTATGTTTACCCTATTTTGCACCTCTTGGTTTCGATCCAAGCATATGGGATAATAACAATATCTATTTGACTAAAACAGGCGTGTAAAAATAAGCTCAAGTTATATTTGTTATTTGTTGTGTACATATTTAATTAGAACTATCCTCTAAATCCAACGGTAAATTAAAATAAAATCACCTTTTTGAAATATCCGCTAATTCACCTCATTCACATAATGAACTAAAACAGGACACAACGATAACACAGGAAAGAATCAACCGTGCGGTCAAACTAAAACATAAACTTGAAAGTATACTGCAATTTCAGGTATAAATAATCAATTATTTCAAGTTATTCAACTGATTGCTGATTGCAATGATTTTATTTTCATCTGGACATAAAATTCGACTCGAGACAATGCAATGGTTGATGTGAAACTAGTCATTACCTGTTGTTAGCCTTTCCATGATTATTTTCTGCCAGCGCAATACTGGGCACTCTTCTTCTAACAGCTCAACATCAACCTCATCGTTCAATGTTCATTTATGAGCGTGATGATTACGTTTGTTTTGATCGGCTGAAAAAAGAAGAATGATTCGTCCATGATCTGAATATCTAGCTAGATTCGACGCAAATGGAATATAAGGCATTGCGCTATAACCAGATTGTTTATCTGTGAGGTGGACTCGTGATAATTGGATCGTCGAGAAAAGAGTACATACACATAATAAGACATTTGTTTTCATCTATACTGAAAATAGACATTCCTGCTAAATTAGTATTTTATGGACGTTTAAGAAACAGTACCCTGATACTTTATTCTGCTTCGCTGCTTCGTTTCTTATACGTTTTCCACTTACCATATCTTCATAGTGGGGTTGAGGTACTAATTCGTTTGGATGTGTAGTTTCTTGAAGTTTTGCTGAAGGTATTTAGCCACAAATAATTGAGACCACTGTCCGTTATGCAAAAAAAAACGGTTTAACGAGGTTAAGAAACCAGATTCATGGCCAGTGACAGAATTAAATCCTGCGCCTGAGATAAAACCAGTGTCCGATCCAGTGCTAGGTACATTGCTAGGTCCATATCCCAATCCAAAGCTACAACTAGAAGCAATGTCAGAGTCAATATCGGAACATGAACCAGAGCAAGATCCATAGCCAATGCTAACACAAGAACCAAAGTTGAAGATAGAGTCAGTTACAGAGCCATAGCTCGAGTAAGAACCAGAGCAAAAGCCATGTTCATGCATAATAGTAACAAGCAAAACCAGAGCAAGTCAGAGTTTGATCCGAAGCCAATTTCATTGCTAGCCCCCGAGCCCAATCCAAAGCCGGAGCAACGACCAGAGTCAGTGCCTGAGATAAAGAGAACCAGAGCCTAAATTACAGTAAGAAACAGAGCTTGAAAGTGTCCGAACAAGAATCAAAGCAAGAGCCATAACGAGAACCAGAGCAAGAGCCAGAGCAAACCAGTGCCCGTGCTAGTACTATAGCCAGAGCGAGAGCTAAAGACAGAACCAGAACCTAGTCTGGTCCAGAGCCCAATCCAAAGCTAGAGCAACGGTCAGAATCTGAACCTGAGATAAAGCCAGCTCCAGAAACAGAGCCATAACCAGAAACAAAGTCAGATCCAGACCCAGAGACAGAACCAGGGTCAGAACCAGGGGCTGAAGCGGAGCCCGAATCAGAGTCAGAGTCAAAGCCATGACAGGAGCCACAACCAGAACTAGAGTCAGAGCGAGAGCCAAAACTAGAGACAGAAATAGAGCCACAGCTAAAACTAGCTAGGTTAAGAGTCCAGTCCAAAGTTAGAGTCAAAATCAGACAATGAGACAGAGTCAGAGTCAGAGCCAGTATCAGAGCTGGAACCAGTGAACCGGACGTCAGGCTTCACCAGAATCGCCTAACTGACCTCGACACCCTACCGGGTAGCTCGAAGGCTGGATCCACCGCTGGGGATTAGACCGAGTAGACCGCGTCGAATAGCTCAGCACCTATTGACTGACCAGTTGCGTAGGCTAGGTCCACCGCCGGGGACTAGATCGGGACGAAGCGGGGAGTTAAATGACTCATGGAAGCGAACATCACAGGGAATTCACAGTAGAGTAGATTTGCCGCCGTGGACTATACGACTATATCGTGACAAATAAAGGGAGCTAATTGGCTCACGAAACAAACACCGATACCGAGAGAAATTCCGTTACCGGGGAACTCTCAGTCGGAGTAGGATAATATCCGAGTAGATCTAGATAAACTTGGGAGCTAAATAACTTAAGGAAGCGGGTATCGGTGTCGGGGAAGTCGGTCGCAGTAGGGTGAGTTCACCGTCGTGGACTATCCGAGTAGATTGCGATAAGACCGGGAGCTGAATGACTCACGAAGGCAGGAGCTAAATGGCTCATGGAATCAGCATCTGAACAGCTCACGGGGACGAGAGCTAAACGGCGACGTAATAGATGGAGACAAGAAGCAAGAGAAGAGTCGAGAGTTAAATTAAAGCTCAAAGCTCGGGCCATTTCAGGAACCATGTGAGGCTCCGGGATAAAGCAGAAGAAAGAGGTGCGACGAAAGAGCTCCCCCACGAAGTAATACCTTGACGTAGTTCCGTGGGGAATAAGGGCGAAAAAAGAGTTAAGAGTGTTTTTAGTGGTTAGGCACGAACGTGAGTCGAGAGTCCCACACAGTGCCAATATACTAGAGGCCAGGTTTTTGAAGCTTTTTAAACCTTACTATAAAAAGAACTGGAACCAGAGCCGTAGTCAGAGCCAAAGCCAGAGCCAATCTGAAGTTCGGGCTAGAGTCAAAATCAAAGCCTGAGTCAGAGCCAGAGCCGGAATCAGAGCCGGAACCAGGGCCAGAACCAAAGCTAGTGCCAGAACCAGAACCAGAGCTAATCCAATGATAAAGCTAGAGTTAGAATCAGAGTTTCAGATGGAGCCTTAGCCATAGCCAAATCCAGAGCCAGAGCTATATCCGAAGCTAGAGCCAGAGACAGAGTTAGAGCTTTAACCAGAGCCAATTTAAAGTTAGAGTTAAAGTTAGAATCAAATTCTGAGTTTGAGCTGGAGTCAAAGCCTGAGTATAAGCCAGAGTCTGAGTTAGAGCCAGAGTCAGAGCCCGAACCAGAGCCGGATTCAGAACCAGAACCGAAGCCAGAACCAGAAGCAGAGCCAGCATGAGTGCCAGAGCCAGCGTCAGAGCAAGAGGCAGAGCCAAACCAAAGCTAGAGCTAGAATCAGAATGAAAGCCTAAGACAGCTAGAGCCAGCGCCTGTGACAAAGCCTGAGACAGAGCCAGAACCAGAGCCAGAGTCATAGCCAGAGCCAGAACCAAAGCCAGAACCAAAGCCAGAACCAAAGCCAGAATCAAAGCCAGGACCAAAACCAGAGCCAGAATCAGAGCCAAAGCCAAAGTTAGAGCTAGAGCCAGAGCCAAACCAAAGCTAGAGCTCAAGTCAGAATGAAAGCCTGAGACAGAGCTAGTACCGGAGTAGGAGCCACCACCTGAAACAGAGCCATAGCCAGAACCAGGGCCAGAGGCATAGCCAGAGCCTGAGTCAGAGCCAGAACCAAAACCAGAAAAAAAATCAGAGCTAGAATCAGAGCCAAAGCCAACGTCAGAGTTAGAGCCAGAGCCAAGCCAAAGCTAGAGTTAGAATCAGAATGAAAGCCTGAGACAGAACTGAAGTCAGCGCCAGTACCAGAGCCAGGAGCAGAGCCAGAGCCAAAATTAGAGCTGAAACCAGAGCCATAGCCAAAGACAGAGTCAGGAGCCAAAGCCAGAGCCGATCCAAAGCTAGAGCTAGAGTGAGAATCAGTACCAGTGCCTGAGTCAGAGACAGAGCTAGAATCAGAGTCAGAGACAGAACCAATGTTAGAGCCAGAACCAGAGCTAGAGCCAGTGTCAGAGCCAATCGAATGAACCCGAACTAGAGCCAGTGCCAAAGCCAGTACCAGAACCAGAACCAGAGCCAGAAACAGAGTCGGAGCTAAAGCCAGAGCCTATTCAAAGCTAGAGCTAGTCAGAATCAGAGTCTGAAACAGAGCCAGAGCCAACGTAAGCGCTAGAGCTAGAGCCAAACCAAAGCTAGAGCCAGTGTCAGAATCAGAGCCTGAGACAGAGCCAGAGTCAGAACCAGAGTCAAAACTCCGATCTAGATCCAAATTGATGCCTGGGTCCACAACCCAATCCAATACTAGAGTCAGAACCAAAAAAGTTACGCAAGTTTGAAAGTGTGGCAATAAGAATCGACTCAAAAATTTTTATCGAGAATATTGACCGAATTACTGGAATTATGAATAAAATCATGAAAATCAAAATAATTAAGGATATCTTCTAAATTCGTGAAATTATTCACGAGCTCGTTCAATTGATCGTAATTAACGCATACTGGAACAATATTCGATTTGTGTAATTTTCTTTTACGAAATAAATTGAAAATAACGAACACTTTTATGCGAAAGTTTTAGTATATACATCACAGTATGCGATTGTATACAATTTGACATTTAAAATAAAGTGAATTGTGACGCTTCTTTCAAGTACATCTTGTGAGATGTAAATGTTTTTAAGCATGTAGAATATATACGGAATGGGGTCAATGAGTGGATGACGAAAATCGATGTCTGACGCCATTTAAAAATCCAAAGTGACGTCTGTTGGTAGTATAAAACGCACCGACTTAGTTAATACACATGGATTTACTCGTCAATTAGATTTCCCATACCGATAGTCAGTACGTGCGTGCTGATACGTTTACAGAGCATTTTGCTAAGCCGTTAATCGCCATCTTGGATTTATAAAAGTTTTCGTGCATCTATTTCCGTTACCTACTCATCAAGTTTGTTCCCAAAATATTCCTACGGAGAGAGTTATAGAGAATTTAGATCAACTGGAAGACGCCATCTTGAATTTCAAAATTTCTCGCATATCGATGTTCGTTATCTACTCGACATGCCCTTTCCACAAAATCTACGTGTTTAGGGTTTTGGAGAATATTGCTAAATTTTACTTTATATTTGTAATCTTAACAACGTGAATATTTTTGGAACGGAAATGACGAGAATTTTATGGAAGTTGGTGTTGGCGCCACTTGAACATCCAAGTTAACGGCTTCCATGCCGTTAACTTGGATGTTCAAGTGGCGCCAACACCAACTTCCATAAAATTCTCGTCAATTCCGTTCCAAAAATATTCACGTTGTTAAGATTACAAATATAAAGTAAAATTATAGAATAATGTTCAATCGGAAGTCGTAATCGTGGAGTGGCACCAAACATCGATTTTCAACATCTACTTGTAAAGCCTATTCCAAATATATCTTTATTGTTAGGGTTATAGAGAGTTTTGCGAAAGCGGAATCCTTTAATTTGAATTGGCGCCACTCATCGATTTCCGTCATCTACCCGTCTTGCCCGTTTCGGGAATATCTAAAACCACTTCACTTTCATGTCGATCGATTCGTTTCATTGCACTAGCTACAGTTTTATGACATTCTTTGCAATTGAAACTTCCTTACCGAAGTACAATAAACAAAGTCACAAATAAACATATATCTCTAACAATAAAATTCGTTTTATCTGCTTCTTCCTTTACATGCAAAGAAATTTCAACAGCAAAGATTGACAGGCAAAACTGTAGCTACTGCAATGAAACGAATCGATCGACATGAAAGAAAAGCGGTTTTAAATATTCCTGAAACGAGCAAGATGAGTAGATGACGGAAACCGATGTGTGACACCCTTTTAAAATTAAAGACTCTTTAAAAACACGAGTAAACGTGTAGAATTAATATATGGGTCATTCCATGCGAAGTGATCAAGGCACGTGTAATCGACCTCCACGGATTTGAACAAAATTTAGAGGAATTGTTCATCTAAGGCCAATATATAAAAACCCAAATTTTTGTGTCAATTGAACCACCCCTCGGGTCATAGGAGCACCCCCCGTTTTGGCAAATTGCCAAAACCCTTGATTTTCTTTTGATCATATCTCCGGTTCTATTTACTCTAGAATCAAACCACAAAATGGTTTTTGAAGAAAATTGTTCAAGGAGTCTATAAAAAATATTATTTTTTGCCGACAGTGTTGCCAACTATGCATTTTTTTCAGTTAAATATTAAAAGTTAATTTTTCTCTAAATACGTATATTTTAATTTTGAAAATTTTAATGCCATCGCGTTCCTCAGACATTTTTACATAAAAAACACTTATCATCCCAATATAATATGAGCGCATCCTGAGATACACCGTTTTGAAGAGAAAAAACCGCAATTTCCCATATAAAATCTCAAGCGCACAACACTAAAAAACCAACTTGAGTATTCTGAGTTCAAACATAATTTTTCGTGAAGTAGACGAGAAATGATGAAAAACTACGTATTTGGTTTGCTTCTAGCAGATCAGGGTCGATTTTTATGACAGTTTGAAGATTTTCTCAATTTTGGCCCATAAAAATGGATCTTTATATGAGAAAATCGGAGATTTTCTCTTCAAAATGGTATATCTCAGGATGCACTCATATTATATTGGGACGATAAGTGTTTTTATGTAAAAATGTCTGTGGAACGCGATGGCATTAAAATTTTCAAAATTAAAATATACGTATTGAGAGAAAAATTAACTGTTAATATTTAACTGAAAAAATTGCATATTTGGCAACACTGTCGGCAAAAAATAATATTTTTTATAGACTCCTTGAACAATTTTCTTCAAAAGTCATCTTGAGGTTTGATTCTAGAGTAAATAGAACCGGAGATATGATTAAAAGAAAATCAAGGGTTTTGGCAATTTGCCAAAACGGGGGGTGCTCCTATGACCCGAGGGATGATTCAATTGACACAAAAATTTGGGTTTTTATATATTGGCCCTATTCCTCCAAATTTTGTTCAAATCCGTGAAGGTCGATTTCATGTTTGCATCTTTTTTTGATCACTTCGCGTGGAATGACCCATATTGCAATGATACTGTTTAATGTCAGGAACAGCTACCCCAAAATGTAACAACTAGTTTCTCAAGTGCTAACCAGGCATTAATCGAAACCGAAAACAGAAAATTGCCAGATTAAAAAAGAAAATCAAAACCCAACTCTAGCTGTGCCCGTTCTCCGCGGCTAAGCATCATCCCGCCAAATCAAAGGTTTATCAGTGCCTCGAAGTAGCCTAAAATAGAGCTTAACTTCCACTTATCAAGATTGATCCCCATCCCCATCAATCTCGCTGTGCTCGGTGCTCCAGTGTGTATAGTTACACAGCACACACATCCAACCAAAGGCAACACGCAAAGATAAGAGGCTTCTTTCTGTTCACGAGTGGAAAATGTGCCACGATAAAAAAAAATCTCCCGCACCATTGAATGTTTCCATGAGACGGCGTCGTTAGAATCTTTTCAGGATCACAGCCTAACCCTGGACAGAGTTACGAGCAACCGACAAGCTTTCGCATGCAGGTTTGAACTTGTGTGTGTCTGTGTGTTACAATGCCGTTCTCGTTAGCTACATCGCCATCCAACCCGAAATGTATCCAGCGGCCTCATATGCCAAATTATCTTTCCCAAAATTTTCCGTTTTGTTCGTTTCGTATACACTCTGATATATACTTAAGACGTGTTTAGATTCAGGACCATAGCCACACATACCTGGTAGTCTGAGGGTGCTTACTTGTTAACTATCACATTAGAGAAATTTCGGGGGAAATTCGTGTGCCGAAAATAAAGCAGCCAAAATAATAAATCGATACACACATAGATAGCCAATGTTCCCAGCTAGCAGTTCTATATCACTAAAACTGCAGGACAGGGTAGCCAGAGACAAACGACGTCAATGCCGCGCTGCTTTCCAATCAATCACTTTCGCACTTTGTCAGCTGTTGATGAAAACGATTTTTTTTTTGATTCTCTTAACATGGCCGTTGGGCGGCCTATATAGCACCCGGTGGTCGACTATAGACTATTTATGAATTATTTCAGTCGAACCTCGGTTCAGTTCGGCCGAGCCCATCACAAGTCCTTTATTCACAGAATAAGAACGAAAACGAAGCACCGGCCCGGAGCAGTTGTCAGCATGTCAATAAATGACGTAAGTTGAAAGCTTCCCCTTGACAGATCGATATTAGACTGGTGCGTGGTTGAGGTGCTTGCTTTTCCTGCTTGTTATCTATCCGCCGATGTTGTCTGTGATTGTACCAGGTAGCATCAACCAGTGTTGAATGAGATTCCACGTCGAGTAGCGTTCTCGTGTCCGTGTCCATCACGTAAAATATCCCGCGTCCGTTGGGATTGATATGGTCGTAGGTCGCGAACAGTTCCGTGCGGAACATGGAGCCGAAATGACAATCAATCTGTGCACCGTGATAGAGATGGTCGCTTTTTTTCTCGTCATATTTTACGAAAGCACAAGGTTGAGTTGAAACTTTCACCTTAAATATTGGCACTTACTCTAACCGAAATGGGTGCGACTTAACATGTGGGCTCTCTCCTATACAAAGAGTCCAAACCGATCATCACTACTCTTCTGAAATGTGTTGGAATGATTTTCGTTTTTTTTTTATTGGAATTGCATAGCTCGACACCATCCAGCTCACCATCCGCTACAGATAGGGTGTATGCTTTTGAGTTTTGGATTTTCCCCACCCCTGATCTAAATATTTCGTCCGAAAATAGACACTCCGACTGGTTATGACCTGTAAAGTCCTACTATTACAACGTCGTACCACTGTACTGTTTCTGTTTTCCGGACCGCACGTATGTGTGACCGACGTGACGTGCGGGAAATGGTGCGGACGTGGTCTGAAAATAACCAGCCCCCGGCGAAGGTGATACGGTGAACGAACGAGAACGTAGGGTGCGTGATTTTGTTCGATAAAATTACCGTCGTTCTCCGTGCTAGCAATCCAATAGCGGGCACTGGCCTGACCGGGCGATAGTTTGGGGATAGAGTTGGTTTTATTCGAGGGCCTTTGAAAGATAGGAGTAGTAACGGGTGGTTTAGTATTTTTGTTTTTTTTCTAACCGTCGTTTTTGGGTGGTTTTCGTAGGACCTGACCGACACCTGTCTTTCCACCAATATCGGCATGAGATATGTGTCCAACCTGTTTGTCCCAGCAGTAGTATGGCAAAATGATTGCGCGTTCGTGATATTTTTCACCACTCATTTAGTCACAATAAGCATTAACCTTTAGTGTTTGGGCTCACGATCCCATACCCAAAAATAATTCTATATGAACAAGGTTCTGGCAGAGAAAACAGGAAGAAAGGTGAAGAGTGAAATGTAGCCAAATCGACAACACTCCGTTTATTATGATTTGTAAACCTGAGTTTTGGCAACCGCTTCCACAGGTAGTACTTCAAATGACTTCAACTGATGGGTTTGACGGCATTGCAGACGTCATCAAACATATTTGGTGCATCAGTGCTAAAGAACCTCTGACCAGGGCCGGCGGAAAGCGTGGGTAGTATGGGTAGTACTACCCACTTGAAAATAACCTAGTGGGTAACCCACTCGAAATTTTGAACCATTTCAAAAAAAAATTTATGTGCAACGCATGTATCTCGCACTACACGCATTTGAAAACATCGATATACCACAATTCCATTTGCATAAACGAACGTGATTTAATGTAAATGCAATGTAAGCGTGTGTATTGCGAAAAGGGAAAAAATCCTTACTAATGGACCCCTCACCCTATGCTTTCTACCCACTCGAGCGTAAAGTATTTCGCCACCCCTGCCTCTGACAGACAATTGCTTTAAAATGATTATTGCCTTACGCCTCAAGAGAGGTGCATCGAGGAGACCGAGAGGGCTTATGGGCCTTTTTTATTTTGTTTTTTCATACTCTGCACCAAACCTATTATTATTACTACTATATATTTATTAGATTCATACTGACACTCACTAACATATTCAATTTCATATTCTCTCATATACACTTACAATTTCTTCCATTTTAAACGTACAGACGCTCGTGGTCGTCGCGGTTTCACAAACATGGTTACAAACGCAAACATGTTATTGCAGTCATCCATACAAACTTACACCCGCGATTTCACCAACATTTAAACATCCCAGAAATTAAGTGAATGTTTTAGCACCTATTAATTTATAAACGCAGTCTCAAGCATTAACCCACCGCTCGCACGATTATGAATAGATTCATGCCTTAAGTTGGATCAATAAAAAAATGACGCTCATATTCACTAAACAACACGTTCCATGTGTCAGACAATTTTATCAAGAGTTATCGTGTGGCTCTGCGCGACTGAAATTTTTTTTTTCGCTCTCTGCATGTATCAATAAATCTTAACATTACACAAAAGATCCATTGTTGCCTTGCTTTCAAAATCGTAAAACAACTTTCAGTTTGAGCACTTTACACCAAACGTCCCGCTTAAGCCAGCTTCGGTAATTACACCGTCTATCTCTACGACGTTAGCCGGAATTTACACGCGATATTCTATATTATAGCGTGGATCATTCTCGACCGCGTTTGCCTCTTTCCGGACTGAGAGTTTATTGGTATTAACCTCGACTATTTGCGACACTCTTAGGGGGACATAGACCACGAATTAATCGTTTGGTCGGTCGATATGATGCCGAACAGGTGGAACGGAAGCCATTTTCGTTATTTGTAGCACCAATACCAGAACCAGAACCTGTTCCTGGATCCATTCCAGAACCCGTACCAGTACCTAAGGGGATCAGGGGAGGCAATGGGAAAGAGGGATTCTGATTACAGCTTAGGATTTTCGGTATTGCGCCGATTGAATAAATCGAGGCAATAACGTAGCTATTCATGTCGTTCTCGTCAGACAATGAAACGGCAGGAATCACCGACACAATGAAAACATTAAACGAAAATAAAATCAATAAATGAAGACTTTTTTTTCATTAGGCCCAATCTACAAATGAGAGCCCTCTTTTTTCGCTTTCTCTTTCGATTATTACTGCAAAACCATTAAACTTTTTAAACATGTATGAGTATGTTTAGAAAGACCAATGTTTTTACTAGATTATTACGCAAACAGTTGAAGGGAAATCAGAAAAGTGATCGAGTAATTCGCGGAAGAGAAAGTAAACAAAAAGTGACTTTCTTTTGTAGATTGGACCTATTGAAAAAGTCTTCAAATATAGAAATGAAAAAGTAAGAAGGTAAAATGAAAAGAGGAAAAAAATAACTTGTCTGCTTCTTAATGGAATGCCCAGTGAATAGCTGCGAAAAGTTAGCGCCAAAACTGTCCAATCACCCTACGTAGCAAACCGACGGAGACACCGCCGCTATGGAATGCCGATAAATACCACCACCACTACGCAACAGGCGGAAATCACCTTCACTGTGACGGACGACTGATGAGCGCCTAAACACACCATTAGGCTGTGCACGCTGACAAAGTCGACATAAATTTGACTTTTACTGTGAGCCGTGTTTACCAACATTGCTTCACAGCTAAATGGCAGTGTTAATAAAAATACAACCACAGCTGGACGCGAGCGCCTATCACCATCCAACGCACCCTTGCTTGAGCTGTATGCGCCATCAGCCCGGGAAAAACCACCCCGGTGGCACGGTGATAGGTTCCTGAAACCTCCGTTTATTGTTGTGGTGGCGTTGTTGTCAGCAAATTATTAAGCTACATTCATACTGTTCATACGTATGGCGTACATGCATACTGTTATAAATATTTATTAAAAGGTTCACAATGTTATTCGCATAAATTGAATTTGTTTCGAAACAAAGACTGAGCAAAAAAATTAGGTGAAATAAGAAACGAGTGGAAATATCGATTGGAGAAGCAGTATACCTACACTAGAGTTGCGGTGTGATAGGAATTTTCAGGGGTATAGAGTAGGCTTTCCAATCTGTAACTGTATTAAGCCCTTTCACCCTCGCTTAACTAAACTGGCTCAACTGCTAAGCGAGAGTGAAGAAACTGGCCCTTAGTGTGTTTAACGATTTGTTTTGATCCACCTACTATAATTTTCTGATAGGTGTACGAAAACAACTCAATATCAATTCTTCAAAAGGGCTAATGAGATTTTTGTAAACAAACTTATTTCGCTCATTATTCCGCTGTCGAGTTGAATTTCATGAAAGGTACACATGAATCAACATCTTTACCCTTTGTAGAATCGATTTCAAATGTCTTTTGCGTTGAAATTATAGCAAATTAAGAGAAATCAGCAAAACAAATGTTTGTTTACAAATCTTATTAGCCCTATTCAAATGTTGATATGGAACTGACCCTAATCAGCCTAATTATTCTTGTAATTGAACCTGAAGGAGTATTTTATGTCTCCGGCTTTAGTTTTACAGGGGCACAGAGCATTTTAACAACATTACAAGTAGGATATGGGACTCAATTCCTATGTTTGAATTGACCATTTGACAATAAAAGTTAGAGAGAAACGAACATCAAGTAGTGTGTGTGTGTGTGAAAAATATTGCATGAAACTCTGCATCGGATATCTAACTATCTGATGTGAATTAATGATTCGAGATGTTATCGTACCTCCATCAAGGATGATTGCTTGAAAGAACCTCATGGCAAAAATGCGGGGAGTCCACAACAAATATTATCTAACATTTGAAAAACTTTTACGAATAAGCAATCAAACCTAGCATCTTCAAGACAAGTAAATATTAGGAAGCTGAGTATATGCGGATGTGCTCAAGGTGTTTTTATTACGTCCATGCGATTTTGTCGAAGATAGCTCGTAGAGGAAATGTAATGATTGTGCAACTAGTCACTAGGGTTGGACAAAAATTAGATTACAGCTCCGAGCAACTTTTTAGGTACCATATGAGTCCTAGAACAAGTGTGCAAAAATTGTGCTCGACCTCTGAAACTATATTTTTGTACCCACTGTTTAAAGTTTACATGGGATTTTGCATGAGAAAATTTCACAAAATAATTCCTCCAGGAGTCGCCCATTACTTCCTAAAAATAATTAGTTATGTAGCTTTAATAGGATATTTAACAAAGAAACAATGTCTCGAAAACCACGAAACGATCTGACGCTTGAGAAAAAAGTTATGGCGAGTGACCGCAAGGCTTGCCAAGGACATGTCTTTGTGAAACAACTAGCTCCATTGTATCTTGCTCGGAAGAAATTGGAACTTGCGGTGACATATATTATGTGACACGCACATAAGTTTCTAGAATTCCAGGTGCATCGCTGCATTTGGGGAACTGACTCTTCTCTCACGCCCATACAGAACACCAGTGTGGAACCGCCGCATCTACACTTAACATGTACCTTCTGATTGCACGAGTTGCATGGTCCATGGTAACAAATAAAATATATTTATTTTTTCTAGCGCCACTGCTATTGGTTGTCCAATTCTACGCAATTTTGTTTTAATCTTCTCTTAATGTGTCTAAATCATTTATCTATGCTATTTGGCCAAGGCCATTTTGCAAGAGTTTTGAGGGATAAATTGTGGCTTCTTTTGTACATAATAAGAGAAAGTTAAAAATTTTGTAGATAATTCGACCGTCAGAAGCAGTGATGCTATGAAAAGAAAAAATTTCATCAATCTTCAGGGCATCAAATGATTTTTGCTTAATAACTTTTTCCACAGACATCAGATCGCTTCGCAGTCTTCTAGACTTTGTTTCCTTGACAAATTTTCTATAAAAATCAGACATCTGTTTACTTTTAGAAGGTAACGAGCGACTCTTGGAAGAATTAATTTGCAAAATACAATTTCCCCATACGAAATCCCATGTAAACTTTAAACCGTGGGCGCAAAAATATAGTTTCACCGATCGAGCTAAATTTGCAAAGTTGTTCTGGGAGCTAAATGGAACCCAAAAAGTTACTCGGAGCAAAATTTTATTTTTTTTAATATAATCATGTCCCACTCTACTAGTCACACATGATGGTGTTATCGAAAATAGTTAAAATACGAAAACCAGAAAAGTGACATTTTTGAAAACATTTAAATTCCCAATTACAGAAATATTAGGAACGCTGTTTGATAGAACACGATCTAATGACAAAGTAAGCTTATGCCAATAGTGACATTTAACTGTAGTTCCAACAGTAGCATACTATTGTAATGTTTACTGGGAATTACGAAAAGTCGATCAATTTCTACGAAAGTATCTTTTTTCCTTTTTTATTTAGACTATATGAGCGGCCGAAAATAAAAGTCGCAAGGAGAGAATATGCTTCGTAAAACCCGTTTCAAATATATTAGAATAAAAAAAATCGGAAATAAGCTTCAAGCGTAAAAATCCGACATATATCCTTCAGCATAAGAATCGCTTAAAAAGTTCTCACCCATTAAACTCGGCAAGGATAGACCTCAAGTATAAAAACCGGTTAAAAATAAATAAATCGTATGCAGGAGCATCCGTATATCGTGATGTTTAAGAATAAAAAGTCGGCTAAAAAACTACTTTGTAATAATCGGATATATTTTTTCCGGTTTTAATATTGAAGCCGACTCTTAGGAAGGAGAGTCCCAGTCCGTTTCTTATGCTTGAAATTTATATTCGGTTTTTATATTCTAACATACTTGAAATGGGTTTTATAAAGCATGGTCTGTCCTTGTGACTTTTATTTTCGTTCGCTCACATTTTACATTTTACTAACTTTACACTATATGCACTAAGTCAAATCTCAAATACAGTTAATATACTGCAATAACAACGAGTCAGTGTCACGGTTTAGTTGAATGAATTTTACCGCTTCCAAAATGTATTCTATCACATTCAGTGTATTTTTGACACCGTCAAAATTCAAATGGAAAGATCCAAAATGAATGAAAAAAATGATCCAAATTTTTGATGTAAAGAAATGTCATTCTCAAGTTAATTCCAATTAGTGGAACACCCATTGACATTTTCTTTCTAACTGTAGTAGTTTTTGAACAGACCCAGACATAAGCAAGTACATCTTTTTCGACGAAAAGTCACTACCTCTAAAGGTTCAAACTTGATAACTTACTCTAATTCTACAATATTGAATGTTTGCACAGAATATTAGAATGACAATGAGCCGTTTTCTCCACAAATGGAAAGATGATATTCATGTTTTCGTTATTTTAGTATAATCATTACGAATCGAAATCGATTTCAAACCCCGAGAAAGATTTGTTTATTAATTGGTACTTGAGATTTTTTGCCCCTGTCTGTGCAAAAATTGTATCGTTGGTTAAACCAGAGAAGAAATTTGCTTGCAGTGGTTGTTTTTCAACAAGTTTTTAAGCTTCGTGGAAAGCCAATAAAATTTAAACACTAAACTTATCAATAAAATAATTCACTATTTCTTCAAATGTCGTTGCTCTGCGATTTTGTTACCAACTGCAATCATTTTATACGATTATTTGAAGTTAAACCATATTCAGTTAGCATAATGACGGATAAAATAATAAATTGTTTAGTAAATTGTTATTACGCACAAAGACGATGTCGTACAAAACTAGATATGAACATAGCTTAAACGCATTTTCTGACAGCCAATTGAACCAAAGAACCAAAATTTTTGGCTTCAAGACAAATGTATGTAGATGACAGCCGTGTCACCGGGGTGGGAAAAACACTACCGCGCCACCATCAAAACACTACCACTGGCGGGGACGCGAGCCCCCGCCAGCCTTGCCAGATATACCGATTTATCGGTATTTATACCGATTTTTATACTCAATAATCAGTATACGGATAGCGTCTCTTAAAAGACCGATTTTTTTTATTTTCTATACCGAAACATACCGATTTTGTATATAATTAAACTTCTTGGTATGATATATGGTTGATAAGTTGTTAGAGTGTATCTTTTTGAAAAGTGCCATAATGTTCCATCATTTGCATAGAATTCTGTCTACTTTCTGTCAAAATATTGGCTCAAATTCCACAACCGATGACGACTGAACCCAAAAATTTCTAATATGTATATTCAAAAATAATTTTAATTGAACATCTTCCGCACACTCACCTGAGCTGTACATCGAACAAATCACCACATGCAGGTACCAATTTCACACGAAAGCACGAACAAACACCACCACCACTGGAACCGTTCCAACAGCCCGAAGAAAATAATCTCAGAGAAAGTGCGAGATGTGTGTGTGTATGTGTGTGTGTGTGTGTGTGTGTGTGTGTGATACATTCGCACAGCTTAAACTTTAAACAGGGAAATGACAAATCCATGTGCAATTCTTGAGCGTTTTTTCAAAAAGACACATCTGCAATGAGTTACTCTCTTTGTTTACTTTCTCTTTCGATTTTTATAGCGCCACTATAACACTTTTCACTTATTTTACAGTACAGATTGAAAGACGGTGGTTTTACCTAGCATATTATGCAGAGAGTTGAGGAATAAATGTTAAAGTGACCGAATTATTAACAGAAGAGAAAGTAAACAGAGTACCTCATTGCAGATGTCTTTTTGAAAAAACGCTCAAGAATTGTGTTAGTGAGAGATTGAGGTTAAATCGGATGGAATTTTTGCCAAATGAGGTTAAGGTTCAAAGAACTTTCGGAGTGCGTCTACACGAAATGAACGCTTGGTACTATGCTTTGGAAAAAATGCGTTCAACTTTGTCACCAGTTCATCCATATAAATCATTTATTAACCAGTCGATTTATTAAATTATCACGATTCAAATCATGCAAAATAATTGATGGAAAAACAATTGACCGGGCGGAATGGTGCTTTTGAAAAAGCGGCGGTGATTTTTCATCACACCACCACATTGTGCCGGGGCACGCAACACAACTGCGTAGTGAAAAAACCACAGCCACTTTTTCAAAAGCACCATCCCGCCCGGTCAATTGTTTTTCCACCAACTATTTTGCACAATTTGAATCCTGACAATCTAATAAATCGACTGATTTTCTTCGTTTAGGGTTTAATAAATGCTTTGTATGGATAAATTGGCGGCAAAGCTGTACATAATTTTTCTTACGCGTACTACCAAGCGTTCAATTCTTACACATACTCAAACAAAGTAACTTGAGCCTTAAATCGGATGGCGAATTGTAAACATAGCGTTATATGTATGTTGTCTATACACATTGCAACTGTGTTGGTGTCCTAGATGTCAAAATTTGATAAGTCAATAATTGAGTTCTTGTCGAATCGGTCTCACGCACATTAATGCAGTTTCCTGGTTGAAAACAATCCCATTTACTTTTGCCGTCTTTGTTTATCAATTTCCACCAACTTGTGTTGTAGTGTTTGTGTCATGTGGCGTGTACGTACATGAGCCGTAGAAAAGTCTATGGACCGTAAAAGTTATCGATAGAGCCACGGATACAGGTGGGCACATTTTTTTTCGATGTGTCAGAGCGGTTGTCATTAGGTTTGTTCCAGTACACGGAAGTCACTCCCTGTTGCTCCGGAGCAAAAAATTCTTGCTCCTTTTCACTCCGATTTGCTACCAGAAGAAGAAAAAGAAAAGAAGATAATACAGGAACGATTTTCTCCCTGTTTGCTCCGGAGTACTTCCAGTTTCTCCTGGTACTGGAACAAACTTATTTTTCTTCGATGAAACCGAAAAAAACGAGAGAATATGAAGAAGAAAAGCATAACAAATGACGTAATGGGCATTTCTGTTGCCATAAGTTTTGTGTCGGTTCGGTCATAATTATTTATAATCGGTATTTTCGAGGTAAAACGTGTCCCACAAATGAACACTCAGTTCATTTGTGACGTCACCGTTAAGTATTCAATACCTCACCCGAGTCTCGATTTCGAAAACACAACCGAGTTCATCTGCACCGTTTGGCGTTTACACTGGTGCTCGAGTTTCAACTAGTGTTGAAGGAATCTCAACAGTGGTTTAGAAAACCGAACCTGTTTTTTTTCTTTACACGGTGCTTCGGATAGGCATTTAAATGATGTGCAGTGCTGCCGAATAGATAAGTTAATTGCATGAAATTAGTTGTTCAAAATTGATGGGGCAATATCAAAATATTTGGTACCGGGAAGATGTTTAAAGTTCCACAATTTAAGTTCACCATTATTCTAAAAACGTGATGGCGGAAACGAATTCAAAATGGCGAGCTAGATGTGGGTAATCGGTTTGGGAAAGCTGTCTTGAGAAGGCAAATTGGAGAGTGCCACCGTTTTAAAATCCAATATAGCGTACCTAAATTTAACCCAAGAACGGATTTGTGGGGTACATTTGTACCCCTGAGCTATTTGCAAACCCTGTTATTCCTTCCCGGTTTATTTTACCTGCAAGCAATCGTTATAATAAATCAATTTCATTATTAAACTTCCATTAAAACAGGTGCAACCTATTTGTTTCACTTGGCCAACTTGGCAGTGTCCGTTTAAAATTTGGTTGGGGTACAAATATACCCCACAAAACCGTTTACGTTAGTGTTTTGTCATGTGTACATAATACGGCAAATATTCTTTTTTTAAAAGTAAAATGTCGATACATAGTAAGCGAGAAATGTGTGTAAAATTGTTTAAGCTTCAACATTGCTGAACAATAGAATCTGTTATTTGACATAATAAGGCTACTATAGTAAAGTAACTGCAAAATGAGCTTGGGTCGTTATCGTATTTTTTTGTTTATTGCAGATGAAGGAGGCGAAACACTTTCGTGATAATAATTTGTATATAATATGTACCACGCACCACTCAATTTGTCATCTTCTGTATCTCAGGTTCCGGAACAAACTTACTTTATATACACGCACAAGCGGTTTCTTCGACTCCTTCCTTTTTATCTCCATTACTGCATATTGCTGTATTTTTAGTGTTTGTAATGGCATTTAGCGTTCAAAAAAGCATCGGAATAAATACACTTTTTGACCGGTTTTTTGAATAATTTACTACTTGTTCATAAGGCAAATTAATAATCTTTGCAAAAAATCGGTTAGAAACTACCGGAATTATAGCTATTTCAAGGAAAAAGGAAATTTTTGCATTTTTTAAACATTTGTCCTATAAAAAATTAAATATTACATAGACAAAACACGAATATTTTTGAACGAATGATTTTAGAATAAAACAATCCAATTTTTACACATCTTTTTTAAAAGTGCCATTTACCCCATAAGCAATACATTGCGACGAATCGTGCGCCGAATAGCGCTACGAATCTTGCTGCGACGAAAAATAATCGTCGCGGTTCCTTTGGAAAAGTACGGACAATAAAGTATAAGGCTACGTTATAATGCTTTTTGGTTACTTGGATTGAATTCTCGAAATTTATCCCGGATTTGTTGCAGATTCTACATATGATCCATTGTTAATTATCTCTCTCGGAACCCGCTTTGGCCTTCACCGACAAAAAAAAATCAGCCAACGAGTGCATTCTGATAAACAGAACACGGGAGAACATCGTATCACCGTCTATATGAGGATCGTTATGCCTCGATAGATCTGTAGTTTATTGTTATCCTTGAAGATAGAGCGTATCAGGCCATCTATACAAGCCGAATATATTCCTTATTCCACCCAACAGTTAGATAGCTTCCTATTTTCCCATTTTTGTGCATTTGATGGAAGAAGGTATTCGAATTTTTTACAAATTGATGAACACAGGATGCATTTTTAGTATTTGCATTAATGACAGTGTTTCTCTACAGGTCAGTTTCGGATGTCGTTATAATGAATAGGTTTCGAATGTCGTGTCGATTGAATAGATAACTAATAGCACTAGAACTCATCACCCATACCGACGGCACCACTGCGGCCATTTTGACATTGAACCGGATCATTTATCAAACGCCAATAAAATCGCTCCAACTGAAAGAACAAACTAAATAGTTCCCCCTTTTTTCAGGAGGTCGGCTTGGTCGGGTTTTATTCTACTTGCAGAGCCTATTAGTTGACCTGGTTCATTTCATCACTGACCCGTCGCTAAAATAAACACACTGGAATTACGCTTCATTTGTCGCACGTTTTATTGAAAACTTTATGAAGCGTTGAAATTATGATTTTCTCCCCCTCTCGACCACTCCGATTCGGTTTCGTGCGAAGGAAGCGGGCAAAAAAATCGCTATTGGATCGAGCGACGATGGTCAATGAAAATATTAACAGCATATTTCTATTTTATTTCCCCACGATTTTTTTTCAATACCGTATTTCTGTTCATTGGAAATGGTTGAGCGATGGTTGAATAGGAGCAAAATATGAATTTGCTGGTTATTAATAGTTTTACTGTCAGTATTTCAATTGACAGTTTCAAATTAACTTGCAACCGTTCAACGGAAGGTTATAAAATGATAAAAATATTTATGATTTAAAATTAACTATATACAAACAAAATACTAAGAATCGTTCTCGCTCTCTTTCTCTCTTTTCCAGGTAAGCAACTGCACGTGAACAGCACTAATGGATCCCAAGTAACGCATTGATGGTTAAATTTATGTAATATTCCCACACCAAAACAGAATTCTACTCCATTGTTTCCCGAAGACAAAGCCAAATGGGGTCGTGGCCCAACCCTCCCTCAATCATTTAATTACCTATGCAACAGTTTCTTCGAAACCATCCTCCCAATTCCTTACCCCTCCGATAAACGTGCCCGCACAAAAACGGAATCGAACCCAACACGGTACCGAGCGTCATTAGGAAATGCCACCCCGCTGCGGTTGAATGTATAAGTAAACCAGCAGGACCGGGGGGGATGGACCGCACACCGCGCCAAAGTTCCGTAAATGAGTTATTGCCTGACTCCTTTAGCACCCCGTACCGACCGGACCCGGTTCGTTTTAGATCAAATACGCACCATCATCACCGGTTCGGTACCAACCACAGAGCAACCGCATTGCCCCATTAGCTAGCTATGTATATCTTCCCTATCGGAGGGCGCACGCGGTCACAAGTTTGTTCGATTCGGTTCGGCGCTGGGACGGGGTGGCTAACTATACGATCGAAGCCAATTCCATGCAACTGTTGCATCTTGAAACAGAGTTCCGGGTGCACTACTACTGAATGGAAAAGTTAGTTAAAATTTGAAAAGTTACTCCGTGCCAACTAGTTACAGGAAGGGTTGTTTTTATAACGGCAATACAACATGACGGGACGGGGAAGTGTATGTTCGGAATCGCTGACGGTTGCTGCCAATTTTTGATCCCGACCATTTTGGGAGGAAAAACTTGCCTCTAATGCTTTTTGTGTCGGTCCTAGCATCTTGCTTTAGGTGAACTTACTTGCACTTGTAACAGGGCGAAATGGAGCAGCTTTCTTTGAGTGTTGTTCGTTGAAATAAGTTTACTTATTTCAGATGATTCAATTTGCAGAAATTAAAGCAATTTTGTATGTAATGCTAGTAATGTTAGTATTCTGTCAGCATTAGAGTAGAAAGGGATAATGCTTTTGTTTCTAGTGTCAACAGCCTGCCGTTTGGCAGCATCTATTTTAACGTACCTAGTCGCCATTTCGTTTAGTGGGTTATAATGTATTACGGTTCTCACTACAATGAATTCACGGCTAAATAAAACAACCTACAGAATATGTTCTTTTAACTTACTTCTCCCGTCGCTTTCGCACTTATTAGCAGGGATACCAGGTATATTTTTCAAATGTCTTCATTTATCTTCAACGGCCCGGATTCTGAATCAGCTATTGATTTTAAGCCAGAATTCTGACAGAAATCAGTCAGACACCCGAGCAATTTTGTCTTCAAAATGAAAAACACGTCTTCACAACATTTCAAATGTCTTCAAAATGAAGACAAATCTTCAAATCTGGCATCTCTGCTTATTAGTGTTGTCAAAAACCTTTACCTTCCTCCACGATACCCCAGGATTGAGTCAAAAGAACTCAATTTTAGGTAGTTTTGCGTTTGCGTGTTTGCTACTAGCTTGTTTACGTCGCGCACTGATCATCGGAGAGGCATCCCAGTCAAAAAGGGCAAGTTTCTGGCTAACGAGGGGCTATTTGCCAACTCGGATGCGCTAATTGCCCTTCAATTTGCCAGTAAAATGCTGGCAATTCGGGGGCTTTCAATTGCAACATTTGGGCGATTTGCCGCCGTCATTTTTTTGACGCTCTACCCTCCCTTAAATCGCCCAGGGAACACGCCATTTAATCGCCCTTAATTGCCTAATATGAAAATTACAAGTAATATTTATTTTCGGATTCATTAGCAACTCACATAAACTTACCAGTAGACTAGGTAATCACCACCAAACTATAGGATGGATCAATAGTGAAATTGGTATTGCATACCAAAATTTACTACAATCCTACTTTCATGACTTTAGGTCAGAGATCTTGTTCCACTATACTTACACACGATTCTATAATTTCCCACATTCGTTGGCTAAATGAAGTGCACTAGACAAACAAAATACAAGCGAGAACACGCGAATTGTTAAAAAAAAAAACAATTTTAAGCTTAAGCCAAACATGAACCGCCATGTTTGAAAAGCGCAAAACCAACCAAGTCCATTTCAGCCGCCAGAAAATTTGTCTAAGTGTTGAAATTGCCTTTAAATCGCATTCGCAAATTGCATTTGTTGCTAGGGCCAGTTGGCACAGGCGAGTTGAGTCAAACGTCAAGCTGTTTAAATCACCTGACCATGTTCGTCCGCATTTTTTTTGACCGGGAATCGCCTGACCATGTTCGTCCGCATTTTTTGACCGGGTTTGTTCAACCAAAGAGAACCAAGCAGGGATGCCACATTTAAATCTGTGTTTCGGCCAAAAAAATCTTTTTACCATTTGTGATGACTAAAACAGGAAAAAAATCTGAGATAAATTTCCAAAAAATCTGTGAAATATCACAATATTTCCAAAAATCTGTGAAATTTTTATTAAAATAACAAAAATTTGTCATCTGTGATCAAAAATTGTGAAAAAAATCTGTGATACAGAAAAATCTGTTAATACGGTAACCCTGGAACCAAGCGGAAGGAGACTTTGAATATACACATACACATAAACACACCAACCAGAGCTGCCATTTATACAAATTTATCCGTATTATACAAACGTTTTAAGCGCAGATACATACCTGATACAGAATACAGATTTAATACAGATTTTAATTACACAATACAGATTCATACAGATTTTTTTGAATTGATAACGTTTTTGGCGGACCATTTCTGCAGTCGTTTTCATTAACAATGGTGATTTCTTCAATAAATTATTACCAAATGAACCGTAACACTTTTTATGTTCAAAAAAATTGGAACCGGGGAATGTACATTTTAAATTTATTTTTTATACTTCAAGGTACAGTAGACAAAACTTTAAATATTTCAATGCTCATCCAATTATCAAAATTCTTTTTCTTTATTGAATACAGACAAATTCAGATTTTTTATAACAAGGATACAGATTGTCAACAAAATCATCTGGCAGGTCTGACACCAACTGTTTTTGCATGCGCTAGTGTTGAAGTGCTGGTGAATAAGGTTCGCTCCCTGATTTGCACTGCCAGAGCCAATTGAGTGCGCAGTTTTGAAACTGATTAGTTAAATGTAAAGTGTCGGTTGCAGTTGAAAATCGAAATGAGAAAATTTCCCCCGACTGCACCGCAAGTGATACAAATTTTATTTAAATTTCGAATCTTTTTTGTAAGTCCCTCTTTGCTACCGTTTTATTTATTACCATCACAAATTGTTGTCGAATAATAATTTTTAGATTCGAGTTTTTAATTTATTTATCAGTTGTAGTTCGGTACTTTGATTGTTGCATTGAAACGTAAAAGTAGTGTTCCAAATGGGAATGCTCCATGCCAGTTTTGGCATAGCTGATGTTACTTTTCGTTGGTACCGAACAAGTAGTTTTGAAGTGCTCATTTGAAATTAGCTGTATTAGTATGTTAATTTATAGTAAAATCGCAACATTGTATTAAAATACTTTAAATTTCTCGAACGCGCATAAATTATTTAACGTTATTCGATGAATACCGACAAATTCAGATTTTTATTATTAAAACAATACACGTGGCCAACTAAATCATCTGGCAGCTCTGCTCATTTCGCTGAGTGCAACCATCTGCGCGCGCCTGCGCAGAGAGTGCACACACACACCCATTCACTGTACTCATCATCGCTCGCCACCGAGATTAAATTTTTTCATTCAGTTCACTCGCGATCGCGTTACGGCTTGGTCTAGTTTTTTTGTAGAGGGAGTCCTCATTCAATCGGTTTTCATAAAATAATTCGTAGGTTAGTTATCACAGTTTGCAACTCTCGTACGCGAAGTTTCGATTGTTTTTTCGAAATACGAAAAACACGAATTATCAACTGGATTAGTGCGTTGTTCTCGGCGCGGCTTCGTTCTGCTACCGTGGCACAATAAAGGAAGCGTTTCTTGCACTTCCAGTGCATTAAGATGTAGTGAAAGGAAAAGATCTAGAAGAAAGATCAAAGTGAATCGCAAAAAAGCAGAGTAAAGTGGTTTAGTGTAGGTTTAAAGATTGCAAAATAAAACCAATTTTCCACGCTCGACCTGTTCGATCGTGATCATGCGTGTGTGGCTGTAGTCCATCGCTTTATCAGAAGCAAACGTGTGGAGCAAACGGAAAGAAAAAAAAGCACGATGGGTTCATCCAGCGTTCGGATGAAATACCGCGCTCGTGAGTGTCATCGCCGTAGGTTGTCAGTGCATGTTGTCGATTAAAGTGAAGGAAAATAAAAGCATTTATTGGTGGCGTTACCCGTTGTGTATTGCGAAATCAGGGTGCCTGGGAAATGTAAAAATGGTGTTTTTGAAGCAGAGTATCATCTTTGTAGAAATGAAAATTTTCGGGAAAACGTATTCGCAGAAGCTGAATGGGCTTGTTAGCTGTCACCAGAGGTAAACAGTTCAATTTCAGTAGTTTACTGGTGAGTTTTCTAAGTCCACTTGGCTTGATAGCGAATATGATTGATTTTATGCAAGCTTACTCTCTTTAAATATATCTGAAACGTTGAAAATAAATCGCCGATTTTATGACAACGGTTACCAAAAGCTAGAAACCGAATATCTAACAAACAACTTAGATTCAAAACCTTTTGATTATGTCAAAAAATGTCATCCGAACACGCGGGGACACCTCACGACTATTTGCGGATAATCTTGATGTTCTAATTACGAAAGATCATGATCCGGCGAGAAAATTCAAATGGCTGTAAAAGCAGCTTTTAAAAATATCATTTCACGGAACTTCATACAACCATCATTCTGACAATAATGCTGATTCAAAAACCAGTCCAATCAATGAATAATTCACCAGCACAGACATCCTGTCTCCATCGCATTGGTGATCAATATTTAATTTTGTAAAGCTACTCCACTACTACCCCGCGTATTTTTCGGTGCTACACCCACCCCCTTCCGGTCTACGATTATTCAGTTTTGTCTGACATGACATCAATCATCCGTTTGATTGCCGTACACTTAGTTCAATTCGTTTGATTTGCAACAAACCACCACCAGGAGCAGCCCAGTTCCCTTCCCCACGACGCGAGCAATATTCGAAAGCCACGTAATGTAATGGGGGAAAATGGACCGGAAGAAGGATACCCATTTTAATTTGAGTGCATATTTTGTCGGGCCGGAGTCCAGCGGATTCGTTGAAATGAAACAAAATGAAACAATTCAATGACATTCTAATAGAGTTGAATGGAAAACAGATATCCATTCTTTCTGTCAGAGTTAATTGAATGCTGCTGCTGTATCGAGGGGCCTATACCGAACAGGATCGAATAGAGTGCGAATGCGAACGGGGATAAGCCGGAGAAAAATTCTCATTTGTTTTTCCATTCCTAAAACCGCTCGAAATAAGGGAAGGGAGGGGGTGGGTCCGAATCGACTAATACCCATCAACCGAATGGCAGCAAAACCGTAATAATACCGATCCGAAAATCCACAATGATTGGCGTGAAATGGAACTTGGATGAGTTTCGATTATTACCACAGAAGATGTGTCTGTTGGTGTGTTTGAGTAGTATGTAGGAACAGATCCCATTCGCTATTGTGTCTCGGAGTCCGAGCAAACGGCAATAACAACTATCAATAAATAGGTTTTCTGGAAACCATTCTATTCTATTCCATACGACGGAACCGCATCAGCAGTGTCAGTGGCCAAGTGTGTCGGTTCCCATCGGACCTGGACCAGCAGCGAACGGTGCAGTGGGGCGGACCTTTCAATTATTCATGGACCAGTGGTTTACCTACTGGAAATACTTGAGCAAAAAGTCCGGTGGCGGTCTGTCGCCACCAGCACCACGTTCTCGATTGTCTTGCAGGTCTGAGTCGAATCCGACTTGGGGCCGGGGGGAGCGGCTTCAAAGCTAGTTCATTCAATCGGCAGAGAGTTCAAGTATTTTCAGAACCCGCGACTACGGTGAAGGTTTTTGGTTGGAGTTAGCTGTTATTGAATCGGAAATAGATTCGGTGAAAAAATGCTGGGAATAAATTATGGATGACAAAAATTAAGGTGTCAATGTTAGAGGGAAGTGGATAGAATTAAAAAGTAGTTCTATTTATAAAAGGGTTTTCCGAGGGCTGAAAAAGCTGCAGAGTGTTAGAATTTTCTTTAAATAAATCTTAGCTTAGTTTAGCTAAACGGTATTTATAAATAGCTTTTTGGAAACTAGTCATGAAAGTAACCCAGACAAATGACTAATGGGGCAATATATTATGAAAGAGTTCCCTTAAATAGAATATGGGATGGAACTGTTTTAATTCGGTGTAATAGAGCAGTTTGTCATAAATCGGAGACACAAATAAATTATTCAACCATTATTTGAAAGGGAATGCTTTGGAAAAACTTTTGCCTCTCTTGTCCGACTAAATTATGACTTTCGTAAATTTGACGTGCGACCCAAAATTCAATTTTTTCAGCGTTTTCGTGGAAAACTATTTACTGGTTGTTCAATAATGCGTTTCATATCAGTCACGACAATTATTGAATGGAGTCTGATGAGCTGATTATTCCAGGTTTGCCATCTGTTAACGCACATTCAAGCGTCTGTTGAGGTGTCGGATTTGTCTTTGTAGGGAAACTGTTCGGTCGCGGTGGAGTAAAACTCGCCGGTACGATTAACTACTATTGTTGTATATTGAACTGAAATTACGGACAGAATCGCGGACTGACGAACACGAGCAGCTGTACAACGAACTACTGACTTGACGGTTAACATTTATTCACGGACTAACTTAAACGTACAATATGACTAACTAACGTATAAAATAGAAACGTAAGAACGTGCCTGAACTGCTGCGAGCTAGGCTTTTATAGTCCTGCTGTACCCTTTGATGACTGTAGATTAGTTCAACCGGAAACCCTTTTCTGACCGGAAACACATACTGACGACGATATATGACTGACAGAAAGGCAAAATATCCTCGCTACCACTATGCTGAATCAATCTGATCTAAAGGGCATGCCTAAGGCGTTGTGGGTACAGTGAAACCCTATTACTGTGTTGATAAGAAATTGGACATAGGCGCAAACACCATCCTTCCCAATCTTTTGTACTATTTTTGATATTTCCAAACGTATTTCGACAAGCAATGATGTGTTGGGGAACTTCAGTTGTCACGACATGTGAACACAAATCATGCTCCGCTTTTTATATAGCGTCTATTTGGTGATCAAGTCGATTCTGCCATATACTGATTTGACGAAGTCGAAAGGCAAATCACTGACGTGGAATAGATAAATAATTCTAATGAGCATGATTTTTTTTATTTTTCTGCATTTTTCTAAAATTTCCATGATTTTTTATTTCTCGAATATTATAGAGTTCCGAAAATTATGGGACAAATTTTCTGAACTCTTCTGAAAATATCTGAGAAATAATAAAAAATAAAACATCAGTATCAGTAAATTTCAAAACCTCTTGAAATGGGGACGGGCATAGCGTAGTTGGTAAATCGATTGCCTTGTACGCAGCTCACCTGGGTTCGATTCCCAACCCCGCACATAGGGTTAGAGATTTTTCCAAAAGAGATTTCTCTAACCCGGAAAGAGGCGAATGACCCTAAGGTTAAAACCTCTATAATCAAAATATAAAAAAAAACCTCTTGAAATATCACAGGAAATTAAAAGAAAACAAAAATTTCTAAGATTTAAAAAGCTTTAGGAAAATTTCAGAATCTTCTGAAAAATTCAGAAACTTCACAAAGTTTCAGGAAAAAATCAGAAAAGGTTGAATTATTTCCGAAGTATTCAGATGTGGTAGAAAATTCAATAGACGTTTCTAAAAACTATATTTTTATTTGACAGTTTTGGCATTTTTTATAAATTTCAGAAAATATATAAAATTGCAGAAATTTACAGTTACAAGAAAACAAAAAAAAACACAAAGTCCCAAAAAATTTAGAAAATTTCCATAAATATTAATAATTTTCACAAAAATTAAAATTTTTAAACGAGTTGCAAAACTTTCTCAAATGTTCAGTAAATTTCAGAAACATTCAGAGTTTTTCAGAAAACTTTAAAAATATGAGAAATAATCACCAAGCATCAGAAAAATTTTGAAAATTTCATATTATTCGGAAATAATAGGACAATTTAAAGTTTGGAAAATGACAGCAAATTTGAAACTCTGAAGTTTGACAAAATTTCAAACAACTAGAAAATATTAAAAACTTCAGAAAATTTTTAAATATTCCAAAAAACTTTACAAAATTTGGAATATTTTTTATTTTTTTAATATTTTATAAACTACCAGAAATTTGCGGAATTAACACAAAATTTAGGTTTCATGTAACTTTTTTATTTACCTTTTTTTTAGAATTTTCATGGAATACCACAAAATCTTCCGGTATTTTCTAAAATGATCTAATTTTTTTTTAAATTTCCAAAAAATACCAACTATTTCAAAAAAATTCAGTAAATTTCTGAAATTTTCGTAAAGTTTTCACAAAATGCTTTTACAGAATTGGATTTTTTTAAGTATATGACAAGATACCAAAACTTGATACTAACATTTAGAAAAATTTAAAAAACTAGAAAATTTCAGAGATTTTAAAACATTTCAAAATATTTTCAAAAAAGTGCAAAATTAAAAAAATATAATTTCCAAAATCATATTAATTGTGAAAATTTCAGGAAATGTCGGCAAAACTCCCAAAAATTTAAAAACCGATTTTGAAAATTTCAAGAATTTAAAAAATCAGAAAATTTAAACAAAATACAAATCAAATCAGAAAACTTCTAAGAATTCAGGAAAAAATCGAAATAATTTAGAAAAACTCGGAAAATATCAAAGAAAAATCAGAAAATTTCAGAGAAATTAAAAAAAATCGTGATATGCCAAAGAATTTAGAAAAGTTTAAAAAAAAATCACAATATCTTGAGATGAGTTTAGAAAAATTTAGAAAATTTCGTGAAACTGTAGAAAATTTAATTTTAATAAAAAAAAGGTTTCAAAAAGTTAAGACTTCAGAATTTTTTTTATTTGAGAAAAGTCTGGGAATATTTTAGAAAACTTCAAAAAAATTACACAATTTTAGGAAGTTCCATCAAAATTCAGTAACTTTTAGAAATATTTAGAGAAGGCAGATAATTTCGGGAAATATAGAAAAAAAATCAGAAAGCTAAGCAGAATAAAATCGGACTTTTTTAAATTTCAGTAAATTTCAGAAATTCTGAATTGCTTTAAAAATTTCTCGAATATTCTAAAAATTTCAGAAAAATTCAAAAAATTTCAGAAAACCTTTAAAAATTACCAGAAAGTTTCAGAAAGTATTAGAAATTTAAATATTATACAAGAAAAAAAATAAAAGGCAAGAAAATTTTGGAAACATTTAGAAAAAATTAATAATAAACAAATTTCAAGAAAAGTTTTGAAAACTCCGCCAAATTCTTCAAGCTTTGCAGAGTTTTCATCAACTAAAGAATATAAAAATTGGCGAGGAAATTTCTGAATGTCCGAGAATTTTTTTATAATTTGTAAAATTTTATGGAATTTGCAAAATTATTTGAAATTTTCTATTTTCTGCTATTTTTTATTTATCCAAAATGGCCAGATTTTTCATGCAATGTTTAAAATTTTCCAACATATTCCGGCAAATAAAAAAAATACGTAAAATATTTCAAAAAATAATGCTGTAAACTTGAAAATTCAAGCAATTTTCGGAAAAAAATCAGAGAATAGCTTAAATTTGCTAAAAGTTTAAGGCAAAATTAAATACACTAAGTTCCGAATAAATTTAGAAAAGCTCTGTAGATCAAATAACTTCAGAAAACTCCAAAGAATGTCATAAAATTTGATAATTTTTCCGAGAAATTCACAAATTTTTGAGCCTGTTGCGGAACATTCTCAAATGTTCAGAAAAATGCAGAGTTTTTCAGAAAACTTCAAAACTATAAGACATTATCGGAAACTATGAGAAAATATTAGGAAACATAATGGAATTCCACGACAATTTTAGAAAATGACATCAAATTTGAAAAAAAAATCGCAAAATTTTTCACAAATTTGAAAACCTAAAAAATATTGAAAATTTCTGGAAATATATACTTTCTGCAAATTTTTATTTACTTATAAATTATCATGAAGTTCCACAAAATTTTATATTTTGTGAAAAGATATGATTTTTTGGAAAGCTTGCTCAAATTTTTTGAAGCGTTTTCAAAAAAAATCAAAATTTCACAAAATTTTCCAAAAGTGTCAATATTTAAAAAAAATCAGTATATTTCTGATGCTTTGCCAACATTTTAACAAATTGTTGTGGTTATCACGAAACGTCGGAATTTTTTTAGATCTTTCACAAGATTCCAAAAATTTCGATAATTTTAAATTATTTAGAATAATTTACAATAATCTCCAGATGATTTCATTGACTTCAAAAATTTTTTAAGACGTTTTAGAATATTGTAGAAATATAGTGCAAATTATAGAAAATTTTCAGAAAATTTCTAAAAAAATATTTGTTTAAAAAATTTTAGAAAACATCGAAAATTTCCGAAAATTTCAAAATTTATTTCGAAATTTTCTAAAAACTTCGAGTAATTTTCAGGAAATTAAAACCAAGTGCAAATGAATTCAGAAAACTCTTGAAATTATCTGAAAATTTAGGAATGATTCGAAAAAAAATAGAAAATTTCGGAAAATAAATGTTTTTTTTTGAAAATGCGAAAAATTTCCCTACAATTTACAAAAGTTCCGAAACAATAAAAACATTCTGAAAATATTGAGACGAGTTCAGAATCATTTGGAAAACTTAAAAAAAATCATAAAAATTTCGTAAAACCTCAGCACATTGCGGAAAATATTAGAAAATTGAGGAAATTTTCCAAAGTTTTCAGAAAATTCTACGGAATGTCACATTTTTATTTATAAATATTTCAAAAAGTTAAACGATTTAAAAATGCTTCAGAAAATTTTAGAAAATATCAAAAAATTCGAAACATTTCAGAAAATTTAAAAAAGGCAATTTCAGAAAAAATCATAAAAATTCAGAAAATTCCTGCAATATTCAGAAAAGGTGAAAAATTTCGGGATATGATATGGGACATGAAATCAGAAAAAGGAGGGGAATAAGCTCTGACACTTTTTAATAATTCAGAAAATTTCGAAACACTTCAGAAAAATTCCAAAACAAAATTGCAAGTCATATTAGAAATGTTTTAAAATGGTTAAAAGCTTCTGAATTCTAGAAAATTTCGGAAATGCTCTAATTTTTTTAGAAATTTTGTCAAATGTTCTGAAAATTTGCATAACTTTTTTAGCAAAACTTGAATAATTGAGACATTATCAGACGGTTTCAGAATGTATTGGAAATTCAGATATTATTCAGAAGCAACAAAAAATCAGAAATTCACGAATTTTTTTCAAAATAATTAGAATTTTCAAAAAAAAATGTATATGCACCCATCAAATTTGAATACATTAATTGAAGTTATACAAAATTTCAAAAACTGTAGAATATTAAAAAATTATCAGAAAATTTCTAAAAATTTTAGACAATTTCAGAAATTTTTTTTTTAAATTTTTGTAGATGTTTTGCAATATTATAAATATCGGGTATTGTCAGCACAGGTTTTTTTTTTTAAATTTTCCAGCATCTTCTGACCTGTTATCATTTTTAAGGCCTTACAAAATTTTCAAAAATATCAATGTTTTACAAAACTTCAGAAATTTTCTGAAGCTTTTGTAAATTTTTTACAAAATATCAGATGGTAAAAAAAATTCAATTTCAAGGCAATTTCTTTTTGATTAGTTTGTAAAATGCCAAATGCATAGATTTATGTAAAAAATTCCAGCAAATTTCAGGAGTAGTCAAAGTTAAATAAAAAGCAGGTCAAATTTTCTAAAATATTTTATTACAGAAGGAAAACATTCAACACATTCCCGAAATTGTTTTCAAAGGTCAACATTAAAAATTTTTTTGGAAATTTTTGAGCCAATATCGGTACAATTAAGAAATATTTTGAAATTTTCTGTAAAATTTGTAAAAATTTCAAACGATTTTAGAAAATTCCTGAAAACTGAAAAAATACCAAAATAATATCCAAAAACCGAAAAACTTCCAAAAATTTCAGAATACTTTCGGAAACATGTTGAATTTCACTTTCCGAATTGTTTTGAAATTTTCAGAAACATTTTGATATCTGGAAAAAATAGAAATCTTGAAAAATTATATTCTAGAAAATGGCACGCCAAGTTATATTAATCTTTCGACAAGGTTAAAAAATGTCAAAAACATTTGAGAAAAACTCAAACAATTTTGGAACATTTCAGAAAATTCCAAAACGTTCTGGAATGTTTCAGAAAATTTCAAAGTAAAAATCAAAAAAAATCATCAATTCTGGCATTTTTTGAAACTGTTGAAACTTTATAAAAATTTCAGATAAGTTCAGAAAATTCACCATGCATCGGAAAATTTGAGAAATTTTCATAAAGTTTGAGAAAAAATAAAAAAAATAATTTAAAAAAAAATTTGAAAATTTTGAAAAAAGAAATTGTAAACTTCGACAAAAAATCAGAGAAAATCAGAAATTTTCAGGAAATTTCACAAAATTCATAGAAAAAAATATATGAAAGCTAAGAAAATTAAAAAAAAATTGAAAAGGATATTAATAATTCGGAAAACTTCTGAAAATTTAAACAAATTTATAGAATTTCAGAAACTTCAAAATCTAAGGATTTTTTAATCTCGGAAAATTTCATGAAAATTCAAAAAAGTCTAAATATTTCCGAAAATTTCTGAAAATCTCGCGAAACTCCAAAGAAACATTTCAAACCTTCGGATAAGAAAATATGGTGTATCGGTAATACAATTCCGAAAACTTCTAAAACTTTGTGCAAATTTAAAAAAATTTGAAAATTTCTTCACAAAATCAGGAAATGTACGAGGAAATCAGAAATTTTCAGGAAATTTTAAAAATTCAAAAAAAAAATCAATAACGATTCGGAAAACTGAAAATTTTAGAAAATAATTTCTCTTTAAACGTCTTGGAGGAATGCTGAAAATAAAAATAAAAAGAGAAAAAGTTTAAACATTTCTTCTTTTTATTTTCATTTTTTTTATTTTGGAATTTTTTTTGACAAATTCAGCTAATTTCAGAAAACTTCTGAAAATGGGAGATTTTTCAAAGGGGTCATGTTTGCAAACGACTGGAATAATTATTCTTGGGGTTTTTTTGAACGGCTGTCCTAGTCAGGCTTCAATCAAAACGAAAATTTGTTTATTGTCCGACGTTTCGGCTTCTGGTTTAAGCCTTTTTCAAGTGAAATAAGGTCTATCTTTTTTTTGTTATGGTGCCGCTGCCCGACAATTCGGTGTCTGGTTGTGGTTTCTACGTTTATATATTCTCTTGTTCAGTGTAAAACAAAACACGATAGCCTTTATTTCCCTTGAAAAAGGCTTAAACCAAAAGCCGAAACGTTGGGAAATAAACAAATTTTCGTATTGCTTGAAATACGCTTGAGAAAGCAGTTTAAAAAAATCATATTTTAAAAAAAGTGTAAATATTTCCGAAAATAAAAAAAATAGTGAATTTTTAGTGCAGTTCCGGAAACTTCTGAAACTTTCAAATATATCTAGAAAGTACCATGAAAGTCTTAAAAAAATTAATAAATTTAAATAGAAAATTCAGAAATTCGCAGAAAGTTTCGAATAAATTGACAAAGGTTGAAAAAGTTCAAAAAGGAATGTTGGGAAAATTTCGAGAAATTTCAGAAAAATCCAGAAAATTTTTGGAAAATTTAGCAGTTTTTATAAAACGCGCTTCAGAATAATTTCAACTTTTCTTAAAAAATTCTGAGAGTTATGGAAAGTTTTAGACAATTTCAAAAAATTCTGAAACATTTCAGAAAGTTTCAGAAAAATTCAGAAAATCTAAAAAGAAATTCAGAATTTTCAGGAAACTGGATAATTTCAGATAGTTTTTTAAAAAACTTCAGGTAAAACTTACAATTTCCGGAAATTCCACATCAAACTTGAAAAAAGTTCAAAAGGACAAAGTTCTTAAAAAATTGAATAAAAAATTCAGAAAATTTCAAGAAACTTCAAAAAATTTCATAAAATTTTGGAAATGCTTTCTCAAATTTTCTGAACTTTCAGAAAAAAACAAGCTTTTTCATAAATGCTTAAAAATTTTACATAAAGTTTCAGAAAATACCAGAAATTCATAAAATTCTAGTTTCGAAGATATACTAAAGATGTTCGTTTTGAAGATTGACAAAAATTTGAAAAACTACATATTTTACAACCAAAAATTTAGAAAGTTTTGGAAAACTTCGGGTATTTATTTTTTGTTAAAAATTTTGTGAAATTTGCAAGATTATTTTCACATTCACATTCATTTTAATATTTGATACTTTCTATTTTATTTAAGATTCACTGATTTCTTTAATTTATTTGAAAATTGTTAGAAATGTCAATAAATTTTATAAAATTTTATTATGTTTTCTAAAATAATCTGAAGTTCTTGTTTTTAAAAAAAATTAAAATTTCGGAAAGTACTTCAAAACAATCCAAAAATTTCTTCTAATTCTTAACACGAAAGTAAAAATTTGAAACTTTGTTCCGAATACAGGTATACCTCGATTTAACATACTCACGATTTAACATACCCTCGATTTAACATATTTCGATTTAACGTAATTTTTACCTCGATTTAACATACATGCAAAATCTTTGAATTTTTTTTTAATTTCAATGTTACTAAAACGAAGTGTAAAGAATCAATATCAATTTTATTCTATGATCCACTTCCAATTCTTAAAGAAAAATAATTTATTTTCGTTTTTTCGCTAGATTATGTTTAAGATTCTGAGATACAAAAACATTCTTATTTTGATACCGCACAACAACATGAATACACGAATTTGTGGCTCAAGTTATTTCCTGATAATAGTTTTATAGGTTTTTATGTGTAAGCTAAAAATAGATAACTAGAAAGATATGGTTGATAGAAGGTGTAGGGCGGTGACGAGATATTGGCGGACGGTGAGTCCTACTAATAGGCATTGGGGCTGTAGCGGTTATTACGAAACTGTTGGAAATTTGTAATGAAGTCATGCCAGTTCCTCGATGATAACGCACCCAACTAGAGCTTGAAAGAACGTAAGCACGATTCCTGCTAAAGATAATATCTTTTCTCAGGCTGTATTGAACAGGTGAATTTTTCAGTGCATGTGGACATTTTTCAAAATAAAGCTTCGTTATGGATCAAGTCCTCTTGCAAAAAATGCTATAGATGATGATGATGATGGAAGACACAAGTCTTCCTTCGATGTACGGCTCCTGGTAACCTCACGGTGTTTATTTATCAATACCGGTGCCGGTCATTACTTAATGTAAACAAAGGAATCACACAAAAGAAAAGTTAGTCCGACACTGATTGTGATGATATTCTTTATATATTACTGCGTATTCTGTATATCTGTATATATTACTCTCAACAACTGCAACGGGTAGAGAATGGTCGTTAGTAGAGATTGGGATTGGAATAAACTATACTAGCATTTGCATACGATTTAAGATGATCGAAGACTCTGGATATGGGGGCTAAATACCATAGGTAGGAGTACCATAGGAGACAGATCCAATAAATAAAAACGCTTTTAATCCACCTAACAGTGTGATGAGACATTTCTTATAACTCTTATCACTCTCTTCGGATATTATATCGTTTGAGAACATTTAGAACTTGATGCTTCGCGATGTTTTTGATAACACATACTACATGGGAAAGTGGCAGGACTCAGAGAATCGCTCAAATCAGCATAGGACAACATCAGCGCTAGAAATCTCAAATCAAATCAATGGGAAGCGAAAAAATGGCCCATAAAATAGACATAGCTACGAATTATTGTTAATGCTCTGTTAATAAAATATCTAAATTGTGGTGAGAAAACTGAATTTTCCTAAAGGACACCATTCAAAGAAAATCAACAGTGAATATTTCCAGACTTTTATTTCCTATTTAAAAACTATTGTGTTTTTTATATCCTAGATTGCAAGATTCAGTGATCGAAACCCAAAACTTCATAAAGTATTTGAAATTATTAAATTAAAATTTGTTTTTGCTATTGAAATTTACAAAATGATAGTATCGCCCCTTTGGCGATTGTTTACCTTTTCGGTCCCACCTATCAGCATTGAAGTATCGTTCTTACGTTTTTTACAATAACTACCGCTCTACACCACCGATTTCGTCCGGGTTTTTTTCAATAGCGATCATTGTTACTATTTACAGCTGGTATCAGCTTGATAATCCTAAAAAATACGAAAATTACAGTTTCGCCCGTTGTATTTTTTGCTGTAGTTTAAGAAAGCAATATCGTAGAATCCAAATTTTTAGGTTAATTGGTTGCGTTTCAAAGCCCTCATTCGCATGTATGAAAAAAGCCTTATGTTTACATTTGTAAGTATCGCCATTTTCACAAAAAAAGGGTTGAAATGAAATCGCAGCTCCGGATATCACGCTATCTTTGAAGTGCATGCGTACATAGTTCCAAATTTTACTTCGACATCGACTTTTTCTAAAGGTGACTTCCCAGTAGTATCCTTGATTTGAATTATTATCGCTAATCCTAATGCCAAAGAACAAATAAAAACAAACAAATGTTGTAGCTCGATTCAATAAGAAATCCCCAAAAATGAAATGTACCTATTAATGTGAAACACAGTGAATAATACATACAATAAAGATCCATTTTTATCAGTCTCATGGTGTATTTTAGGCTGACAAAATGGGGACATTGACTAAATCGGGCAATTTTTTTTTCTTTATAATAAACTGAAGCTGTTAAAATACTGTTGAAATATTCTTGATGTAGTCTGATAACTATTTCCGATTATGATGAACTTTTTATTTTTGCATATTTCCATCTTCATGATAAGGAAAACATGCTCAAGAAAGTATTTACTCGAATTGTCTTGTTCGTCTGCTAGAGCCCATCAAACATATGTTCATATTTGGCTGATAAAATCAGGGTTTCAATGTATTATAATAGATATTCAGCATTCGAAGAAGTTTCTTGTGAACGAGTGTAGAACGACTTTGTTTCTACTTACTTGAAGTCAGCGGCGTAGCCAGAAATTCGGTTTGGTGGGGGTTTGGTGAAAATCGATCATACTGTCCAAACGGCATAATTCCGAAACCGTAATTCTTGAACTTTTAAAATTATGCAGAATTAATTTTTCAGAAATAGTAACAGAGTTCGTGTCTAGCGAATTTGTTGAGACTTTATTGTAGTCATGAATATTAACCTGAGAAAAATCACCATAAATACTTCTTGGACGATATACCGTCAAAATTATTTTATCAAATGATGCGCTGTTTAACGTTTGTAAAACTCATCGAAGATACTAAGCCTCCGAAGTTGGCGGTTTCAAAATGATGCTATCTTGACCTTAAATTACTGATTTTAAACATTTGACCTATACATATAATTGGTCATACAACAAAAATCAAATGCTCATCAAAATCGATCAGAACCTGCTAGTATCGAATGGAAATCGTCATTTTTCATAAATTTCTCTCCACATTCGTAAAGTGTTATCCTCGTTATTAATCATATTACGTTTTCGTCTCAACTCGACGCATTCCCAAAAAAAAAAATCTGTCTTAGTCCACCTAGTGGTGCAATTGTGCTTGTCTCATTTGTCCAGACTACGATTCCATGGCTGGTTATGTTCAGTACAATGGTGGAAATGAATATTACATGTTCAGTACGATTTGCACATACATACAATGGATCGACAGCCACGATCTTGAGATAATATGTGATACTGAAACATCGCTTGAAACCAGCGGCGGATCATGGAGAAAGATCCGGGAGGTCCAGATCCTGCCGAAAATTTTCAACTTGTTAAGAAATTTTAAACTAGTTTTAATTTTAAAGTAGCAACCCCTTACTGCATACTCCCTCCGGGCCGGTATGATTGACGATTTTTAGAGTGATTGCATAACCTTTCTATATGAGAAAGACAAAAATGTACCAAAGTCCAAAAAAAGTCAATTTTTGTCAAACATCTCAATGTTTCATGCATTTTAAAGTCATTTGGTATCAAAAATACAAATTTGATTTTGAAAATTTTTCATTTCAGTTTATATGGTAATTTGCTGTGTGATTGCACTTTTCAACTCGTAACTCCGGAACCGGAAGTCCAATCAATAAAAAATTCAATAGCAGCCGATGGGAAGGTTGTACCTTTCATTTGAGACTAACTTTGTGCAAATCGGTCCAGCCATCTCTGAGAAACAGAGGTCAAATTTTTTCCACATACACACAGACATTTTCCGATCTCGACGAACTCAGTCGATTGGCATATGACACTCGGCCCTCCGGGTCGGGATTGGATTGACTAATTTTAGAGTGAATGAGAAAGGCAAGAAAATTTTTAGCAAATGTTGAAAGTTATGCATTTTTTTGGTGAGCAGTTCTATGTTTCATAGACATTAAATCAATTTTAACTTCTCTTCCAATTAAATAAAGACCCTTATTACAGTACATCTCTACAAAAACGAGATCAATTTGAAAATAAATCTGAGGACTATGATTGATTACAGAACTCTGTAATTTTCTATTGGAATGTTTTCAGGCAGGAATTTGATATTGATGCTATTAGACAACTGTGAAATCAAGACCAATAGATCAGTTACATATCAGGACCCCATTCCGACAATTTATCAAAAGTCCTCATGATGTTTACAACAACAGGTTATCAATCTACGGATCAGATAATTGTTATTGAAATATCGAATTAAATCAGTCTGCATCAATAAATTTTCAACTTCAATCCAATATTTTTTTTGGGTGTGGTGGGGGGGGGGGGGGTTCGGTAGCGTTGTATGGTGTTAAACCCCAAAAACTTCTCTGGGCTACGCCGTTGCTTGGAGTTATTTATTTCGCTTTTCATTTTCCGATATGTTTCAGATCGATCCGATGGTCATTAGAAAAATTGCAGTCAGAAGGTTCGCACAAATGAACATTTTTGCACTGATAAGTTATCAAGTTCCTTCCAGACAACTTGGAAGTGTTCGGTGATTATTCCTAGCGGTTGTAGATAGAAAAATAAAATACAAAATTCGTTTTGTCGAAATAATGTTTGGCTTATTTCAATGGATTATTTCTATATTGAACAATAAATAGGCGACAAAGAGTAATCAACAAACAACAAGCCATAACTTTTAAAGTATTCAAAATAGTTATTTGAAGTCTTCAGTAAAGTTATTCGCAAAAGTAAGAGCTACAAATTTGCTGAAGACATCATTTCGATATAATCACTTCCAAGAAAATTTGTGAAAATATCTCACTCATAGGGGGATTAATCAGCAAAAGCACAATACCAAAAGAAAGGACATATTTCCTCCATTAAATTCTCCGAAGATACTATTGACCTAAAATAAGCCGTTTTGGCGTTAATAATAGATTACATGTTTTTGGTCATATTTCTGGCAATGGGAAATGATAAAAATCTTTCGTCCGCATTTAATGTTAAATATCTCTTTTGATAATAGTCCGATTTCAATAATCTATAGCTTGTTCGAAAGGTATTCGTTAAAGCTGTCTAAAAACATATAAATTGCTAATCTATATTGTCAATTTCGGCAGATAATTTAAAAAAACTGCGAAAAACGCCATTTTTACGCATTCAAACATTCATATCTTGGAAACTAAACATCAGAATCAAAAACAAATTAATAGCGTTCATACTGTTTTTTAGTTCTGTCATTTAAAATTGGTTTGGATAAGATCGGTTCAGCCATTGCTGAGAAACACGAATGAGAATTTGTCCGTTACATACACACACACACAGACACACACACACAGACATTGTCCCAAATCGTCGAGCTGAGTCGATTGGTATATAAGACTCGGCCCTCCGGGCCTCGGAAAAAATCTTGAAAGTTTGAGCGAATTCTATACATTTCTTTTATAAGAAATGTAAAAAGGAGATAGATCCAAAAAATGAAAAGAAGCTTTCCGTCTTTGTCACCTGTTACAACGTGGGAGCAGGAAACCAGTAGATCAATTCTTGGCTTTAAACATCACTTGCTACGCGGCTACTTTGGAGATCGATAATAGTGACATCAACATTCTAGTGAATTCCACCTCCTCATCGTACATAAGGATTAAACTTTTTTTTTTAAATATTTTTGTATTGTAATTAAAATATCCTATTCATTCTGATGAGTTCGACTTTTAAACTGAGGTATTGTATCTGTCGTGCACAAAATGATTTAATCCAACTTTTTTCTTAAGGAGAACTATAGCGCTACAATGGCTCGAATTGGTTTTTTTCTGCACGTAGAACTCCTGTGCTTACAAAACTTCGTGACTAGTTCTCTTTTTGAATTCTGCGATTATCTGACGGACAGGTTGGTCTACCAAGATAAAGATGAGACAAAATAGAAACACAAATTTTCTACTTACTAAAGTTAAGCATTTTGCTTTTCATGCACACAATGGTTAATCCAACTTTGTTGATTTTAGAAAAAATCTCGTGAAAAAGAATTAACTAATACTGTAATAATACTATTCTTATAAGTCATCCTGAATTCTGAGAAAATTTTGCGACGAACTTTATGAAATGAATATCTGTTAGAATTGGTGAACACTTGGCAAGGTTATGATAACTATGTTGTTTATGTTCAGAATAGCAATCTAATTGTTTAATTGTGAATATGTGGCTTCTATGTCACTGTTAGGTGGATGCAATCAGTAATATCCTCGTAAATATATCGTGCGATGAATAAAAAAATAATTCTATTCAAAAACAAATATTTCTTTTGTGTTTCAATTTTAAATAAAATTCGATTTAACGTACATGATTGAATCGGAAAATGTATGTTAAATCGAGGTATACCTGTACTCATAATATTTAATTTCATGCCTTCTGAAAATCATAAATCTCACCGTTATTTGCACTCAACCGGTCCGATCATTTGTCAACCGCCAGAGATGCTTCTAGAAAAAAGCCCTACTCTAGGGAATCACCATTCAAGTGGAATCCAATAAATTGCATTATAATGTCGCACCAATGTAAACACACTTTATTACAATTATTGCTGATGTTTTTCCAGGATTATCGCCAACGACCCTCGAAGACCGAGACGATTGTTCCGATTTATCACCGTTCTCAATTGCTATCAATACGATGGTACTCTTACACATACATACACACTCACACATACACCTACACGCATCCATTGCCAACACATGCCGCACTCGAAGACACCACCACACCGACACTGAAAATCGCAATTTATAGCCGCCATAAAGCTGCTGAAGCCGAACCACTTTACAACCCGTAGCCCCTAACCCCGGTGCAGCGAGCGAAAGACCGAGAAACGGCAGCGGCTAGCAATAGACCGCTATTCGCGATCCCGGGGGAAGCAATCGCCCTTCGATTAAGTACGGCAGAATCGAATCGATTTCCACCTTTTTGATTTGCAGTTTACTCCCCGGCGAATTCCGCGCAATGAATTGGGGGCAAAATTTCATTGCCAGCGGAAAATAAGAAACAGCAAGGCGGCACAGCCAACAGCAAAACAAAGGCGAAACGTGATAGCGGTGGTATACCTCCAACCGCTTCTTCCCTCACTTCGACAGGTTGAACCTGCGCTCGGTTGAAAGAGTTATCCTCTTTATAGCTCCTGCTTTTTTTGTTCCTATCTTTGCCTTGCGTCCTATCAATGTTTGATTGTTCATCGAGTTTAACGATTCAGGCCCCGTTTCGCTTACCGGGCCATAATCGGATCGTTTTTCTTTCGTTTCCACTCACCCTTCTCCCATCCATGCAGCAGTTTCCGAATGTTGCAAATGCTTATAAATTTGTTCCCAATAAGTCAATACTAAATTGGTGCCGGTGGAAGGAAAAATCGTTCGACCAGAGAAGGGTTGTCGGAAACCGACGTTTAGTTAGAGGTCCTCGATTCGATTGTTTAATTGGTAAAAAGTTTTTTATTTAATTTCAATGGCTTTTGAAGCTGTTCAATGTGTTTTCTGGTAGAGTCCGTCCGTTGATGTCTAACTAACTAATCAACTCAACGTACAAAGTATCGGGCGTCTACTTTGAATAACTTATATCTAGTGAGGACAAGTATTTTAAGTGTTCTTCAGAATTGCTATATGTAAAAGAAAATTACAATTCATCGAGGAACTATTCAATTCAACGGTAAAGCTCTACGACCGTCAACTGTTACTGGGACATAAGTTAATAAATTTCCACTCTGAAACTAAACTGGTCCAATTTTCTACCACCGAGTACAGAAACACCTATTAGCATTTCCAATTTCTGGTTGAACTTTCCTTCTTCCTTCCGCAACTTTCACTCGGCAACTGCAGCAGATGCTAGTCCCGAGCGCACTGACAGAATCTCTCAATTCGAGTAAATGAACCGGAAACGATTTCAGCAGAATGCAGTCAGTACCGTACCGATCCTCAACCATCACGCGTTTCCTTTGTCTCGAACATTTCCCGATTCTGGAAGATCCTGCGAGCGCAGTGTATGTGTGTGTGTATGCGCAGACAAAAGATTTCGCCAAACAATGATAAATTTCATTCTGCAGCTTATCTAGTCGACATTTATTTCAGTGGCTTTCTGGTAGTGGGATAGGGTTGAATGGAAAGAGTCGAAGGAGGGAAAAAAACCTGCTGCAGTTTTGGTCCTTGCACAGAATTTCTTACCGCTTCCCGTGGTTATCAGGCGAACGGCTTTCCACCGTAAGCGATTTGCTCTTGAACCAAGGTACTTTTTTGCGAAGGTAAAATAAACCGCTTATTCTTTGCTGCAAGCTTAGTTCGCGCTCGCTGTACCGACTGCCCCGAGTGGTTGCTTCGGTACAGGTGCATCGATAAGCGTGGTATTGTTCGGTACGCTTCCAGGCAGGTGTGTTCCGAAATGAAAACGGTACGAGGCGAAGTGCAGTAGGAGATGAGATAGACTGCCTCGATCTTTCTTCTTGGTTGCTTTTGTTGAAAATCTCGGAGGAGGGGTGCGCTGGATTGGAAATGCCGAAGGCTACTTTTTAAGGTTTGGATCCTAGAGAAGTTTACAGGGAAAATGTATGTGGTTGTTTTCGTTTTGTGAAACACTTTCCGTCCTTCCTGAAAAAGGTTTTTTTTTGGATCAATGAATTTCATGCAGAACATGACGATGCTTAAATTAATAAACAAATAATAAAATTAGCAAAAAGATTAATAGATAAACAAACAAATAGAGGAATAAAATCAAGGAAGTTGTTTTTTGCGCTAGTAGTACAGTACAACTACACATCACTTATGAGTCGAATAGTTTGAGTTGTCAATTGCGTTGTACACATACTACTGCAACTCCTCTGCCAAAGTTCTGGAAGTTTATTATTTTCTGTATAGTTCAACTGTGTTCCACTAAAATTGTTGATTATTTAGATACAGCATGATCTAGAAGCAATTTTACAATCAGTATCATTTTTTAACCAACCAGTAACAGAACCAGTCAAGCTGAACGCAGTTCGTGTACAGAACAGGACAGTCGTTTTATATACGTTTGATATTCATAATAAATAATTTTCAATTAGTAATAGTAATCAAGAGCTTCACTGCATTGCTGCACCATGAATACTCCAGTTTTTTCCTAATCAAGACAGAACCAATACTTGAAACTTTTCGAAAATTTCTGAAATTTTCTTGAATTTTGCTGAAATTTTCAGAAATTTTCTGGAATCATCGGATATTTTTTTATATTTCCTGATTTTTTTAAATTCTAAAATTATCTTGAAGCTATCAGAGGATTTCTGAAAATTTAAAAAAATTTCAAAAATTTTCTCAAACTTTCATAAAATTTCATAAATTTTCGAAACTTTCTGAAATTGTTTGAAATTTACTGAAAATTTATGAAATTTACTGAAAAGTTCTAAAATTTTGTGAAAGTTTCATTATTCTTGTGAAAATTTTGATATATTTCAGGTCACTAAAATTTTCTGATTTTCTTTTTTTGAAAAATTATGAAATTATTTTGAAACTATCTGAAAGGAAATTTCAGAAATATATGCAAATTTTCTCAAATATTCTAAATTTTCTGAGTTTTTCAAAAAAATTCTGGAATTTTTTGAGAATTTCTGAAATTTTCATATTTTTTTGAAATTTCTGCAATTTTCTGAAGTTTTCCAAACTTCTCTGAAATTTTCTGAAAGTTCCTGAAATTTTCGGAGATTTTCTGAAATTTTCTAAAATTTTCTGAGATTTTGCGAAATTTTAGAAGCTTTCTAAAATTTTCGGAAACTTTCTTGGCATTGCTTGAAATTTTTTGAAATTTTCTGGAATTTTCTGAAATTTTCATGAATTTTCTGAAATTTTTTGAAATTTCGTGGAATTGTTTAAAATTTTCTGAAATATTCTGAAATTTTCTGAAATTTTCAGAAATTTTCTAAAATTTTCTGAAATTTTCTAAAATTTTCTGAGATCTTGTGAAATTTTCAGAAGCTTTCTTAAATATTCGGAAACTTTCTTAGTACCGCTTGAATTTTTTTGAAAATTCAATTCAATTTTACTAAAATTTTCTGAAATGTTCTGGAATTTTTTGAAATTTTCTGGAATAATCCGGAATTTTCGGAAGGATTTTTTGAAATTTTCTGAATTTTTTTGAAATCTTCTGAAATTTTTTGCAATGAAATTTTCTGAACTTTGTTTGAAATTTTCTGGAATTATCCGGAATTTTCAGAAGTTTCCTGAAATTTTCTGAAAATTTAATGAATTTTCTAAAATTTTCGGAAATGTTCTGGAATTTTCTTGAATTTCCTGAAATTCTTTGAAGCTTTCTGATTTTTTTTTAATTTTAATAAATTTTCTGAAATGTTCTGGAATTTTCTGAAATTTTCATGAATTTTCTAAAATTTTGGAAATTTCGTGGAATTTTCTAAAATTTTCTGAAATATTCTGAAATGTTCTGAAATTTTCTGAAATTTTTTGAACATTTCTGAGATTTTCTGAAATTTTTTGAAATTTTCTGAATTTTTCAGAAATTTTCATGAATTTTTCTGAATTTTCTGAAAATTTGTGAATGTATCTGAAATATACTGAAAATTTCTAAAATATCTGAAAGATTCTAAAATTTTCTGAAATATTTTGAAATATTCTGAAATTTTCTGAAAAATGCTGCTCTGTGTTCTGAAATGCTATTGTAATATTCTAAAACTGTAATTTTCTGATATTTTGAATTCATTGAAATTTACAAACCGTCAATTTCTGAATGTTTCAAATGTTGCTGAAATTATCTGAAACTTGAAAGTTTTTTGAACTTAATATTTCTGATAATTGCGTTCATTATTGTTAAAATTTTCTGCAACTTTCAGAACTTTGCAGATTTCCGGAATATTCGATGAATTATGTTACACTTCAGAAGATATTGTAAAATTTCCTGAAAATTTCTCAATTTTGAAGATATTTTCTAAAACTTTACAAAATTTTCCAAATTGCACTTAAATTAAAAAATTTAAAGAGATTTTTTTTTAAATTTTAGAGCTTTTCTGATTATTTCAGAAAATTTCTGAAAAACATAAAAATGTTAAATTTTCTGAAATTATTTCAAAAACCGGAAACAAAATTTTCTTTAATTTGTGAAATTTTTTGGAAATTTTCTGAAAATTTCGCTGAATTTTCTGAAAATTTCTCTTATTTTTCGATATTCCGAAATATGATTTTCGGAAATTAGTTAAAGTTTGTTGAAACTTTCTGAAATTTTCTTGAATTTTCTGATAGGTTAAGAAATCTGAATTTTTTTCTGAAAATTTTGTTGTTTTTTTTCTAAATTTTCTATTTTTTTGTAATTTTTAACAAGGTCTTTGGAATGTTCCTGAGCATTCTGAAATTTGCTGAAATCTCCTAAATTTTGTTAACATTTCACAAATTTTCTGAACCTTTCTGGATTTTCTTTAGAAATTTTCTGATATTTGAAGTATTTTAAAATTTTATGACACTTTTTGAAATTTTCGAAATTCTCCACAAAATTTTCTGATATTTCCTGAATTTTCCGAAATTTCTTGATTTTTTTTAATTTCTTGATTTTCTGTAATCAACGTTTTTTATTATTTCCTGATACTTCCTGAATTTACCTAAATTTATTTTCTGAAGTTCTTCGGAAATTTTCTGAATTTTTTTTTGAAGATTTATGAAATTCCTTGAAGTTTTTGAAATTAGTTAAATTTTTCTGAATTTTTTAAAAAATTCCAGAAGTTTTGTGAAATTTACTAACATTTTCCAAATTCGTTAAAAAAAATTTTGCAGATTTTTTTTAAATGATTTGAAATTTTCTGTAAATATTTGAATTTTTCGAATATTTCTAAAATTTTCTGGAACTTTCGAAATTTTTCGAACCTGAGCTTTCTGAAAATTGTTTTTGTTATTGTTAAAATTTTCTGAAATATTCAGAACTGTGCAGAAATTCCTAAAATTTCCTATGATTCCTAATATATCAGAAGAAATAGCGAAATTTTCAGAAAATTTCTGCAGTTTTTTTCAAACGTTCAGAAATTTCCCAAAATTTTACAAAATTTAAAAATTTGAAAACAGTTTTCTAAAAATTTTTAAACTTTAAAGATTAATTCAAAAAACTTCTGAGATGTAGGTATAAAATATTATCTGAATTTATTTCAAAAACCAAAAACAAACTTTTCTTTTATTTGTGACAATTTTCGAGTATTTTCTGGAATTTCCTCTAATTTTCTGCAAATTTTCGAGTGATTCCTGGAATTTCCTCCAATTTTCTGCAAACTTTTGAAATTGATAATTTTTTAATTTTTTAAAGTTTTTTTGTTTTTTTATGCTATTCCAAAATATTACGGTTTTCTGAAATTTTCTGATGTTGGCTGAAGTTTTCTGAAAGTTTTTGAAAATTTTGTAAATGTTTTCAAACTTTTTGCTATCTGAAAACAAATAGAATCAGATTTTTGAAATTGATCAACAATTTACATCTGCTTATCTTTCATTGATTCCTTCTAGAGCTTCCTTGAATTTTTATATTTTTTAAATTCTTGTAAACAATTCTGAAGCTTCTGAAAAATTAAAAAAATATTCAAAATTTATATAATTTTAAACTATTTTTAAAATTGTCAATTAAATCAAATTACCAGTAGATGCCAAATTGGTAGTCCTTAGGAATTCAGGAAAATTCATCAAATTACAACAAATTTTTAAGCACATTTCGCAAATTTTCAAAAATTATGTTAGGGTTAGGGATTCTGAAAAATTCAGAACATTTTGGGCAAACTCTGAAAATTTCTAGCAAATATCAGAAAATTAAGAGTTATTTCAAAAAATTTGCTAAAATTAGTTAGAAAACAGAAATTTACCGACATTTTCGGAAAATTTTGTAGAAACTCATTGTATCAGCCATCCTTGATTAGTGTGGTCGTTTTTGGTAATGCTTTGCTTGCTATTTTCAAAAAAATTTGTAGAATTCCAGGAAATTTCAATAATTTCAAAAAAAATCGAAAATCATTAGAATATGGTGAAAATTGTTTTTTTTCTGCCACTAATTTGGCAGCTTTTGTATCCGATTTTGCCTGTCTCGCATGAAAATCCGCCTGATAGTCTCTAGCAGACCAAACAAGCCAAATTCGAGTAAATCCTTTCTTGAGTAAACTATGCAAAAAAAAAACAAATTTTGCGCTGGAAATTTATATCCAATAATAAGAAATGGTTATGGGACTATGTTTCGGAATTAAAGAACAATAGCACCTTCAGTTTATCATAAAGAAAGCAAAAAAGTATGTCCCAATTTTGACAAGGTTTCCAATTTCTTCAGTAGAAAATACAACATGGGGATTATAAAAAAGGGCATCATTGCATTTTGGAAAAAAATTCCGAAAGTGACATTAAAATAAATTGAAGCAAATCGATTTTCATCAAAAAAATTCAAAAAAACATCAGAAATTATCAAAAAATATCTGCGAATACTAGCAAACATTTGAAAATATCGAAGTATTTCCAAAATATGCAAAAAAATTTAAAAAAAATCTAGAAATTCCAGCAAATTTCCTAAAACTAATTCAGAAGCTAAAATGGTTGAAAGTAAATATGTTTTTTCGCGACAGGAAAATATTTCAAGTAACTCCTTTTTACTGTATGGTTGGCAATCATTCGCGCCGATTTAGCCGACATTGCACAGTAGTCCTAAATGCAAATTTAGCAGGAACTTTAAGTTTTTTAAACAACTTAGCCTTATTAGGCTTTTGGGAAACTATTCGTAGTTTGTGAGCCCCCTCTTTTTCTTAAATCAGCAGTTAAGGTGGTTCTAATTTTACCAAGATCAAAAAATTAACTATTTAATCATTATAGATCGAGCCAAGATTCTAAATTTTTTAAAAGATTTTCATAAAAACGAAAAAATCCAATTTTAAAAACTTTGTCGAGGACAGTGGATTTCCTTGCATTTTTCATTTTTTCAAGAAATTTTCACCCATAACAAATCACCAGAAGCGTAAATGGTGAAAGGTATAACACACACACACTGGTGAATTTTAGAACTGTTCGCTTCGTTACACTCATGTACAGAAGCTGATGGCACGGTTGTTTCTGAGTGACATTGAACATTAATGTCTAATTCGTTTTGAACAGGTTCTTCTAGAATTATTATTAGGTGAGTGCCAAGTGGTAAAACTAAGTCGAACGTGTAGCGTAAACCGAACAGTGTGGCTCGCTGCTCACAGCATGGAGATTCGGCAGAAAAAAAGAAATTATCGAAGAGAACGAACATAATATTCCCGAATGAAAATGTTTCGAGATCTATGACATTTCCAGTTGTTGCTGATTCGTGTTCCAGTACATTTCGCAAGCTTGCACGGCCCACGCAAAACCAGTTCATCAACTGACTGGCCTGGCCAACGTAAATGAGATTGCGACGCTGTTGCTTTATTAGTGATAGAGTGTCGCTTCGGAAACGGTCATGGAAACAGAATAAACTTTTCAACGTTGCATTTACCGTATTCCCGGTGAACATGAGCAAAAAAAACCCGATAAATTAAAAAATAACATCAAATTAATTAAATCAAAAATTTATGGGTACGTGTAACCTTGCCGCTCATTTGCACGCTATCGAAGCAAAAACTGTAAAATTGAAACATGGCAAAATATGGGGGAACTGGCCGGAAAACAGCACTGGCGACGCACAGCAGCGTCAAAATGGTAGCGCGCGGTAGTAGCCGGGGGAACCGGAGTAGGAGCAGGCAAACAAGCGACAATAAAATGAAACAATTTTCTGTTCAGTGCAACTTCCGGCGAAAAAGGCCCGGGTCCAGGTCCGGCATAATTGTAGTAGTGCTATTCAATGCAAACAAAACAAGATCTCGGCTAGCGCATCGCCTTCGGCAGTGATTCTAACGAGCACCTTTTCATCCGCGGGGAAAGTGATGCACGCGCGACATGGTTTTCAGTTTTTACAAAAAATAGAAACTGTTTTGTCTGCGTCAGGATTTTCTTCCGGCGAGGTAATTGTGTTGCAATGTGCTGCCGGAATCGTTATGATGACATAAAAATAGAAGTAGAATAATTTACAATAGTAGCTACCGTAGATATACCGAGTTTACATTTTTAATAGTGAATGGAAGAAATATTTTGCTTCGGTCCTAAAAAAACAGTACAATGTTAAAGTAAACGTGAAAAGTGCTCGTGTTTGAGCGAAACCAAAATTAACGTTGATCAGATAAAGAAGACACTGCTCTAACTAATTAGAATGAATTAAAAAGCTGAGACAAATAGACAAATTCGAAAAGACATGCTCTTGTTTTTTTTTCTATAAAATATATAAAGCAACATTCAAGCTTTAATCAAAATCCAACCACCACAAAGTTACCATGACCAGATCAACAAAACTATTACCAGCTAGGACGGAAACAGGATGTTTTTTTCATTTGACACTCTTTTCCTTGCTATTTTAAAGAATATTCTATGGCATCAGCTAACGACGCCGCTTGAACACTGTAGAGATACAGGGAATGACCTGCCAGCAGCAGCGATTGTGGCGAAGGTAAACCTTTTTCTAGTCTCTCAACTTTGGTCGTCCTCCTCCTCCTCCTCCCACGAGATATCAAGCGAAACAAACAAGTTAATTTTGCAGGTGCAAAACTTTTCACGAGATCCGCGCAAAAGCGGCTGAAGATGGACAACGGATGGATAGCCACGAGCTGCATCCAGGTATGGAGTGGTTGAAAACATTAAAAAAGGAAACACTTTCACTTTTCTTACCATACCTTAATTTTTGGTTTGATTACTCTATGAAGTTTTTCTTTGGTGTTTGATGCGATGAACGAAAGTCCGAACGTAAATCGTTTTGCATCGAACGGTCTCGGAAGGGTTTTTTTACGGTATTTTCCGCCTGCGGCGTTTTGTTTCCATTTTGTTTGGTAAAGAAGGTGTACGGAAAGAGACACAGGTTATTCAAAGAAAATTAGCAGTCCAATAAAAACTGTTCCACGGATTACATATTTTTTCAAATGTTGGTCGATCCCAAAAACTTTAAGAAAGAGGCCAAATAATAAGCAACAACAAAACCGACTCTTTTTTAATTTAAAAAAAAACAGGAAATGGGTAGTATATCTCATTTAAGCCCTCAAAATGTATGCAACGACCATTGTCGGTAAAATCGGCGTGAATGACAGAGTAAAAATAAGGTGGCCAACTCTGACGAAAAAATTCGTACACTCTACCGCAACGAAGCGTAATCGTTCACCACGCTCAGTCGAATAGTTCGCATAGCGTACGGATTTTTTGTCAAAAATGGTTAGCTTAGGTAAAAAGGACTTTTTTTAAAATCCCGTTGTTTACTTGAAAGGATTTCAGACAGTTTTGCTTGTGAAATTATCCTAAGCTTTCTGGAACTTCCCGGAATTCTGTGAAATTTATCAAAGTCTTCGGATGTTTTCTGAAAATATTTTGCTATTTTCGAATGCTTTCTAGTGCTTGCAAATATATTCTGATGTTATTTAAAATGTTCTGATAAAAACGATTTGCTTCAATTTTCTCTAATGTTACTGCCAAAAGACTGAGAAATTGCCGATTGCCGTATTTATTCTTTCTTTGTAATTAACCGAAATTGTTAATCTCTAGACATAGCCCCATAATCCTTTCTTAATATTTGGTAAAAAATTTCCTTAAAGTTGTCCTCCAGTGCAATACTTGAAAAAAATACGATAGATGTATTTCTGCATTTACAAGAAAAGAAAAATAAGCTCAAAAAAGTAGTCGAATTTGACTTGGCTCGTCTGCCAGAGACCATCAGACGGATTTTAATGTGAGGTCAGCGAGTCAAAAAGCTGCCAAATCGTAGGTAGACAAATTCGAGTTTTCACCATATTCTATTTATCTGAGATTTTTTTTTTGAAATAATGGAAATTACCCTAGAATTTTCTGAAAATTGCCATAAATTTCTCTTCTCTGAATTAGTCAGAAACTTTCGCAAAAAAAACTCTTAATTTTCTGGTATTTAAAAAAGCGTCAGAAAACTTCCGAAATTTTTCGAATTTTTCCGAAATTTTGCATTGTACCAAATATTTCAAAAACCTGGAAATCTTCTATCATTTTCGAAATGTGATTAAATAGGCTAAATTTGTTGTTATTTGCTGAAATTTGCTTAAATTTGTGTGACTCCCAATATTGTTTGACATTTACTGATAGTTCTTAAAAAATTTAAAATTATGCAAGTACATTTTGAAGATTTCTTTTTTCATTTTTCAGGATTTGATCACAAGAATTTTGAATGCATTAAAAAAAATTAAAAATTCAAGGAAGCTTTAAAAATGCGGATTTATTCACAATAATTTAGAAGATTTAATAAAAATACAAATCAAGGAAGCTTCTGAAAAATTAGGAAAACTTGGCATATTAAAAAAAAAAAATTTAAAATACAGATAATTTCGAAAAGTTTCGGGACGTTTAGGAAAATTTGTGGAATTTAAGAAAATTTCAGCAATTTTTCAGAAAGTTTCAGGATTATTTGGAAATTTTGGATGAATTTAAAAATGATAATAAAATCCAAAAAATCAGTCATTTTAAAACAATATTAAAAAAAAATTATAGATATCAAATTCCATTTGTTTTCTGTAGATGTCAAAAAATGTAAAGCACCAGAAAAATTTCGAAAGTCAGAGAAAATTTATAAAATATTCTGCGCATTTACTAAAATTTTTCTTCCATTTTCTGAAACTTCCGAACTTATCGTTTTATTTATAATTTTTTTAGATATTTTCCTATACTTTCTATTATTTTCATATATTTTCTGATAATTTCTTACTTGTTCTTAAATTTCTACAAATTTTCTGATCTTTTTTTTCATTTTTCTGATATATTCAATTCACTTGAAGATATTAGGATTTCTTTTATATTTTGCTTTTTTATTATCATTACCTTTTTTAAAATTTGTCAAAATATTCTTGAATTTTTTTTATAATGTTCCAAAAAATTGATGTTTTTTAAAGTCTATGGAATTTTCGATTTTTTTTGAGATTTTTTACAGTCGAACGATTTTTTTTAAATTTCGTCACATTAACAAGAATATTCTGATAAATATTTGATGTTTTTTATTAGGCTTTTTAAAGGTTTTGCAAAATGATTCGAAAAATTCTAAATTCTTCAGATTTTTTTTAAATTTCAGAAATTAGAACACGGTTATAGAAAATTTCGAAAAATTTCTGAAAATGCGAGAAATTCTCAAAAAGTTTCCCTAGTTTTTCAGGAATCCAGAAATTTTCAGAAATTTCTTCAAAGTTGCAAATGCTTATCAACATTTAAGGATAATAATAGTTTTCAGAGAACTTCAAATAATTTAATGAATCTTCAAAAAAGTTTCTAAAACTTCTTAAAATATCAGGAGTCACATTTGAAAAAGTCTAAAACTTTCCCAAAAAAAGTGAAAATTTCATAATATATAGTATGGAAATATTTTGAATACTTCTACTTTTTTTTGCCAATTTAAAAAATAGGAAGTTTAACGATACATCGAAGAACACCAAAAAGTTCAGGAGACACAAACTGTTTTTTTTTCAAAAGATCAGAAAAATTTTAAATTTAAAATTTAATTTCCATCAGTTTAAAGAAAAATACAGATAATTTGAAAAAATTGCACAAAACTTCATGAAATTTCACGAAGTGTCAAAAACTTACAGAACATTTCAGAAACGCTAGGAAATTTAATTCTTTTTTGAAATTTTTGGAATATCGTTTAACATTTCGGCGAATTTCAGAATATTTCGAAAAAATTCAAGAAATTTTGAAAATCTTTTGAAACTTTTCACAGATTTCTGATAGTTTCAGAAAATTTTAAAAAAGATCCAGAAAATTTTAAAAATTTCAAAAACTCGGAAAATTTTATCCAGCATCAGAAACTGTTTCGGAATATCAAAAAAAGAACAAAAAACTTAAGCAATTTTAAAAAATCAGAAGGAAATCAGAAATTGAATCAATGGAAAATGTCAGAAAATTTTAAAAAATTCACAAAATTTCAGAAAATTTCACGAAATTTCAGAAAATTCCGCAACGTGTCAGAAACTTTCAGAAAAGTTAGGAAATTTTTTTAACATTTTTTTTGCAATTTCTGAATATTTCGAAAAAATCCAAAAAAATTTAGATTTTCTAAAATTCAGAGAAAATTTCAAATAATGCCCGAAAAGTTTCATAAATTGAAAGCAATTTTGTTCTGGGCTTTTGAAAGTATTTCAGAAAATTTTAAATATTTTATATTTTTCAGAAATTTTTTGAATAGATCTGAAAAATCCCAAAGCTTGAAAATTTCCTAATATTTTTTTAATTTTTTTTAAATTTGAAAAATTCGAAGGAATTTAAAAAAATAGGAAAATTGACGATATATCGAAGAACACTAGGAAATTAAGAAAACGCCAAAAAAACTGTCAAAGTATCAGAAAACTTTTCACCAATTTAAGAAAAATGCAGAAAATTTCAAAAAATTTCACGGTGTCAGAAACATTTCAGAAAAGCTAGGAAATTTATTTTTTTTTAAATTTCAGATTTTTTTTTAAATTTTGAAAAAATTTCAGAACTTTTCGAAAAAAATCCAGAAAATTTTATATTTTCTGAAATTTTCGAAAAAATAAATTTCAGAAAATGCAGGAAATTTTAAAAAATTTAAATAAAATCTTGGATTGCAGAAAATCGTAGAAAGTTTCAAAATGTTTAGACTAATTTCCAAAAAAAAAAATGATTTCAGATATTCAGGAAATATCAGAAGCTTTCACGATAAAATCGAAAATTTCATAAAGCTTCAAGTCCTAAAATGTTTAGAAAGAATCCAAATTTTTTTTTTAAAGAAATTTAAATTTTCAATTTTTTGGAAAATTTTAGAAAATCTGTAAATTTGAAAAATTTTTAGGGAATTTTACAAGTTCTCCTGAAGTGTATCAGGAATCACAAGGATTTTCGTAAAATTTTAGTAACTTCTGCAAAGTACTGGAAATTTCAACAACAACAGCAGTTTTTAGATAAATTAAGTTCACAAAACTTTCGAAAATTTCTGAAAAACATTCGAAAATTTCAGAAAAACATGTGAAAAGTTCTGAAATTTGCGCTAAATTTCAGAAAAATTTCAATAAATTTAAGGTGTCAGAAAATCTCGAAAAATTTAAAAAAAATCGGAAACTTTCAAAAAGTTTCAGAAAATTTAAAAAAAAATCAAAAAATTTCAGAAAGTTTCAGAAAATTTAAATTTAAAAAAATTTAGGAAAATTTCAAAAAAGTTCAGAAAAATTAAAATAAATCGGAAAGTTTTAGAATTTTTTTTAAAATTTCAAAAAATTCGACAAATTTTGGAAATTTTCATGAACTTGCGGAAACTTTTAAAAAAGTTCTGAAAATTTCAGAAAGTTTCAAGAAAATTTCAGGATGTTTCAGTGTATGTATCTCAGACTATTTCAGGAATAGTGAATAGAGAATATTTCAATAACATGAAAGTAAATTTCAGAAAATTTTCAGTAATTTCTGCAAAGTTCTGAAAATTTCAGAAAATTTTAACAACAACAGTAGTTTTTAGGAGGATAAGGTTCACAAAACTTTCGAAAATTTCAGAAAAACATTAGAAATGTTCAGAAATTTACATTGAGTTTGTTAAAAATTCAAAATGTGTCAGAAAATTTTAAAAAATTTCGTAAAATTTCAAAAAGTTTCAAAAAAATTTAACAAATTTCAAAATATTTGAAAAATTTGGATAGGATAATATAAGGTTTAAAATTTCATAGAAATACAAAAAAAAATATTCTAAAAATTTTAACAGGTTTGGAGAAAATTTATGAAATTCAAAATATTTCCAAAAATTTCAAAGATGTTCAAGAAATTTCCAAAAATTTTAGAAACTTTCGAAAAATTTCGGTAAATTTCAAAAAATTTCAGAAAATATTGTTACGTTGGAAAACTTTGTGAAATAAAGGTTTTTTTTTAATTTCAACGGTTTAGAAAATTTGAAAAAAATATATAAATCACTCGAAAAATTTCAAAAATTTTCAGAAAATGATGGTAACTTAAGAAAATTTCAGAAAAGCTCAAACAAATTTAAAATGCCAAAATTTGGAATTTTTCAAAATAATCAAAAAATTCTCAACAAGCTCAGAAAGGTTTCTTAGTTTTTAAAAAAAATCCCGAAAAGTTTCAAAATTTTAAATAAAATTTTAAAATCCTTTTCGAAATTCAGAAGATTTTGAATATAATAATCCATAAAATTCAATAAAATGTTGAAATATTTTGTATTTCTTGCTTTGCTGGCCATGGGGTGTTGTACACTGACAGTGGTCATGAGCGGTCTTTTTATGTTAATTTATTTAGGTCGATCGAAGAATGGCGTCTTGAAAAAAGCTGCTACAATTTCACGCCACGAAAAATTAACCAATTCGATGTAGCGCACAATTGTGATATAGGATCAAGGTGATGAAGCGCTAGCATCGATTTGTATAAAATGAGATTAGTGCGTGTCCTAAGACTATGGAATTTTAGTTGATTACGAAAATGGAAAGTCCTATTTACAGTCGCAAAACGACATTTTGCCTCGCTGCTTACCACCGTTTTATTTCTTTTATCAGAACTAAAACCGTTCAGACTGATTCGTTCTCTACCAGCTGTTATGTAGTTTAGCTCGTCAGATTTTATAGTCAGTTCTATTCTCACAGCCTACCTATCAAAAGGAACAAAAGCCTCTTCCACTGCTCTGCAATCGACTCCGATAATGTCACAATCAATACAGGTCCTTAACAAGTATTTCGATTTTTAATTTTGACCTATCCAGTGTAATATGAATTAGTTCAATCAGTTCTGTCCGAAAGCCATGTTCACGTCACATCTGCTGTAGTTCGTTTCGTTTAATTGAATCGTATGCTGCCTTGAAATCTACAAAACGAATAGGGGATTTGCAGGTATGATTTTCGAAATTAATTCACAAGTAGAAACATCTAGTCCGTCATTCTCCGGAACTTGATAATTTTATTTCTGAGCCATGAATCGAAGACAACAGGACGCATTTGACAGCTGACTTGAATACAATGTTTAATTCTAATATGAAAGAGGTGTACGTGCGTTATTATTTTCTTCGAAAAATCTATTGAACAATCTTTCAAAGCAGGGCAGAGCTTATTCACTCAAAATAGACTTTGAATTAAAAGATTATTTGGGAGAATTGAATATTTTGGGAATTTGGGAATTTGGGAGGAAGGTCCCAACACGCTTCACTGATAATTGAGTTTTTTTAAAAGCTCACCATTTCACCAATCATTATAAAATGCTTTATTTTCATCGTAAACTGCTAATACTTCGACGCGTGATACAAGACATACTGAACCCACAAAAATTCTCCGTTCGACGAATGCAATTCGATGCTATCTTCATCCACAACATGTCAACACATTTTTCCAATTAACAGAGGAACACCATTTCCACCTACTAAAGGTTACAAATAAAGCCAAACGAACTCGTAGAATTGTTTTAGTTAACTGCCAAATGAATGATGCTGCGAAGGATTGCCACATTTTCTAATGGATTGTTCCACATGTTTGTCCATTGTCTCGTGTATCCCTTTCTCATTTAGAATGGCTTTTTTTCGACTCCTCCCACGAACTAATATTTTAATAGACTTCGAATGCCAAACCATATGCAGTCGCATAAAGCTCGTCCGCAAAATCGTGGGTGAAAATCCAACGATTCGACGGTAGCCCTTGCATAAACAGTCAATTTGATTGCATTGTTAGCGAAAGTTGGGAAACAATTCTCATAAAAAAAAGTTCATAATCCAGCAATGGCTTTGGTGAACATTTTAATAAGCCCCGCTCTGTTGTTACATTCAGCTCATTAAAAAGTTTCCCCCCAAGGCCCATATTCATAAAAATACTGAATTATAATAAAACAAAGCCTTTTCACCGGGAAAGAATAGTCCTCCGTTGTCAACGCTATTTGCACTCTCGCGTGTATTTTTTTCCTAGCATAGATGGGAGCTCCGGCCAAGCTGAAGCTTAATTTAAATCCAGTTAAGCGAGCGAATAAACGCTTTCGAATCCACCTTAATCGTTCGAAAGGAATTTCTTGGTGAAGATAGACGGTTCTTCAGGTGGAATTCGCTGATAATTCTTATTGCGTTTCGAAAGGGACGATAGTATTGAAACCTGTTAACATTAACATCCACATGCTAGTTCTCAAACGAGGTCATATCATTTGGTTTGTGTCTAGTTGATCACACGATTTGTAGATCTGGTACCATTCAATAGCAATAACTAGGTGGAAGTTGCAGTTTTTTAGACTGTCTCACACCCCGTTTGCTGTTACGTGATCAGAATACTTGTTCCCTACTTCGATGCAAATCGTGCGAATTTTTATCTGTTCACAATCTACCGAGTCAACATTGGGTCGAACAACAGTGGACTACGTTAAAAGAAAACTATACTATTTAATCCCTAGAAGAATACTGTTCAATTCAGATTCAGCATACTTGATAGCTTAATGACTAACCTTCCGTAAGTCGCGTTGTGCACTGAGTGCACATCGTTCGGAAATTAAGGCGAAATCGTCTTCGAGCTTCAGGCTGTCAGAAACTGAATACTTAAAAATGCGTATGCAACCTCAGTACTGTACATAAGCGCTGGTAGCAAAAATTACAAAAGAATGCTTTCCTGAAACACCCTGTTGCGATCTTCTACAGCTTCCTATTATCAATGAAAATAAACTTGGGTGTTTAATGTGAAACACACCTAAGTTGAAGTCGCTTCGTATTGGCTCAAATGTCTACCTTCTCCTCCGGGGTCTTCCCTCGCTCACATACGGAAAGATACATAATGGTTTCCAACGTTAAAAGCAAAATATTCTGTTTTTTTTTTCTTCTTCAACATACGCCTAAGCCACACAGAAAGCTTTCGAAAGGACACGTTTTACCAGATAGTTATCATATCTCATCCCGACATCTCGCTAAGAGCAGGAAAAAAGCTCCCACGGCGCGCATCCATTCCCCCCTACCGGGGAGGAGTGCAGTAGCAACGAGGTAGGTATAGTATCTAATCTAGTGTCCGGGCGTGCTTGCCCAACCCTACCGATACCCGAGCCTACGAGTGCTATCGGCAGGAACATACTTAACCTTTTCACTTTATGATATTTTTCGAACCATTCCGGCCCGTCGCGCCGCCTGTCGGTGTCGTGAGTTGGTCGGGTGGCAAAACTTTTAACTCTTTTGTTTCGTCTTCACACGATTTCCCACCAACTGTGCCGCGCTTCATTACCTACCACCAGAACAGAAACGACACGGCAGCATCCGAGGCGGCAGGCAGTTGTTGTGCTACTTACCCTTCCCGAGCAGCGTCCACCGGACCCTGCGCTGTCAACGGAATGAGCCATTGCTTGGTGTGTACATTCCCCGGATCAAGGAACTGACAACGACAGTAACGTGTGAGGCCTACGGAAAATGGCAAGGTCACATATGTACGCCTTCTCTTTCAGGCAGAGAATATGGCACGTAGAGTGCAAATATGTTGCAATAGGCAGCAGTAGCAGTAGCAGCACCGTTCGTAGGTTGTTTGGGTGGGAGCTTTGTCCAAGTTGTATCGTTCTAGTTCTCGGTCTTTATTTTCATGTTCTCGGAGCGCTTGGTACCGGGAACAAAGGCACACGAATCGTCGTCGGTGAGCCTAGCGATAGGGAAGGGATGAATCCTAGACATTGTAATGTAGCTGCTTTTCAAGCAAGGATTTGCATTATCGTTTGAATCAACTTACTCATGAGAGTTGACTACAGAGCGATGAAAAGGAAACTTTTGTTTGAAAATATATTGTATTGAACCCATAGGTAATTCGATTGTGTGAAGCTCTCGCTCGCATATCGAGATTCTTGAAGGGATGTCATCTCTACCTTCACATTTTGCTTGCTCGCAGTTTGCAACAGGATTTCGATCATCCACAAGAAAGCTTTCGCGTTTTCCGTGTTTAGTCCACTGGAGAAGACTAAATCCTCACAACAAACTCACTCAACTTGGATTTAATAAATAAGAGCCTGAATTTATTTTTTGGCCACCCTCACCGGTTTAGACGCTGTTTCGATGCGCTTCTATTTAACTTGGAAAACAGTGTCACTTGAATTAGTTAAAGAATTTGCGTTTCGACTTCGAATCCGACACTAACTAAGTAACAGGACTCAGCTAGCGGCGGATTGAGGCAAGCTCCAAAAACGGAGACACAAGTGTGTCGAAACGCAAGTTCCATGACTAATTTAGTTATAGGTTTTGTACACTTAACGCGCAAATGTGGTTTTAATCAATTTTCTCCTTAGTGGAGTAAAATTTGATTTAATCCAAAATTTTCTCCACTGCGAAGAAATATAGCATAGTGCAATTTAAAAATGAACTCCTCTTCTTGCGGCAAATCACGCATGACTAGAGGTTTGCTAAGGAACAATTGGGGTCTTCGTTTTGTGGAGCTAGCGTCTATCCGGCGCTAGCTTGATCCTGTCACCAAGGTAGTGTCGGATTCTGATGAGACGGAGTCAAAACACCAGCTCCATAACTAATATAGGTATAGTTACCCTTTACGCGCAATTGCCCTAAAGCAAAAAGTTCTAACGGGTGTTCAATAAACAATGAGAATGATTTCAATACCTTTCTGTAATTAAAGAGCGTAAATTTTGTTTCCCACCAAGAAAATTGCTCTCTGGACTCCCTAGAAATGGGTGGCATGTTTCTTTTCGCTCGAGTGCTGTCAGTTCAATCGAAGATGGCGTCGAAACAACAAGCACTCCGCGAGCGTGTTGTACGGTTTTACGAAACGCATGGTCATCGTGGGGAAAAGTTTACGGTGGACCACTTTCGAGACGAAAACGTGCCCGTGAGTACAGTTTATCGGATCCTGGCATCCCTGAGCGTTAAGCGGAATGCCGGTAGCGGCCGTCCGGCGAAGATAATGAGGTAGAAGAAGAAGAAGAAGGAAGAAGCTGTTCGACAACAAGGGCGGGACGAGTTTGCGTGACGCCGGCCGAAAATATCACTGCTCCCGTACCTTGATTCACCGAACCCTCAAGAAGGAGGACATCGTCTGTCGGAAGAAGACTCGGTCCCCGAGCACACGGACGAGCAGATAGCGATCGTGAAATCGCGGTGCCGGTGGATGTCGAAGAACTACCGCGGGACGTCGTTCTTGCTGGACGACGAAAGTTACTTTCCGCTCTCGAAGACCCACATTCCAGAAAATGACAGCTACTATTCCAGCGACAAGTCGGCCACACCCCTAGAAATAAACTATAAGTTTAAGCATAAATTTAACAAAAAAAGATATGCTGTACATCGCCATATCGGCCAGAGGGATTCCAAATCCGTGGTTCAAGTCGAGTGGATTGGCTATCAATCAACAAGTGTACCAGGAGGAATGTGTGTGTGTGTGTTAACCTTCCTATCTCCCACTAGCTGGTAGTGATTTACAGAAAAAAGATGTTTGCATGTATTTAAACATTCATGCAAATAACTTGGTTCACGGATTTAAGAAGGTGTTAGCTCAATTGACTTTCCGGTGACCCATTTCGTGTACAGTGCCAGACATGTTCCGAGGTCATCGTTCCATCAACTAGCCCCGCCTTACTGTAATGTTTGTATCAATTGGATTGTAACATTACAGTAAGACTTTCGATTCCATTTAAGCAGGAAATCGACGCGTATTTAGTATATTGGTTCAATTTGTATATATAACATAACACATGTGTACTAGAAAACTTACCAGTTTTTGCAGTTTTCTACCTTCATTTCTATCTCCCATTTATGTCCCCTTTGACTCTCATCCACATTTCTTGAATTCCTGCTTATTTAAGAAAGAAAAGGGGAAATAATAAAAAAGAACCGATAGACTCCGTGTTTTCCTCAGCGCTTCCGTTTCTCCTAGTCTGGTGTCACTGCCTGTTGGACTTGTGTAAGTTGTTCCATTGGACATCTCCAAGGAGCTGTAATTGAAGGACTTCTATCCAGAAGTATCAGTTTTTCACATTAATAGATTATATGTGTACACTACAAAACAATCCCGTGTATAATGCAACCATTTTTTGAACATTTATATGTACATATACACACATAAACACATACACATATATACACACATGTATACATAAAACCGATTTAATCCACCCATCAGTGGGATGAGACCTCTCATACATATAACTGTTGTATTATTCATTAAATTGCCAAACGCACGCAAAGCTGGCAAGCAACTATATGTGAGACAAGCACAGCCTCGAGTCTTGCACGTATAACACGTATAATAAACAGAATAAATTAAAAAACAATAACAAAACAAACCAAAAATCAAAACAATTATGAAGCAAAAAAAAGTTATTCATAAAATGGATAGAATGATTCATATAAATCAAATTAATAAAACAAATCAAATTAGCTCAAATGAAAATCAGACAATATTAAAAAAGTTATGAAATTAAGAGAGTAAACTAAATTGTTTCAAGCTAACTGTCATCCAATAACTAAAAGAACTGACTAAACCGAATTAATAAAATGAAGAAACTGAACAATATATGAACTGGGAAAAACTTACAATTTAATAAAATGATTAAACAAATGAAACAAACAACATGATTAAAACAATAAAAAAATTATTGAATTAATAAGATAAATAATATGAATAATGTGGATAACACTAACCGCCATGTTTGAAAAATGCAAAAACAACCAAGTCCATTGCAGCCGCCAGAAAATTTGTCGTCTAAGTATTGAAATTACCTTTAAATCGCATTCGCAAATAGCATTTGTTCCTAGGGGCAATTAGCACAGGCGAGTTGATTCAAACGTCAAACCATTCAAATGGCCTGACGATCTTCGTCCGCATTTTTTTGACCGGGTACTGACTCCATTCAGATATCCGAACCGGTTCCGGAATGAGTTTAACTGGGAATCAGTGAAATCGTTGCATCAACTAGTCAAGTTCAGATGGCGCTGTCGATGCTAAGTGGGAACATTTTTTTGGTAGCTCGCTCGAGTCGCGCACATACATAGTAAAATAATTGTGATGTGACGATAAAATCACTACGTCAAATTACACTATTCCAACGATATTTTTGCCTACCAACACATAACACAACAGGAGAAACGACCTACCGAGCGATTAACTTCGATTTCCTATTAAATATACTATATTTCACTGCAAAATTTTGTAAACTATGGGAGGAACGCAAAATCACTTCCGAGAGATTCGGCAGTGCTGCCACCATCCCACAAGTGTACCAGGAGGAATGTCTTCGGAAAATTCTGCCGTTCTTGAAGGAGCATCATGCGGATGGGAAGCATGTCTTCTGGCCAGACAAGGCGTCTCCCATTACGCCAAGAAGACGCCGGAGAATCTTGAGCAGAAAAAGACACCGTTGCGTGCCGAAAGAAAGGAACCCGACCAACTTGCCCCAGTGCCGTCCCATTGAGGATTTTTTCGGCTCCCTCAGTACCCCAGCGTACAAAAATAATTGGCGGGCCACGGATACAAAGCAGTTGACCACTAGGATTCGGAATAGTATCCGGAAGATGGACGTCAGTGCTATCCAGTGCTCTTGTGAGAGCATCGCGATTAAGTTGCGTCGTACGGCTGACCAGGGCCCTTCTCCAATATTCATTCATGTTTTTTTGAAGAATAAACATTATGTTTTTAATAAAATACACTGAATTCACTGAAAATTCTTTTTTTGTTTTTAACAGCATTTTGTATGCACAACAGTGGTAAAAGTAGAATTTTAGTGGCAGTGCCATGATCTAGCAGTACATTTTGCCCAAAGCGGCTTTTAAATAACATATAAACTAGCCGGTGACCACGCCGTCGATCTCTACTTTCTAGACGGGAATGTACACACGGTAACCATTTATAGAATAGTTCTCAGTTATATCATTTACTCACTTTAGATCGGATATCACATTACTGAATGTATTTGGGCATTGGTTTCATGCTATCCGTAGCGACTGAATATTTCTGTGTTAGTACCTTAGAAAAGGTTTTTTTCGGGCTGGCTCATTTGTACAAGGTTCTAGAGCCCGATGCAAAGTGAAAAGTTGAAGAGACAGCAATTACGGAAGATACATGAAATTTAAAGACGGATCACTCGATAGGACAGCAAAAATGTGTTCACCTATCGTTTCTCGATGTATGGCTGGGTGCTACCGATACCAAATGGCAAAACCGATAGCAATTGGCAGGAATACAGAAAAAATCGTAAGTTAGAAGTCGTTTAGTGTGTTCACAAGCAGTGTTTCCAATTTTGAACTTAGCTTCAACCCGCTGCATTAGTCAAGTGCTATTGTTCTTCAAGAGACGAAATTGAAACGCAAACACCTGGACTAATTAGGAATAATGTGTAAAAAATTTTAACAGCTGCGGATCGTAAAAGCAGTGCTGCGAAATTTCAAAATCAGTTATATATTTCTTCATGTATTTACCGAATCCAACATTCAGATTCACCGCCTCCCTCATCCATTAACTTTCCAACTGATTGAAAGACCAGTTTGATAGCGGAAGTCTTCTACTCTTTCGAGCATACGTAATCTGGTGCACTTTTCCTCAATAAACCCTGTCAGAGCTAGCATAGAAAAAAAAATTCAGTTTGCTCCTGAAACCGAACATATCCAAACCTGACTGCGGTGTGTCGGGAGAGTGAGTGACGAGTGAAACGAACCAAACATTTTATTCTTCGCGTTGGGCCTGACCTGAATTTCGTTTCTCTTGCAAGTTCGCGCAGGGATGTCCATTTATTTAAGCTCTGCATAAAAGCATCTTTTTTTACTCACTTGTGCAAAAAGAATGACGTGGCGGTATTTGGACTGCTAGTTCAAGCATAATATTAAGCACCGAAAGCGACAATCCACCAACCAGGCATCAGCTCCAAAAAATTATCTCCTTAGTATACTGGTCACTCTGTCCAAATTTTTCTATTATAGAGGCGGATGAAATTCTTCAATAAATCTTCTGCTTAGTTGACTGATCTTCATTCACAGTTTCCCGGAAAAATGCTCCGTCTGTCGCCTTCAAACACCTAGCGTGAACTGATTTCACGAAGTCTTCTGAGGAAATGCTCCGTCCATCTTCAATCACCGCAATTATGATTTTACAAACAAGCCTGCAGTGCATTTACATTTAAACTTTCTGTCCTGTAGATGTTCCATATTGATGGCTTTGTTCGAAATAAGATGGAAAATTTTCATTTTTGTGTCGCTTTCGAAAGATAACTCTGAAAATCAGTTCCCTCAGTATAACTTTAAATGTCATACATACATCGAAATTTAAAGGACATTAAAGTTTCTCGGGCTAATGTGTTTGTTCTGCTCAATTGTTCCTCGGTGTATATCACCCTTTGTTTATTGAGTGAAGAAATAGTAAGTCTGGGGATCTGGAAGGGGATTCTCAATGGTTTTTAACCAAAAGTGCCTTTTCAAATCAGCAAAACTTGATATGTGATTATCCAACAAAATGCATTGTAACGAGGCTTTTACTGGTTCTCCTAATTCACGACTGGACATTGTCCTATCAAAGTGAAAGCCCTGCTCATCCAGTTTGGGCCTCATAGTATTGGATCGATAGGTGTATTATAGAGTTCCGTAGAGAGGAAAGCGCAACACTACATAAAATTATTACTACTTCTATCTTCTTGCAACCACAGTTTTTGCTATAACTTTAAGTGGCTTCAACTGAGTTACACAATTAATTCATACGGAGTGAATTCAAAGCTTACTGTTTTGTGGCTTACAGCACCGTATTTATAATATTCTTTCATGTAATTTATTGTACATATTGCAAAAGAGCAGTATAATAAAATGAATAAAGTGTTTAGTTATATTTTTAGTGTCTTATATTTTGCCGTTAGAGTTAGAGTGTACAGAATTTCGTGCACGCGTTCAACCCCAAACATGCTTCGTACAGGTTCGCCTCGAACCTCAATTGTACTTAGGCTATCAGTGAAGATGAAATAATCGTCTAAGGGCAGAGTGTCAATGATGCTGAGGGGATACTGAATTGCAGTTAATTCCGCACCATTTGCTCTTTACGAGCGTATGCTAGTTAAATTTCTGATGAAAGCAATGCAAGACAATCGTTCGTTTTTCCTTGCCTTTGCGGAAACCAAATTAAGTATCTGATAACAAACTTTTAGACTCAACCCAAGAGTCAAGGCGTCGCAAAATGATTTTTTTTCTATCAGGTTAGCATGGCAATCGGTCGATAGGAGTTGTGGTCGGAGGCTGATTTTTTCCGGTTTTAGAACTGCGATCACTTTCACTTGTCTCCTATCAGATGGAACAATGTTCTGCTCAATAAACTTATTGAATACATGCAGCAAGCCTTGTTTTGCGAAATCAGGCGGATGCTTCAACAAATTCAATTTAATTTGTTTGTTTCATTTCGATTACGCGTTCCTCTAGCTATGTTCCATAGAGAGCTCATCGATGTCTCTTTCGATAAGCCATCAACAAACCGACGCCAATTGTCGCGCGAAGCAAGCTTTTAAACTGTGTACCGCTCGAAATTTGCGGTGTTCCACCCAAACACTTTCGAAATTCTCGTTATGTTTCGCATTTTTCCGCAATAGCACGAGAATATTCTTTATCGTAGTTATGAGCGTCATTTTTTGTATGGTCCACCTGAAGGCATTGGACCTATGCTACTAGAGACGAGGATAGGGACCGGACGTAACCGATTCATGATCGCGCGAACGCAATTGTGTGTAGGTGGACTCCTGGGACCGCTTTGTGAATTTATAAGTGCTAAAACATTTACTGATTCACCGGGCTTCTATCTTGTGTGCGAGATCGCGGGCGTAGGTGTGCGTGGATGATCGCGAAGGATTCGAGCGTTTGTAAGTAAACGTTTTTGTCGCGTGTGCTAGCGAGTATGTAACTTTGCGTGTATAAATTATTTTCTATAATAGTGAGGCCATTCACATATTCGCGTGTTCTTGAATGATCTCGCGCGAACCATGAATCTGATACTTAAATTTTAATGCATGATGCTAGAAGAGAGTGAGTTCTCCCATTTCACTAGAGTTGCTGGTCATGTCGCCATGGAATGTGTTGTTTAGTGAATATAAGCAACATTTTTTTGATGGGTCCTACTAAAGTCTACGCTGCTATCACCGAGGGTAGGGACTTCCGGACGTAACCGATTCATGATCGCGCGAACGGTGATTTAATGCTTGAGTCCGCGCTTGTAAATTTATTAATGCAAAAACGGTCACTTAATTACCGAGGCGTTTTAATGTTAGCGAGATCGTGGGTTTAAGTGCCGCCAAGTCGCTAGTCGCCGTGCGTGCTCCATTCACCGTGCAGTTTCAAAACCACGAAAATTATGAAAATTGTTCCCTAAAAATCACAAATCCTATCATTTTATCGTTTTATTGAAACATTGTAAATAAAATTGAATCCAAATGTTAAATACACGGTTAATGGATCCATCCATGTACAGTTAATGGTGACATAGAACGGTGACTATGACACGTTCCAAACAAATGTCCTCAACTCCTTATTCTCGTTTTGTTGCTAATAGTTTTATATTACTTCTAAGTTGTGACGTATTATAAAAATATTTTTACGGTGACTGTGAGAGCGGTTATCATTTTGATAAAGACAGGGCTTGAAGTCACGCCAAATCCGCTTAAACGTACGGTGACTGGTGACTTGATAGTATGTGTGGAAGATTGTAATTGCATGTTCGCGTTTGTGACCAGGTTTGTGTTATCGCGAAGGCCATGAGCGTTTGTACGTTTGGAATGGGAGAGATTGTGAGTGTGTATGAGAGAATATGCAATTGATTGTGTTAGTATGAATCTTTATTAAGATATAGTAAAAATGAAAAAATAATATGCCGAATAACGATAAAAAAGATGTGTATGACTTTAAAGCTATACGCACACGAGGCGACAGGACACACGCCACAAAAATATTCACAATGGGTTTTGTTCTACCTATTCCAATGATGTTGCTTTTGCCGCGTTGAAATAGATAAAACAAAATCCACAGTGAATATTTTTTGAGGCATTTGTTCTATCGCTTCGTGTGTTTACAAGTTAAAATGTGACAACTTCACCTACCTGGAGCAGAGGAGAGGTAAATTTTATCGAAGGAACAGAAATTTTAAATCAAGTACCCCCAAGTGCTATTTCGGTCAAGTCGAAGTAAATTAAAACCAGGAAATTGAAATCTATTTTTGAAGTCATGTATCACATAAAGCAAATACATCGAATTTGCGATGACATACCAAATATTTAAAAGAATCAATTTTGGGGGTGATGCTACTACAATTCCACTGTAAAACAGTGATCGAATTCTTGACCACGGTCAATGAATTACCCATCGAAGAATATGATCGTTGCAAGGAGGAGCCATTGCGTAGTTAACTGATTCCAAAACTAGGAAAAGTGATTTGAGATGATCAGAAATATTGAAGCTCCACATCAGAAAATTTCAGCAGCCCAATTTCTGGTCTAGTTTCTGACTGTCAATTTGGGTATTTTTGGAGGTCCCACTTTCTTCGATAGTGCATAGGAGTAGTTGTTTTCAGCATTTCTACGTAGGAGCGTCTAGAGCGTTCTTTTAAATATCCGCACACTCACTCCGCACCACACCGTTCCTTATTGCCACACTATTCGCCCTGTTTGCATTTGAGGTTGTTCATGACCTTTGATACAAAAAAGCAAAAAGATTTACGAACCTTGTCAATGTAGACGTGATTTAGCAGTGCTGATCCGATGAAAGTCACCCGAAAAGAGTCTGATAGAGGATATACGTTCTTATCGTCTTCGAATGATACCAATCGTTCGCATTCGATTATCGGCTGGAGCGCAGAACCCTTGAAATAGCCAATTGTGTGCTTCAGCAAATCATCTCCGATAAGACTCGATTCAGTGATAACACCGTCAATTTTCACATCACGGGAAGGCACATATACGCGGTACCCTAGCATAAAGAGCTCATCGCGGACAAGTGCGTTTGCTTGCTGTCTAACCTGAAGCAAACGCGGACCTTGTTCTGTCCGACGGCCGTATACCGTTTTGGTCACCCCAAAACACCAAAAATTTATACTATAGTATTGGCAAAAACAACAAATTCCAGCAATTTGACCCACCTATCTGAAAATCGTTATATATTTTTTGTAGACAATACTAGCAACTTACAGTTTTCAACAAAGGTGTTAACCATATTCTGGACAAACTTTCCATGGAATTGATTTCGATCTGAACGTGTGAAGATGCGAAAAAGTTACGTTTCTCAAACTAATTTCCATGCAAAAATTTAAGCGCAATTTGAAAATCCGGGGAGCAACCAATCGCCTCTAAAATTTGCACTCATTCGGGACAACAGAAGCAAATCAAAAACTACTGTGCTGAGAATGGCACACCTTTTTGTCCTTCGTGGAAGTCCTGTTTTTAATTTTCGGGTTTTTGAGCTAAAACAACCACATTGACAACCTTCGTGACCACTGCAACTGCTTTTAAATCGAATCCGAACATATCACCAGTTCAGAAATAATTCCTATTATAATATATAATTCATCATTTAATCTTTAACGGTTCAGATCAACCGTGACCCCTAATAACTAAGCCCCTGATGCATCTCTTCAGGAACCGATCCGACAAAAGGCCGCCTCGCAAGTGCCAACTGATGTCGACTTCAATAGGTACCTACCAACCTCCTGCTACAGTAGGCAGTCTACAGTAAAAATAACAACTGAAGCCGGTATGTACCGCACTGTCGGCAGCACCAAGAAACAATTCCTCGTGAAATGCTTCGTATCTACGGCCCTCTTGCTTCCCCCTTGTCATCATCTTTGTCGTTTGGTTCCCCCCTGTGCTACTTTATGAGCCGAGCTGGAAGCCGCTTTTTCCATTTCGAAAAACGGAACAACAAACGACCAAGAAAACAGAACTCAGATTGCCTATATGCCCCGGAACGGGTGGAAGTAAGCATTTCAGAAAGCTGGCTAGCTGGCTGGCTGGCATACAGATGCAACGGATGTTTCAGACATTCAGGACCCAAGCACATGCATATGTCGTCTGGGGAGCCTCATTGTTCTGCTGTTGTATGTGTGCGTGCGGAACAAAGCAATGGGAAGTTGGCACCTAATTGCACTGTTCGGCTGGGGAAGGGGTTGGGCCCGGGGTTCGTATCTCCAGCTATTGGGTTTTGTTCTAGCATTCAGTACAAAACAAGTCCAATTTCTAATGAGGTGATAAAATGTTTATTACATGCTTGAATGGGTTTTAGTATTCGTTGTACCGAAGTAAGTACAAAATAAATGGGTCAATGCGGTGGCGGTGTAGAGGGGTGGGGAGGCGCTGGCAGTGTTCAGAGTTTTGGCAAATTGCCTTCTGCAGTGGACCGGGATAATTCCGGTTTGTTGGAAAGTTGTAAGCCGGGTGTTGGAAGAGTTCCATCAACGAAATAAGAACTGCATTCACGGACCTACATCTGAACCAACATCCGGGGGTGTTAGAGGTGGGATTTTTCTTTGACTTGAATTTATGTGTAAAAGAAATAACAAAGAGTAATTTAAATCTAATGGTTTTTTTAATCGAAACATACACGAAGTACACTCAACAAACTGTCTATTCTGAACTGATTATCATGAATCAGTCTTCGATTTGATTGTTGCCATACCGACGTTTTCTCCAGGCAACCAGGGACGACAAAATCATTACAATCGGCACATTATTCAATAGCTCTCTAAAATACTGCCAATCCATTACTGGGCTGTTATGGCTTGCCTAGGGCGCACCTCCGAAATGCCAGTAGGCAAATGGCTCATACTAACAGGCACTGGAAATAATAAGCGGCTTCGATAAAATCAACCTCCCAGCGGATCGACCGGGGTGAACAGTTGGGCACCTGACCATGCGGTTCGTAAAATGATCTAAAATTTGACCACACATTTTCGTGGTTCTCTCGCATGTATTTTATGGCGAATTGAGGGGTTGTGGGGGTCAATCACGGTTCGTTCCGGCTGCAGTATCCTCGTCAACGGTTTGGAGCGCGATAAGAGCTTCCAACTAACCGGGCACCGCCTCCACTAGTTGACCAGCTGATAGCACCTAACTTCGGCTTCATGTGTGGGAAATCCTCAACGGTATAGGTATAGGTACACTCGGAACGTGACGATAATGCGGTGGTGCAGGGATCTACAGCTGTGGGAATACTTACGCATCATCTACACAAAAGCTGCCGGTCGTCGAGGTTAGGACATAGGCACGTTCCGGTTGTGCTTGTCCGTGCTGCAGATGCTGGCTCGGTACCCGACGATGATGACGACGACGACGACTACGATGGGAAACATGTATCCGAGCTGTGGGTGGAACACAATGTTGCAATGTGCGGTTAGAGCACTTGTACCCAAACGAGATGCATCAGCTGGCACGAACTGTTAAAGCTTTCGGGCTTTAAATTTGGAAAAACATTGTACGATTTTTGTGCAGGGGGAAAATTTTAACTAGTACGGCTGGTAGTTGAAAAAAAAACAATCTTAATATTTACAGTTTCGTTCGAATCCCGGCTTCAAAACACATCACTAATGTCACATTGCGCTTTTCAATTCTGTTACTCCAAGCTGGCTCCATCTCTAGTTACATTTACCGTTGACATGGAAGTAAAATATCAACATGGAACTAACCAGAAGGAGAAGAAGAGCAAATGAATCCATTTCCTACGTCGTCATAATCACCATCCAAAAACTGGTCTCCTGGACAGGTAGTGGAACCGATATGCTAATCTAGATTTCGGGGTGCACGCAAGGAAATTGCATTCACTGAACCGACGCATCAAATCAAAACTCAAGTGCAAGCTTTAGTGCAAATCATAAGGGGACGGGCATAGCCAGGCACGTAGCTAGAGGTTTGAAAATAAATTTCAAAAACATTATTATCAGCGACTTTAGCTTGTAGCTCGTTTGGTTTTGAGATAAAGTTAGAAGATTGTTGTTTCCAACAACCAAAATCAATGGTCACGAAATTCAGTGTGGTGTCTGCTTCTGTCCCAGCGGGCGTGAAGCGAACTACAAATAAAGTTACTTTTATATTGTGATCCTTGTCTGAAGAACAAAGGAAACTTCTACTATACTATGCCCTAGTAATCTGTCGAGATGAGTGAGTCGCAGAAGCAAGAAGTGGTGCACCGGCCAAGTACTGTGATTAGTGGTGATTCGCATAAGACCGAGTATTTGTGATGAGGAACATTTTCTGAAGGTGAAAATGGAGGCTGTACTTATGATAGCCACCTTTATTGAGTTCTACCACCTCAGGTATTCTGCGCTCATAGCGTTCAACAAATTAGATCAGGCGAAATCATTGATTTTGAATAATTTAAAGCCATTAAATTTTAATGGATGTGTGTGACAATGCTGTAATTAAGATCTTCATATAAATGGACGGTGAGAGAATCAATGTTCGGTTACAAAATCGGATACCGCTTACTTGCAGATACATATGACATATGGGAGAAATGCAGTACAAAACATAATGCGATAGTACAATTACACATAGTATTCTTTGCACATATCAAAGGCAACCTAGTACGTTCCAGTTCTGTGAAAAAACGTCACATTACGATTTATTTACCGCTGAGCACAAACAATTACCAAATATGTGGCACATGTTCAGATAATATTGACAACGGCAAAAGCTGCGTCAATATCTCAAAATCCACAGCCAGCACAATCATTGAGGAAATTCACAATCATAAAGGCAACAAGCAAGCATGTTTGCGAACATGAAGGCAGCAACCAAGATTATGACACGGAAGTGTTCAATAGCGAGATAGATATGAACGACCCCCTACACGCGGTTGGTGAAGAAAAAATGTTTCCCTGCTTCGTAATCAGGTATCTACGTGCAATGGTTAAGAGCTTGCGTGAGATCTGTTGGACAACCGGTAAAACTTATTTTATTATTTTTATTGTTGGAAATAGATATAACTAGATAACAGAACCACTGTTTCGATTGGCTAAAGCATTGAACCGAGTTCACTTATAAATTATTTAAAAAAAATAGTAGAAGAAGTTTAATGGACGACTGAGTACTAAAACTCTCCAAAAGTGATTGTTTCGTTTAACAAAACTCAGATGTAATACTCGATATTGGCAACTCTATTTTAAATTTAAATGACAGGTTTTTGAATTGCACCCAATTTGAATTACTGTATTGGGTCTGTGCACTCTGTACCCCTATTATATATACTAGGCTCTACCCCATTTGGCATAATGTGATATGGCATAATGCCATTTGGCATAATGTCATATGGCATAATAACCATTTGGCATAATGGTTGTTTGGCATAATGGTTATTTGGCATAATGGTTATTTGGCATAATGACCATTTGGCATAAATACCGTTTGGCATAACGCCATTTGGCATAACGCCATTTGGAATAACGCCATTTGGCATAACGCCATTTGGCATAATTCAAGTTGGTATAATTTTTTATTTGGCAAAGTGAACATTGGATTAACGACAAGTTAGCATCTAAGGATTTCATTCTACTTATGAAGTTTTTAAATAGAAATTTTGACAATCTTTCTATTTAAGAACAGCTCATGTTTAAAAGAAGGGAAAATCATCAATGATTTACACCGAACTATCTAGTCTGTACTTATCCTAATTATTGAAAGATAAATGACATACTTTACTGAAAATTCATCCTTCTTTTAATTATGAGCTGTTCTTTAAGGAGTTATATACAAGGTTGTGGCGAAAAAGTAAGCTAAGTTCGTAATTGTTTTAAAGTGTTTTATGCAAAGCTTATTTGAAAAAGCGAAAGACAATTCATTGGTAGTACTATCGAAAATAGAAAAACCAAATTGAATATAAAAAAATTCAAGGTTGTCGGAGTTATGGCCCATCCCCGAAGCGTGTTTTTAGGCAGAGGTTTGCGGTGAATGCTCTTTAAGCCGAACCGCTCAACTGATTTCCAAAAACTAAAAAGATTATTGAAGAAAAATGTATTGTGGTGTACTTGAGCGGGTCGGTTTTCTAATAGAATTTTTTTTCTTGCAAAAAAACATGTTGACCAAAAAATTGAGTTTTTTGGTGTTCCAAATTTTAAACAAAAATTCATTACAAAGAAGCGAAAATTTTTTGATAAAAAAGGAACCATTGAAGTACACGAGAATGTAAATACAAACAATTGAAAAAAAATTCATGAAGATCGGATGAATAATTTTTGAGATATCACGTTCACCGCAACGGTACTTTCAGTCCGAGATAATTGCGTGTAAAATTTTGATCAGGATACAAAGGTTCCGTTGTATGTACTCGACCTGGTTTTGTTGTTAGTCTGGATTTGCCTAACACATAATATTCTTCAACATACTTGAAAAATCCAGTAAGTTCAGTCGGTGCTGATGATTTGATGTTTGCGTAGGCGTCAGATATTTTTTCGGCAGGTAAAAATGCGAGAGCCTGCGTTTTGCCTTTCTCCTATAGAAAGGTTATGCAATTACTCTGAAAATCGTCAATCTAATCCCGGGCCGGAGGGCCTGAGAGTCATATCCCATTCGACTCAGTTCGTCGAAATCGGAAAAAGTATATGTGTGTGTATGTATGTGCGTATGTGTCAAAAAATGTCACTCATTTTTCTCTGAGATGGCTGGCCCAAACTTAGTCTCAAATGAAAAGTGCAACCTTCCCATTGGCCGCTATTGAATTTTGTATCGATCGGAATTCTGGTTCCGGAGTAACGGGTTTAACAGTGCGGCCACACAGAAATTGCCCATATAAATTATAGGAAAAATTAAAAATAGTTTTTTTTTATTTTTGATGCCAGATGTCTTTAAGGTGCATGAAACGTCGAGATTGGATGCAAACTCAAAAAAAATGACAAAAATTTACTTTTTTTCGATTTTGGCACATTTTTGCCTTTCTCATATAAAAAGGTGAAGAAATCACTCTGAAAACCGTCAACCTAATCCTAATATTTTTTGTAATGAGAGATGGCGTTTGGTCACGGATTTCTTACAATAATATTTTATTGCATCTATTACCAACGTTTCGATGGTCTTTGCCTTCATCTTCTGGCCCCATCTCTCATTACTGAAAACAAAGTGGTCGTTCATCTTTCTATCTAATATTTTTTTTGTCTGGCATAAGGTTTCTGGATTTTAACAGGGGCGTAGTTAAGGGTATGCGGAGAGGGGTTACCCCCTCCCTTTCTACTGTTCACTCCCTTCTTTTAAAATCCCCTTAAACCATCCCTCAGACCGACACCCCACCCAGCCCTCATCATCACCATATCACAAAGCATACCTCTTCACACACCCACCCCCGCATGACAAAATGAATTAGAAAGCAGATAACATTGAACTAATGCTGATTAGGCTAAATAAGTATGCTATTTTTTGATTTTATTTATTTTTTGTTTCTAGTGTTTCACCGTCGACACGTATCTCATCAAGTTCGTGGCTGGCAAGCCATTGTGTATAAGTGCAAAGTGTACTAAGAATGTAATGGACATTTCCACAATTATGTTGAAAATAACCTGCCACCGAGCCGTAGTTTATAGAAATGAGAAAGGCACAATTGAACCGTTAGATGGATTAAAACAGGTTTTTCGTATGTATTAAAATAGTTTTCATTTTTGTTGAAAATCTGCAACAAACGATTTTGTAGGATATATTTTCGCCAGTTCATGCTTAAATAGAAAAAAAACATCCATTATGCCTTGAACCAGGGAACTCTTCGGCAAACGAATTGATAAGAGCCTTTCCAAATCTGTTAAAATCACTTCTGGATGCAATTCAACATCGATCTCATCAGCAATTTCGATAAACTTAGGCAATACTGCTCTATAGAGAGATTCTGATTTGCTTGTCATCAGAGCAAACACCAAAGGGAAGGTGCATTGCTCCCCTCGATATTAAAACGCAGACGAAATAAACTACTCGAATGTATTGTAGACCAGGTTGATCTTTCCTGGACCGTCAATCACCATTCTCCCTGCACTCATAACGCATAGACATTCTCCTAGTTTGCGCACATTCCGTAAAAACGGGGTGCTAATTGGTTATGCCAAATCACCCTTATGCCAAATGACCATTATGCCAAATGGCATTATGCCAAATGACCATTATGCTAAATAACCTTTATGCCAAATTGACATTATGCCAAATGGCCATTATGCCAATTAGCATTATGCCAAAGGGCATTATGCCAAATGACATTATGCCAAATGGGATAGAGCCTAAATACTAGACATCACATTCAAGCGTACTAGGCAAAAAATATTTCAATTTACTGAGAACGATATAGCTGAGGCGACAGTTTTTGCTTTCGCGTCATTTTAACGTATCATCATTTTCATTGGCACCTAATTTCACTTTCATGCGAGGAATTCGTTCCATTCATGCGAGTTCGCAACACTGTTGCGACTTAAATGTTGTGACTGGTTGAATCTATTATTCCAATAATTTCGATTTTATGTCTGCAGTATATAGCAGTCTCACGATCTGTTTTTTATTCGTTTTGGACTAAAATGAGAGATGATCAGAAATCACGGAGAAGGAAAAAGGAATCAGCTAATCTAAGAAGCCTCTTCTATCTTTTCTATGCACTCAGAACGAGTGCTTTCGGAATTTCGCTCTGATCCTCTCAATTCGGCTTGAATGAAACGGCATTTTCGAAAACACATTACGTCTTCGTTATCCGCACAACATTCAATGTTAGGTGGAACAACGTTGATTGAAATTGTTTCCAAAATTTTGGTAAAACAAACTTGTAATCAAAAAGCTTTCTTCAAGAAATCATGCATCTCTTCCAATCTTGACGATGATTGTAAAAAAACTTGAGCTTATTAGAAAATTAGAAAGTGTAACTGCAAGCATCTTCGCATCACGAAAACTGCCGCTGACGAAAAAATTTGCAAAAGATTCACAGAAATCGCATAAATTACAATAATTTAAAAGCATAGAAATCTGAAAGAAAGTCTCTTCGGCACAGGAGAAGCAAGTGCGATGTGTTTTCTTTGATTTGTCGGAAGCAAGTGTGATGCTAAAATTATTTAGCTCAACCATATTTATAGTTTCGAGTAATTCTAGTGGTGTCATCAATGTTACATTCAGTGCTTCGAAATTTCAGAATCAGCTAACTATTTCTGCTTATCGAAACTGACATTCAGATTCAACGCCTTGGTCATTCAACTTTCCAACTGACTGAAATTTCATGCAGAATCGAATGTTTGAGTGCAGAGGAAATATTAAATCCTTCACCAACCAAAGCATTCATTTGTTACTATGTGGACAGTTCGAGCATTTGCATTTTCGCTCAATCCCTCTCAGAGCTAGCATAGAAACAAAATTCCGTTTGCTTCTGAAACCGAACATATGCGAACCCTATGCGAATGCGCTATGTCGGGAGAATGAATGACGAGGGAAACGAACCAAACATTTCATTCATCGCGGCGGGCAGGAATTGAATTTCGTTTCTCTTTCAAGTTCACGCAGGAATGTCAATTTTTAAGCTCTGGTTACATTTAACAAAATTTACGTAAAATGCAAGATCACAATAATCAGGGGATTTCCTTTCGATTAGTGGACAGTTACGGCTAGTTTAATAAAATAATTCATTGAAACATCTCTTTTGTATTGTCCAAAAATCCATGAATTTCGAAATAAAACCTGTAAGCTTCGTGTGCTCAAATATAATATTTGCTTAATCTAGGTAAATACAGCTATAGTTCTTATTTATGCTTTGTAGAGGAATCAGTAGTATTTTTTGTACACCCTTTACACGTCAACAAACAAAATTACTGGTCTGTCTTTTGCCATAGTTTCAAGGATCTAGTAGAAGAATTGCCTAGAGGAATAAGTCTGTCTAGTGATATAAAAAGTATCAATTTCATAAAAGAATAGGATCTGTGAAAAATCTGAATACTTAAATAGATAAATAATTAGTTGTTCTCACTTGTCTGAAAATAGTCTTTAATGTATCATCATTTAAATTGAAAATTATTATAAATTCGAGGTGAATAGGAGTTGAACCGTTTCTGCGCATCTACAAATCGAATGGAGCGAATTTCGACATTCTCTTGTATTTGTATTTGTATTTAAATAATTGAGTCTTAATGAACTATGCTAAAAAGAAAGGACCTAAAGTGGCATGCGCGGAACTAATGACGAAGTCGAAGATGTCGTTATAATCGTTGAAGCGACGGGTTATTTCTAATATCGGTTGTTGGCAGCGTAGTTAGTGTTGTGCATTTCAGAGTGTAGCAGTGTTCGAGAACCAAGGACACGGGTTGGTGTGTAGAGGTTAAATTATGATAGAAGATCGGGAACATCGTATTCAGCCATAAGAAGCTTAGACACGAAGGTAGTTTAAGACGCGGGTCTGAGATCTTCTAAATAATTGACAACGATCTTCGTAAGTTTCAGATTCAGCGGATCGTTCCAAGGCAATTGACGTAACGCATATCGTATGAATCTGCGCTGGACAGCCTCACTTCGTTGGCTTCAAGTTGTATGATAGGAGCACCCACCAGACCACGTTTACAAATTCCAACAGTGAAAATGGTAGCTTATAAATTAATAATAAAAACTAAATTCAAAAGCAAGAATTCGTCGATGTACTATCCCATTTCTTGTATCAGACAACATATTGTCTATTGCCTTAGTTTTGGAACTGTTTTCACTAAGAAATTTTCAAAATTACATTCAGTTTCAAGTGACTATCTCAAGTCACCAGAATTAACACATTTATGAAACAAGTTTCAAGCTCCTCCCGAAACAAAATCCTGGCTACGGGCCTGGGCATAGCACAGTTGGTAAATTGATTGCCTTGTACACAGCTCACCTAGGTGAGATTCCCAACCCCGCACATTTTAGGGTTAGAGATTTTTCCAAAAGAGATTTCTCTAACCCGAAAAGAGGCGAATGACCCTAAGGTTAAAACCTCTATAATCGAAATAAGAAAAAAAAAATCCCAACAATGATTCTGAAGTGACCATCTATTCAATTCGGTCAGCACACTAAACTAGCTCTTGAAATATAAGCAGGGCCGGCGGATACCGTGGGTAGTATGGGTAGTGATACCTACTCGAAAATAACCGAGAGGGGAAATACCCACTCGAAAGTTTGGAACAAACTAAAACCTGAAATTAACCGCATATTTGTCTTGCGCACAAAATACATGCGTCTGAAATTCTCGATGCTTAATAATTTCATTTTTTAGTGAGTTACAAATTTCTCTGGGCGTACAATTTAAATTTCTTGAAAAATCAGGATTTGTTTAAAATTTAAACTTAGTTTTTTACTAATACAAAGGGGAAAATATTTTGACACACCTACATCTTAAAACAAGGAATTCAGATCGATGTGCCGAAAAATATTAGTCTAGTCTACACATACACAGCCAATATGTACATGTAGGGATCCTGGAAAATTGCAGGCGTTCGCCAACAATTTTTCTTGTCATTATTGATGTTTGTGGCACATATTGAATATGACACAAGCATTAAAGCGGCCAGGCCAACTGTGCAGCGTACAAAATAAAGATGATTCAAAATTATACGGCAATCACATTATTCATTTAATGAATAATTTAATCAACGAATTATTTTGAACCTTGAATAAGGAAGAAACGTGGACAACCGTACACAACCGTTTCAATTTGATTGAGGTTTGATAAATCGGTGGGAGTGACTATGCTAAGAGGGTTAATGTCACTCCTTTGGTCTTCCTCCTTTGGAATCTAACGCAATTAGATACATCATCAAGCGACAAGCAATACAGGATTGTGAAAACAGAAACCTCGATATCCTCTATAAATACTGCTTTACACTGAAGCAAAACTGCCATGAGAAGTGTAATATACCAATCAAAGCAGGTTTCATGTCAGCCAATGAACCCGAATAAAGACACCAAATCTTCCGCAAAAAGACTAGACACCGCAATCCCCTGTCCGTATCGCCCCACTCGAGCACAGGACTTGTTGACAGCATTGAAATCTAGGAAAATTCCTTCGAAACCCTCTCGAATGAGGCATTAATATTTCTCGCGCTCGACCGGAACGCCACAGACAGACAAATGGCATACGGAGGACTTAGCTCCAATCTAGAACAGCTAATCTAATAATGCAGATCACGCTACGTTAATAACAGTATTTACGCTATAAACAAATAAAAAACAGCTCAATGAATAAATATTATTGATATGCAAACTAGCAGATTAGGTCAAGATAATCAGAACGAGCTCACCGGATATAAATGCGACATCCAACTCTGCCGGGGTAACACTGGCAGAAAATCTATTGGAGCAAAATGAAACTGACATTCACACATGGATAGGTATTTAGTTCCTGGCAGCGTTGCCAACATTTTTTCAAAAAAAAAAACTGGAACCTTTCTTGGAATAAACACGTAATTTTTAGTAAACACGTATGTTCCATACCTCCTTTTACTGAATCAGTCAGTTTTTTGATATTGTTGTCTAAATTAAAAAATAAAGCATTCGAATTTGATTGTAATTGTAATAGTTAGTCGACTTTTACTGTTTTGAAGGTTTCAATCTACATATCCACAAAATCCTAAATTTATGACCATTTGCTAAACTTGAGGCGCACTTAAACCTTTCTTTAGATACCACTATAGCAACTAGCTATTATCAAAATATTAGACACAATGTAGTTTATTGTTTATGTTTGAGTAAAATTCATTTGAAATCGATTCATTTGTACATTCCCAAACCGTTTTACTAACCAGTGGTATAAAAAGAATTCAGGTTACACTGGATTTAAATCATATTCTGGGGCACTCGGCATTATCCCATGGCTTGCTTGAAAATTCTACGAATCAAGAGTCAATTTGTGAGAAAAAAATAAATATATGAATATTTAAAACAACTGGATAAAACTGGCTCAAATTAAAAAAAAACTGGAAAATTTTTCCAATTGTCTGTTTGACTGGATGCTGTAAAAAAACTGGAAGAATCCAGTTTAAACTGGAAGGTTGGCATCGCTGCTGGCAGCGATGATCAGGACGTATGAGGAGTGTCGCCTCTGCTGCCGATGGTCGTTACGGGGCGGGCTCATACTGCCGATCAACACTCGTTCTTTGTTGATCGGATTTGACATTTGACTCCACCATTGTAGTAACATAGAAACCGGAAACCACAAAACAAGTTTGTTCCTCTGAATGGGAATTTACAACACCCAGGTCCTACATTTTGTACGCCAACTTTAACATATTTTGCGGATTCGGTACTACAGCACTTTCTGCGCACCTGACCCGACTTTTAATTTATTCTCACATTAAAACCGCAGCAAAATTAATCAAATTCACTCATACTTTAGAAACATTAACATTTTGATTCACTATTTTTTTTTAATTTTTTCACAAAGTGTAATCCCGATACAATTGACAGCGAAAAATTTGCACCTCTTGCGTCGACGATCGCTACGATCCAACCTCCCGATGTACAGAAAAATATTAGTGCATTTTTATTCAGATTAAAGGATGCAGTTAGAAATATTTCCAAAGAACAGATATACAATTTGTTATTATTTTGGCACGAACTATTATTTGTTTGACGATTGGAACAAGGAGAAACACTATTAGGCCTATTATATGGAAGGCAAAAGATACACACAAAAGGAATTGATTTCAACATCAGAGTAGCAAAGACCGTATCAGGTAATGTGAAGAGAGGGCGGACAACAATATTACGGAAAGGAAGAAATTAAACTTGCAGCTTTTTTGAAAACGGAAGCATACTACAAGACACCGGATCGCCGACTGCTCTCCTTGGATCTACTAGGAACTCTTTTGGGACCGGATTACCAGGTAGCTGTTAGAACATCAACCAAATGAGAAGAGACCACTAAATTTGGCTATCTATCGTGTTTAAAAATCTGTATTTAAGAGACATATAGAGAGATCGAGCTAATCGAAAGCTAGCACATCTCGGACTGGAACGAGGCCGAAGGGATTCGTTTAACGGAGATATGGCGCTAGGGCACTATGCGCACGACCAGACAACATGTTTACTGTTGCGATAATAGTCACCATAAGCGCAGAGACTGCTCTCCCCGACCCCACTACACTCGAGCTGCTCGTTAACGTATAATGACTGAACATGATCCGAGATATCATCCGAATGAAGTCACGAACCTTTTCCATCCCCTTGAACAAAGGCTTGTTTGTGGCTTTGGGATTCCTAAACTTCCATTGGTTCGAGCGTCCATTGACAAGAAATACTGAAAAACTTGTTGAAGTTATGCGATGAATATCAACTGCTTGAGTGTAGATCTATATGGAATTCTGTTGTCGCCGAAAAAGCATTCTTTGTTCCGTGTATTCCGATCAACGCTGGATTAGAATACACAACGCCACCATATGAAACATTATTTCTCTCGTTAATCTGTCGACAAGCCGGTACCAATAACCGCGTTTTCAGCATTCATTAAGTTTTTCATTTGCAATTCTAACGTTGTGTATATTCGGAAAAAAAATCGGGCGATCCGACATTCAAAAAGCCCTTATAGAACCTTTTCGCGTACAATTCTGAGTGCTCTGCCGGATCTCGTTTCGTCGGACCTTTAATCGCAGTGTCACTAATCAAGCCAGTTAAAACCTTGTAACCGATGATTTTTTTGTTTTGATTCGATTGTTTCGGATATAGTGGACGCGTAGCTGTTCCAATCAATAGGCACACCAATTGAGGTCGTGTACAATGATGATGTCATGATCATATTGAAATTGTCGCGAATATCATGCAGTAAGCTAGACCGGTTATCAACGTGAAGACAACGCCATAGCATACCGTGGAAGTTGAAGTCTTCTTGAACCAGCTGAGGTGCGATGTATAGGGGAACAATGTCTGCCTTTGATTCGCACTTGAGAACCCACAACTTCAATATCTAAATCTAAAAAATTGTGGAAGATCTACGTCGGAAGTTAACCAAATACTTCGTGTTGAACCTGAAAAAACCATGGGAATGAAATTCAGGAACACTTGGGGTTTTTGATGTCCCATGAGGAAATTTCTGTTAGTTTATGAGATTTCCGAGAAGAGGAGCATCTTATTTCGGTTTTTTAATGGCACCCATCAGTCCTTTGATACTCTCAGGTTTTTACAAGGCAGCTTGGGAGAGGGAATGATTTTCTTTTTTCGAAAATTTATAGGCACATTAGAACATGTTCCCTCAATGGGATTGTCAGACTCTCGCTCTTTAGTGGATATGGCATCGTAGAAATTAGTCGTGGTTTCTATGCTTCCGCATTGGGTAGCTATATAGCCCAATTGTTCGCAATGACGGCATGCTCTGAGGCACAAAAAAGCAAACAGGTAGACGAGCCCCGTTAAAAAAGCAACATGCATCTATTATTATACGGCGGAAGAGGGATAGGGTCGTTCCAAGGCAATTTTCTGAGAGCAAATCGTACAAAACTTCTCTGAACGCGCTCCAGTCGGCTACTTCGAACGGCGTTGTATGGCGCCCATACTTGTACAGCATACTCCAAAGTGCTCCGGACCAGTGCGCAGCATAAAGATTTCAGTGCGTAGAAATCCACAAAATCGACAGCGTTCCGTTTTAGAAAACCCAATGTTGCAAAAGCCTTCGCCGTTGTTGCAGTGATGTGGTCGGCGAAACGAAGTTTTCTGTCGAATAACACTCCCAGGTCCCGGATAGAATCCACCCGCTCGATGACACAGGCTTGAGAAGTATATTCGCAACGCCTTATATTTGCCGAGCGTCCGAAACTTATCAACTTACATTTATCAATGTTGATCTGCATACCGTTCAGCGAACACCATTCCTCTATATTGGCTATATCGTCTTGGAGCACAGCAGAATCGAGTGCTGAACAGAGTCGGAAAATGTTTTTTTCATTTGCCAAAATCAGGCGAAACTGACGAAAGAACGAAGCTTCTTTCCGTACCACTTGAACTCTGCGAAATCGAAAATGAGACAACGGGCTAGGACAAAGCAAGCATGTAGCAGAGCGTTTTCATTATTCTCTCCGCACGCTCGTTTACGCTTTGAGATTCAGAATGATATTGGTACCCTCGAAATTTAACTTACTGCTGGGAAAACGAAAATACACTGATATTTATTTGTCGATGCTCGATTCTGTAGATTTGCGAGCTATTGATGGTATTGTAAGACGGAAGCCTAATCGGTGTGCATATTTCTCATTCTAACTATGTTCTAGTTGCATTATTAGATGCACATTGCATCAATTTCATTTAATTAATGAGAATCGCAGATTACTGAGAATGCATCAAAACGAAATTGCAACTTCGGATTGTCATATGAAAACGAAAGTCGCCGCTGCTGCTACTCGTTTTCGTAGAATCGAGAGAGGAGGGGACAGCCTTTATTGTTTTATTTTTTCATGCATTTAGTGACGAAAGAGGCAGGGAAAGGACGAAGATGAATTCTCTGAATTTCGTCGTTCATTGAATAGGTATGAGAATTTTAGGCTCTGGTGCTGAAGCAATTGAACGAAAGATTTTCAGATCATCAGCACAGAGCAGTTTTTCAGAGTTGATGCGGGTGCAGAGGTCGTTGATGAATAAGAGAAAGATCAGTGGCCCTAGGTGACTTCCTTGAGGCACACCGGTTGGCGTTACGAATGCGCTTGAGCATGTAGTGCCAGGAGAGGTAAGAATGCTGCCATCTGGTAACCCACTCAGAAAAGCCTAGTCGCTCCAGCTTCAAAACAGCAATGTTGTGGGGCACCTTGTCGAATGCTTTTGCGAAATCAAAATATATAGCGTCCACTTGTTGACGTTTCTCTACAGCTGGAACTAGAAGGCTCGTGTACGTCATCAAGTTCGAAGTGGAGGAGCGTTTTTTTCATAAATCCGTGTTGTCGTTCGTCGATTATGTTGGAAGAAGCAGCGTACATCGCATTGTACACAAACTTTTCCAGAACTTTAGCTAGACAGTTCAGCAGCGAGATTCCTCTGTAGTTTTCAACATTGTGCCTATCTCCAACCTTATGAATAGGAACTATAGCAGCTTCTTTCCATGCCATTGGGAAAATATTTTCCGAGATTGAACGCTGAAAAAAATAATACTTATTGGCGCAGAAAGTGCTCGGGCACAATGCTTTATAAACACAGGAGGCAAGCAATCCGGACCAGGCCCTCTCAAAGGATCAACGCTGGACAGAGCTACATCAGAATCATTTATGTTAGGAAGAGGAAGGTTGATATTATGCGTTGGCAATGTTTCAAGGTACTGTTGCGATGGATAGACAGGAGGGCTGGAAAATACATCTCGGAAGTGACCTGCAAAAAGGTTCGCCGACTCGGCAGCGGACTGTGAATTTTTGTCTCTAAGATAGACATTTTCTGGTACACCCACGGAACGTTTTCTGCTGTTTATAAATGTCCAGAATGTCGAAGGATTATTTCGAAGACTGCGCTGAGCTTGGTTCAGATATTCACCGAATGCACTGTTCCGGGCTGTTTCATATTACACTTCAGTTTGACGAAGAATAGTTTTATTGTCGTCGGTCTTATGATGTAAATATCGCTTTCGGTTTTTCCGGAGTACGTTGCGTAGGCGACCAAGCTCAGCGTTCCACCACGGAAATTTATATTCTGCTTTTCTGCTGACACGTTTTTTGAGGAACATTACGGCGAAGAATCTCTTATATGGCATCAAAGAACGCCACAACTGCCTGATCTAAGTCATTTCCAACCAGCATCTCACGCCAATTGAGTCCACCAATGGCCATTGAGACTTCATCGAAGTTGCATCGAGTTAAGTCAAAGTTGAAGTCGTCGTTAATTGTATCAAAAGCTTCACCATCATCAGAACGAATATCAAGTCTTAAAACGAAGGGTTTATGGTGAGGGTCAACCTTCAGTATAGATGTGGGAGGCTCAATCAGTTCGAACACGTCCGTGTCATTGACGAAAGCTAAATCGAGGGTCCGTCCATTCACGTTGCTAACAGAGCAGATTTGATACAAGCCACCAGCGACCAAAGTTTCTGTGATGGCCGTCTCTTGTTCCGTGGTTGCATTTTCAGGAAGGTAGCACTTATAATCGTCATCAAAAATCCACCGAAGATTAGGAAGATTATAATCACCTACAACAAGTACATTGTCGCGCCTATTACATTTGTCCAGGATGCTTTGGACTGCAGAAGAGTGAACGTTGTACAAGTCAGGATCACTTGATAAATGCAACAAATATATAACGATCGACCTGGCAGTGAAACGCGTACGACAACTTGCTCCAAACATTGACATCCAGGCATTTTTAGTATAGTCCCAGTTAGATGTTTCTTTATCGCTATGAGAACACCACCTCCGCGACGTAGATGACTGGTAGAAGAGTTGCGATCGCATCGGTAGATTGCGTAGTTCGTCGTTAGCTCGGTGTTTAATATATCATCACGTAACCAGGTTTCGGTGAGGACGATAATGTCATTGTCGCAGGAAGTGAGCGCAAGCAAGAAAGCCTGCGTTTTTGTTCTCATTCCACGAACGTTCTGGTAGTAGACGGACAGGAAATCTGGGGTTGTACGCAACGGCATGCTATGAACCAAGAGGTTTTCAGAAAGCGAACTGTCATAGAAAGCAAAATACTCGCCTGAGAAGGGAGTTCGGAAGACCCCCTCACGACCTCCAAACGCAGGGCCGGGACGACTATGCGGGTCGCTGGCTGGTAGCGCGACTGCGTCGGAGCGCTTGGGGGCTTCCGTAGTTCTGTATAACGGGCGTCCCGGCGATGGCAGCGACAAACAAAGTGCACCTTCATTTAGTTGGTTCAAATCGTTAGAGAGCACGACCGGGTCAGAAGGGTGAAATTCCAGTCGACTGCTGTGCGGATAATCTTCGGTGACGGCGTCTAAGCTGCTGTGTTCTGCAGCAGTCTGTAGTGGGAGGCGTTCTGAGCGAGCAGAAGCGATGCGATCTAACTTTCCACTTAGACATTGAAGTTGTTTGCCAGGCAGCTTTGCAATGATGGTAGAATCAAACGAATTGTGTTTGTCGACAGACTGCAATTGAGATTTGTTTTGAGGGTGTGCAGAATCTATAATTGCTTCGGAAGGACATATACCCTCCTTGGCTTTACCTGACACAGAAGGAGTCTCCGATTCGTCAGGTATGTTAATTGCCGAGGAAAATAAAGTTAGAAAGAGATTTTCCGGTATAGCGTTGAGCTACGGAGAACCACCAGATGAATTCCTCTCTGCAGCAATCCTGATAATTGGTCGTTGACTTGTTGAGTTATTCACAAATTCCCTAAAGTAAATGTTTTCTGGCCAGGTTTGTTTGGAGAGGGCCTTATCCCTACAAGATTTACGAACGCCGATCTTAAATGCTCAGAAATGTGATATCCTTGTCCTTAGGAACTAGACGAACTATCCTTGGTTGTATATCCTCGCCCAGGCAATCTTTCATTAGGGTCGAAACTTCATCATCCGTCGTACTGGGGTCAAATGCTGACAAGTAGACCCATAACAGCTCCTCAGGTGGTGAGACTGTTTTTATCGTTTCAAACGCAGCCTTAGCTCCACGAATATTAGCGATTTTGGTTTTTAGCTGGTCATCTTCACGCTTGCGCTTAGGTGTATTTGGAACTGGATTATATCCAGCAATCCTATTCCAACGCGTATTTACGGTTGGAGATAACGGTTTCGACTCAACTTTAACCGAGAGAGCTTTTACGACGTTTTTCAAATCAGCAATGTCGTCCTTTAAGGATTTTAGAGAATTGTCGTCGGTAATTGGATTCTCGTAACAACGTGAAGACATTTTACGGAAGTTGTTTCAGGTCAGCGCAGCCGTTACACATCCAAAATAAGTTTCGTGGATGGGTTCCTAAGACTTCTCTAATATCATAATCCACTTTAACACATATCATATGGAACGAGTTTCCGCAGTACCCACGACAGATGATGCGGTCAGAGTCATTAACGACTTTCGAGCAGCTAGTCCAAACCATGCTTCCGAGAATTGGAATAACGCCTAGCGGGTATGCAAAATTCGTGTCTTGTACTTGCACGCGATGTATGTTGAGCAGATTCGAGCACTTGCCAACTTGTAGGCAATGCCGGTTGAGCACTACTCGAGTAGAGATGTGTTGCTATTGACCAGCAGATGTCGCTTCGGACGGAGAAATCGGGCGTGCCGGCAGTGGTGATGACAAGTGAAAAATATAGACACAGAATTCCAGAATTTCGGATCACGATTTTTTCGAAAATCCACCCGTGAATCCCGGAAACTTCAACGTAAAAACACGACGACACACGGAAAACAGCAAACAAACAACGATCAAATCTATCGCGGCGCACAAAACAACCGAAAAATAATTAAAAAACATTCAACTCTGTTGATGAGCGCGACTTAGTACAGCAGTGATGCCGATATTTTATTGGTTTTTTTCCAAAAACACGCGAGTTATACTCCCCGATTTATGCTGAACGCATTTGCTTGCAAACCAGAATTTTCACTGATTGAAGCCAAGGGTTCTGGAAAGAGCCCATATTTCGCAATTAGGGCCCCTGTCGGAGACTACACCATCAATCTCTGCTTCCCATGCGGGTACGTAGGCAAGATACTTCTTCGTACACGACCGAGTGTTGTTCAGTTAATTTACGCGATATATCGATGATGTTAAATGGGTTATATTCGGTCGGAAGTAGACCTATTCTATTAGATGAATAAAATTTATATCGAAAAGGAGATTTATCGGCATTATTTTGCCATCGGATAAATATTCAAATCGACCTCCATTGAGCCAGAGGGGCTGTCTGTTGCCGGAGATACCTTTCCATTAGTCAACACTATCATGCGAGCTTCAGTACCCGCGCAAAGAAGGTTTTTTCAGAGGAAACAGAAAATCAATGCAACGAAATTTAAAAGTAGTATGTCACTCTGACGGGGAGCCCTTCCGAGAATCTAGCTCTACAGCTCCAGTAGGACAACTCTCGAAAAAAAAACTTTATACCTGGCACTGACTTAATGCTCTGTACCAGGGCTTAGTAAGTCTGTACCAATTACTGATGAGACGAAATCGAACTGTGGAATCAGTGTAGATATTACGCCCATCAAACCCAAAAGTGATGTTAACCAAATTTTCCCACATTTTCTTCTAGTGCACAAAATGCACCGAATGAGCACCGCTGCATGCCGAAGGACGGTTTCGTGGTTATATTCCATCCAATGCAATGTGGGCCATCGTTCCATAACAAGCTAACTCGATACGGTGCCACACATCATGGCTGTTATCGCGGTATAGCTGCTGCAACCAGTTCCAGAACAAACCATCAGTAGCTCGACGCCGAAAACGCACACAGTTACCGGTCGATGGGGATGGGGATGGGGCTAGGGTGGGTAAGAGTGTAGCTCACATTTATGACGTGTTTTCATATCCCCAGCGGTAGGTCGAAATCGATGTCTCAATGGGCTGGGTGGATTCGGTGTGGGTATGTGCTTTTTCATTTGCCCTAATTCACGTGGAGAACCTGGTCCGCTGGATAAGGGTGGCCTGGTGGCTGTATATCGAAGCAATATTTATGAAAAGCTCGGCCACCACAGGCTCTTATCATTGATGTGGTTCGTTTGCCGGTCGGTGACAAACGGTAAGGTAGATGACGGCGACGGAGGTCCATTTCAATCAAATCTAAACTTCACCGGTGATCCCAGTCGGATACCGGGGGGTTGATTGAATTTGACATTAATTTCGTTTGCGGTTCGGGGAGCATGCAAATGCAAATAGCACTGTGGGAGTTTTCAGAGTTAAATGGGGGGTTTTAAGGGTGGAAATAATCAGCGGGGTGCGTGATTTTTATTTCGTTCATTCGTGTTGGCTTATTGATTGCTGCCATACGTTTTCGAACCGAACCAACTGCACGTAGTTTCAAAAAAAAATCTTTCATCAGCGTGATTACTACAAACCAAAAAAAAAGCCCAATACTCCAACTTATAACCAACTAAATTCGGTTCCCAATTGGACTGTACTTCCTAATACACACCAAATTGATCAATGCTTTTAGTTGTAATGCAATAAAGGATAAATCTTCCGAAATTCTCACCCAGTAACTACTTCCGGTACATTTTTCCTGTCACCTTACAACTTTGCCACAGTTCCTCCATTAGACGAATAGAAGAAGTTTTCTTTAAAGCAAAATTTTCCATCGGAATCCACGTGGATCCAATCATCGGTGTCCCATCTCCCGCAAGCAAAACAGTGGTCGTCGAGCAGCATTTCTTTCGCTCGAGTGCTCCCAACAAGTTTTCCGTGGAAGTCCCATAAACTAGTAACAAAATATTGATTTTCTCGTGACTTTTTTTTTGCTTTCACCGAACTCCACCTGGCTGAGTGAGAAAAAAAAAGCTGTAAAAGAAAAACAACCAAGCCAGCACCACCAAACCGTAGCGACCTGGGCTATGGAACTCCAACAGCCGGGGCCAGCACCACTCGACCTTGTTATATGCTCATTACATTTTCATTTTTGGTCCCACACTCGTAAAGCTCTTTCGGAAGGGAGTAGTAGAAGGGGAAGTGGTGGCAGTAGTAGCGAGTCGTCGAATTGCTCCTGCTGCTTCATAGTAGAGCACTCTCAAACTTCTCTCGCACTTACAGTTCCTCGACGTTGCGGGTTTTCGGTTAGCCGGCCGCGCTCTTCGTCGACTTTCGCGCTAGGTAAATTATGTGCCACCTCTGGTAGCTGGAACAGTGTTGCTTTTAATGGCACGCTAATGTATACGAGCACGAATAATTCAAGCTACTTTCTGAGAGAGGAATTAATTTTATAACTATGTGTAATCCTAAGACAAGATATGACAATAGAGGGGGTCGTTTTTGTTCCAATTTTACGTCAGAATGTTCCAGCTCCTGATTGGTTGATTCTGACTTTTTGCACCGTACACAATGTTACTGCAGGGATAGCGAAATGATGTTTGGCAGTGTTGCTATATTTATAAAAAAAATAATGAAATTACTTTTGACAAATAATATTATTATGGTTAAAAGAGTAAAAATGAATAAAAGATGCAGAAATTTTGCGACAAAGTAGAACAAGTATCTACCACACGTTTGCCGTATACGTGGTTAATTAATTTAAACAAAAATAAGACAGCATCCAAACCGTAATCTAAAATTTGTCAGAAAATGGTTTCATCAAACCTTACTAAACACCCATGACATGGAAAAACGGTGCCCTTTATTAATATAGTGGATTCAAGATACAAAATATTGCAAGCATAAAATAAATTAACAGGAATCCATTTTCATTTTAAAAAATAGCAACACTGTTCGGAAGATTTCGGCAGGGTTGAAATCTGCGAAAAGAAGAATGTCGAATGAAAAATAAGAAGCCGATTGTCACGTCTTGTCTTAGGTGTAATCTATAATCAGTTCCTTTTTTGTAAAATTTAGCACATTTGGCAACACTGACCTGGACTGAGAATGAGCGACTAAAAAACTGTTTCGCATGAAATATATTGCTTTTTCTTCGTCGGGGAACTTTCGCAGAGAAAAAAATTCTTTATTTTTACTATGTACCTACCTCACTATTACGGTCGCACCTTAGAAAAAGGCTAGTGGAAGTGTACATGCCCCCTATGTGTGTGTGTGGGGTAATGGTAGCACTCTGTTATACTATTATTTTGATAGCTAATCCAAATTTTCAGCCAACGTGAACCCCCGTCGTTTTTTTTTATTTCGCCGGAACGGGGCGGAAAAAGTAGGGACTAAAGGTCGTCGTCAACGTGTTTGCGTAAGCTTGGGATCCTTTAACCTTCTCTTTTGCGAAAGTGTCTCACCGTTGTAAAGCATGAAACTGTAAACACCGAAAGCCTGCGTTGGAGGAACAGATCGGTTGGGAGCTTTTGTTGATAGCCGAACCTTATGTACCCGTTTCTGCTACACCATAATCCCTGCTTGGGATGCTTGTCGAACCTACCGAAGCCGGGGGAAGGTTCGTCGCTTAGGGGACAAAACTCTACAGGTAAAGGTACGACCCGTCCTCTAATTTATTCAAGTGCGTTTTAATATTCATAACACTCTCCAGAGCGACGGCATTCTTCGCAAGCCTTTTTTTTCGCCCCCGCCCCCCTCTTGAGATTGTCCTTCGCGCAAACTTTTCGCCGTGTGATTGGCCTAAGTGCACCCAGGTGAGTTTGGCATTCACTAACCGACTTTTACGGTGTTTTGTTGATTTGTTATTACGTGGCAACGGTGGGGTTAGTCAACATGAAATTTTATTTACTGGAGGACGGGGGCTAAATTTTTATTTAAAAGGTAGAGTTTCGGTGGTCTATTTTCACTTTTCTTGAAAGTCACTTTGAGTTTTTAATTTATCATTTAAACTTGAAATTAGCCTTCCGTAGCATTTATTCTAGCCACCTTCAATATGTTTAAAGCTTTGTAATTGAATTAGTTGCTGCGTGTTGAATAGTACGCTAATCTGTCGTGACTGGCCTCACAGTTTACTCGGCAACATCAATCCTTATCATGTTTATGTTTATGTCAATAACAACATGTAAATGCTTCTTTCACGTAACAGCCGCTCCTATGTCATCGGTCAAAAGATTCACTACTACATGCTAATCATCTTGCAAAGCGTTCCTGTATCGTATCTGACCTCAAATAATCGAGCCGACGTTGTCTTATTTCAAGTATTCTGTCCACTCTACCATTGTACCTATCCAGACGTGTAGCAGCTACACTGTAGCTGTTGCAAGCGTGCGGCTCCTAGCCTGTCTATTAGTCGCCTGTCGCTCTTTTGCACTTTTAAAATTAAGTATAAGAATAGTTGAAATATTGTAGTCGAAGATGCACAAAGCTAGTATTTATTTCAGTTTATTTTAAGGGGGTGAGGATAGCGTAGTTGGTAAATCGATTGCCTTGTACGCAGCGCACCTGGGTTCGAGGCCCGACCCCGCACATAGGGTTAGAAATTTTCATAACAGATTTTTCTAACCCGAAGAGGCGAATGACCTTAAGGTTAAAACCTCTATAATCAAAATAAAAAAAGAAGTTTATTTTAGCACACTTAAGGGTATTCGGCGGAAAATCAAAGCAATATTTTAGATTTTTTTGTGGAAAAATAAGAAAACGTACGAATATCTGCTTTTGATTTTTTATTCTTTATTTATTGATAATTAGAAAATGATTTACTCTTTTCGAAAACTCAAAATGGTGTTTTTCTCGAGACCCTGTTTTTTCTGCTAATGTCAACAATAGGTCTTGTTCTATTGATCTTATTTCCTTCATTCAAAAAATGTTTGGAAATCTATTCTTTTTTGTCTGACTCATACCTAATATTGGCATGAAAAATTAATTATTTATCATTTTTAAACGAGATTACAGCAAACAAAGGGAAAAATTTCACTTTTTTCTTTAACGTCTATAAAATAATTTTTTTTTCCAAAATTAATTGAAATCAGGTATGAGTCACAAAAAATTTTATCTATTTTAATATAGATGTATTTTGCGCTAAATCGCATTCAGAGTTGGCAGCACCCTCTCAGATTTTAATGAAACTTTCTGTACATGAAGACTTTGTCACAAAAAGCCACTTTGCATACTTTGTTTTTCCAAAAATGATCTAGACTGTCTTTTAAAAAGGGTCAAACATTTTTACCATTAATTAAGTTTTGTTTTTTTTTGCGAACCAGAATTTTCGCTGGCCGAAGCAAAGGGTTCTTGAAGGAGTGAACCCCATACAACGCAATTAAGGCCCATGTTGGAGACTACACCATCAATCTTTACTTCTCGGGCGGATACATAGACAAGATACTTCTTCGTACACGGCCAAGTGGTATTTAGTTAAATCTCGCATGTGTCGATGGTGTTAAATGGCTTACATTTGCCCTCATTCAAGTGTGTTGTGAATATATACCAAATTCGTTACTGATGCTGTTTGCATGTATCAGGCAATTAGCAGTTGGGAAATTAAATTCTGAGATGATTATGACTTTTATTGGTTTAGTTTTCGATAAAAGTACACTGAAACAAAAATTCAGTAAGGACAAGAATAAGTTTTTTCACATAACTTTTTTTTTGAAATTTCCCTTGAATTTTTGACGGTAGGTAGGGAATAATTACCTCTCTCGGAACAAAATTTCATCCAAATCAAAGATGGGGTTTTTTTGTAAATCGACTTAAAATTCTTAAAATCGATTTTTTCAGTGTAGAAGTCGATGAAGATTTTTTTCAATATTTTTATTCAAAAATTTGACTAATATTACGAAAATCTTTCCTAGAACATTTTTTGTAGGATTTGCCATTTTTAGACTATACCCATTTGAAAAGAAATGGTTAAAATGCAATAAAAATTGGACTAAACCCTTTTGCGCGTTAATGGCACAAGACCTAATTTTAATTAAGTTTTGTTTTTTTTGTGTTTCGAATTCATCTCGTCAGTAACTAGCACCATCTGGGTGTCTAGTTAGACGATGTATCTAAACTAGTCGTCGTGTGAACTGTTTGGAATTTTTTGTGTCTAACTAGTGCTAATTTGGGTACTAGTTTAGATACATCGTCTAACTAGACACCCAGATGGTGCTAGTTACTGACGAGATGAATTCGAAACACAAAAAAGCAAAACTTAATTAAAATTAGGTCTTGTGTCCTTAACGCGCAAAACGGTTTAGTCCAATTTTTATTGAGGAATTCCACGAAGATCCATCCGAATATCTTTAAAATCGTGACCTACCATCTTAGATTCCAATGAAACTTTACACGTCTCACCGTAATGCAAGACTAAATATTTTCCATGGTACTAAGATTATTTTGACTCAAGAGCAACTTTTCAAAAGGGCGTAAACGTTTCTACTTGTATGAATTTCAAATTTTTTTTGTTCGATTACTGTATTTTATATAGCAAAACTATCTGAGAACGAGTTACAGGGAATGAATACTTCTGTCTGAAAAAATATACACTGAAAAAAATGTGTAATTTTTCAAAAAAACAAAAATTTATGATAAAAATTTAAATTGCGAAAAAACATATTTTTTAAATTTTTCATATTTTGTTACCAAAAACCTAAAGAGAAAAGAAACATTTTGAATGTGATTGCATAATGGAGAAAAATTGGTAAAAAAGTTTTCCTAACAATAACTTCGTACATGTTTTTAAATTTCATACTAATAGACATACAAAATTGTAATTCTATTACAGAATATAATTCTAAGCACCATTTAAAATCAAAATGCATTTAACAAAAATCTTCCAAAATGCGATAGTTTTCGAGATATTTGAAATTTTGCTCCTTCAAAAACAATTAATTCGTGTAATTATGCTCTTTTTAAAAGTTATTCGCGTTACCCCATCAAAAAATGTCAAAAATTTAATGTTTATCGTTTTAAAGACGTAAAAGCAACTTTTTTAGTGTATTTGGATCCTGGAGAAGCTTTCAATAAAAAAGTTTTCCTAACAAAAACTTTTGACATTTTTTTATAATTCTTACTATTTGCAGTCAAAAATACAATTTTCTTTTTGAATATGATTCTAAACGCCATTTTAAATCGAAATGCTCTTAACAAAAAATTTCTAAAATGTAGTTGTTCTGTCAAAAGTTGTTGTTAGGAAAACTTTTTTATTGAAAGCTTCTCCATGATCCAAATACACTAAAAAGGTTGCTTTTACGTCTTTAAAACGATAAGCATTAAATTTTTGACATTTTTGATGGGGTAACGCGAATAACTTTTAAAAAGAGCATAATTACACGAATTAATTGTTTTTGAAGGAGCAAAATTTCAAATATCTCGAAAACTATCGCATTTTGGAAGATTTTTGTTAAATGCATTTTAAATGGTGCTTAGAATTATATTCTGTAATAGAATTACAATTTTGTATGTCTATTAGTATGAAATTTAAAAACATGTACGAAGTTATTGTTAGAAAAACTTTTACAGATTTTTTCTCCATTATGCAATCACAATCAAAATGTTTCTTTTCTCTTTAGGTTTTTGGTAACAAAATATAAAAAAATTAAAAAAATGGGTTTTTTTCGCAATTTAAATTTTTAACATAAATTTTTGTTTTTTTTTTTGAAAAATGGCACAGCATTTTTTTCAGTGTATATTTTTTTCGGACAAAAGTATTCATTCCCTGTAACTTGTTCTCAGATAGTTTTGCTGTATAAAATACAGTAATCGAACAAAAATTTTTTGAAATTCATGCACGTAGAAACGTTTACGCCTTTTCGAAAAATTACTCTTGTATCAAAATATTCCAATTGCCAGAGAATATCATGGAGATTCATACAGCGAACACACCTGCAAAGTTTCGTTCGAATCGACGATGGTCATATTTTGCGGTCGGCCGGTTTCTCATGGAATCCCTCTATTGCATAATACCAGGCGTTTGGTTTCTTGAACCAAAAGACAATGGTGCTAGTTACTGACGAGATGAATTCGAAACACAAAAAAAACAAAACTTAATTAAAATTAGGTCGTGTGCCCTTAACTCGCAAAACGGTTTAGTCCAATTTTATTGCATTTTTACCATTTCTTTTCAAATGGGTATAGTCTAAAAATGACAAATCCTACAAAAAATGTTCTAGGAAAGATTTTCATAAAATTAGTCAAATTTTTGAATAAAAATATTGAAAAAAAATTTCATCGACTTCTACACTGAAAAAATCGATTTTAAGAATTTTAAGTCGATTTACAAAAAAAACCCATCTTTGATTTGGATGAAATTTTGTACCGTCAAAAATTCAAGGAAAATTTCAAGAAAAAAAGTTATTTGAAAAAACTTCCTTGTCCTTACTAAATTTTTTCTTCAGTGTACTTTTATCGAAAACTAAACCAATAAAAGTCATAATCATCTCAGAATCCAATTTCCCAACTGCTAGTTGCCTGCTACATGCAAACAGTATCAGTAACAAATTTGGTATATATTCATAACAAACTAAATGAGGGCAAATATAAGCTATTTAACACCATGCAAGATTTAACTAAATAACACTTGGCCGTGTACGAAGAAGTATCTTGTCTATGTACCCGCCCGAGAAGTAGAGATTGCTGGTGTACTCTCCAACATGGACCTTAATTGCGTTGTATGGGGTTCACTTCTTCAAGAATCCTTTGCTTCGGCCAGTGAAAATTCTGGTTCGCAAGCAATTGCGTGGACTATATGAAAACAACTTATTTTCCATCAGCCTTATTTTGAACCTTTCGCCGAATATGCTCTCCAAACTTTGATCTTTTGGTCTGGGCTTTGGTCTACCTGTTCGCCTTTTTGTGCCGCGAGGCATGAACTGCCGTCGTTGCAATGGAATTGGGCCTCCAGCGACTTATTGTAGAAACAAGGCACGCTGTGGAAAATGCCGAGAGAATCATGAAAAGTTTTCCTACTGTGGAGAGACTCCGCATGATCTCACGACATATCCCGCATATAAATTATGTGGGTACAAAACGAAACATTCTTTTAAGGAACGCTCCGATAAGAAATGCAAAAAAACTCTACGCCACCAACAACGACTAATTTTTACGTTTCCTTGTACACTAAAGAGCGAGAGTCTGACCATCCCATTGTGGGAACATCTACTAATGTGCCTATAAACTTCCGAAAGAGGAAAATCAGTTTTTTCTCCTAAGCTTCCTCGTAAAGGCCTGACAGTCGGATCGCCCGATTTTTTCCCAATATACGCGACGCTACAAATGCAATGAAAACTTGATGAAAGCTGAAAAACGCGATTATTGGCACCGGTCCGTCGATGGATTAATGGACGGATCATCAGAGAAACAATGTTTCGTCTGGTGGCTAGGGCCTACGTTGTGTATTCGATTCGTCCTGTGATTGGAATACACGGAACGTTCGTCATATGATGCCAGCTATGCATCGCTTTTATGCTAATTATTATGACAACAGTGGTGAGTGCAATCATAAAAGAAGCTGTACTTCCAACATTCTCCCCACAAAACTGATGGTTTTATATTTACCCATCGACGACCATGCCCACATCGTTACAGTTACAGAAGGCTCTCCGTTTGATAGAGCATGGAAAGCACTCTTTATATTTCCTGAAGAAAAGTTAAGGAAGTTTTTGAGTACCTACTTTATCTCAAAAATCATAGCAGATTACTTTAGTTTGACTTCTTTCGTAGTGCTCCACTGCGGGTAATGAGAAAGCGGACACTTGGATTAGAATGATAATGAGAAGGTAGACATTAGAAGGTGATATTTATGAAAGATCGGGTAGCTTCAACGAGTTTTCAATTATTTCTTCTCAGAGGACGCTCGAAAATTGGCAAATTTCGTGGAGCGATGCAAGTTCAGGAATCCCAAAGGCATCAAAAAACTTTGGGCCTTCGGTTGATATCTCGGGTCATTTACTATCATTATACGTAGAATGCCCATCTCCGGCGTATTGGGGTCGTGGAGAGCGGACTCTGCGCTTGTGGTGCCGGTTATCGCCATATTAAATATGTTGTCTGGTCGTGCGCTAAGTGTTCTAGTACCAGATCTGCGTTAAACGAATCCCTTCGGTGTCGTTCCGGTCCAGTCCGAGATGCTGTACCAAATTCGTTACTGATACTTTTTGCATGTATAAGGCAACTAGCATTTGGGAAATTGGATTCTGAGATGATTTTGACTTTTATTGGTTTAGTTTTCGATAAAAATACACTGAAAAAAAATCACTTTGGACAAGAAAATTTATTTTAAAAAAAAAAATTCTTGAACGTTCCCAATTTGAATTTTTGACGGTAGGTAAGGAACATAACTACCTATCTTGGAACAAAATTTCATCCTGTATTTTACTGGATAATGTTTAGGAACCGAAAAATACCAGAAGTGCTAATAAATTCAGTGAAAAATATTGCGGATTTCAGCAAATTATTCGACAAATTACTGAAAATCGCTAAACAAATTAAAACTTCACCGAAATTTTTTAAACAATTTGCTGACAGCTCCGTAACACCCTCGGCATGATACTGTGCCTTGACGTGGTCCAGGGGATTTTCCATCAAAGCAGTATTACAGTGATTGTATCACATAAACTTGGGATACGATTATTTTCTTTTTAGTTAAGTTACATTGTGATCAATTTTAGTACTTAACTTGGCGACCTTTATTATCCACTGCTATGGTCAAATAATATTACAATGTAGATTTAGGGCCCAATTCTCTCTGGAGGCACCCTTCTTTTATTTCTATATATTTTAAATTGGATCCATGCTAACACTCACTAACACAAATTGCTTATTATCTCATATACACTCACAATCTCTCATTCCAAACGTACAAACGTGGCCTTCAAGATAACACAAACCTGATCAAAACTGCGAACGCCCGCAATCTCGCCAACATTCAAACACCCCGGTAATTAAGTCAACATTTAAGTAACTAAAAATTTACCAACGCGGTCGCAACCATCAACCCACGACTCGCGTAATCATGAATCGGTCACGTCCGCAAGTCTCTACCCTTGATCCTTGCAACCCAAACTCATGCGAATGGCCACATGCTTATAAAAATAATGTATCCACGCGAAGTTACATACACACTAGCACACGCGACAAAAACGTCAACATACAAACGCTCGAGTCCTTCGCGATCGTCCACGTACAACTACACCCACGATCTAGCAAACAGGATAACACCCCGATGACTAAGTGAACGGTTTAGCACTTATAAATTCACAAAGGCGGTCTCAAGAGTGAACCACCGCCCGTGTTCGCGCGATCATGAATCAGTTTCATTCTCGGTCCTAGTACCATAGATCCAATGCCTTCAGGTGGACCAATCAAATAGATGATGCTCATATCCACTAAACTACACGTTTCATGGCGACATAAAAATCTAATTTATACACGCGAAGCCGCATACACGCGACAATCAAACATACAAATGCTTGAGCCGTTCGCGATCATCCACGCAGCTTACACCCGCGTTCTCGCAGACATGATAACATCCCGGTGATAATATGAACGTCTCAGCACTTATAAACATTCAAACGCGGTCTCAGACGTGAACCTACAGTCCCCCGCATTCGCGCGATCGTGAATCGATCGCGTCCGGAAGTCTCTATCATCGATTCCAAAAGTCTAGGTCCATGCCTTCAATTGAATCAATTAAGGGGAAAGCTCTCATATCCACTGGACAACACGTTCCATGGCGACATGACCGGGAGCTCTAGTGATGCGGAGTAGCTCGCTCCCTGTCAGAATGTGATCCATCCAGGAACACACGCGAATGTGTGAATGGCCACAGGGTTACAAAATCGAAATTATTCACGCGAAGTCACATACACACGAGCACACGCGACAGGCACGTCAACATACGAGGGCTTAAGCTCTTCACGATCATGCACGCACACCTACGTTCGCGATCACGAGAACTTGATAACACTCCGGTGATTATGTGAGCGTTTTAGTACTTACGAGGTTACGAACGCGGTCTCGAGCGCGAACCCGCAGATGCGCGCGATCATGAATCGGCCACGTCCGGAAATCTTTACCCTCCATTCTAGCCACTTGGGTCCATACATTCAGTTGGACCAATCAAAAAATAAAGCTCATATCCACTAGACCACACGTTCTACGGCGACATGACTGGGAACTCTAGTGATATGGAAGAGCCCACTTTCTTCTAGAATCTGAGCCGTCCACGGAGGGTTAAGTATCAGGTTCACGGTCCGCGCGCGAGCATTCTAGAACACACGCGAATCACTCACACATTCTCAAACGCGGTCTCAAGCGGGAACCTACAAAAATGCCCTCGCGCACGCGAGTACGAATCGGTCACGTCCGGAAGTCTATCCTTGATCCTAGAAGCCTAGGTCCACGCCTTCAGCTGGACCAATGAAGAAAATACGCTGATACCTATTAGACAACACGTCTCATGGCGATATGACCGGGGACCGTATCGATATAAGGGATCCCACTCTCTGCCAGAACTATAAAGGCACACCGAAAATTTAATATCAGACTCACGGTTCGCGCGATCATTCAAGAACACGCGAATATATTACAAAATCACGTCAGCGTACAAACGCTAGAGCCCCTCGCGATTTTCCAAGCTACCTACGCCCACGAACTCGCAAACATGATTATACCCCGGTGATAAGGTGAACGTCTCAGTACTCATAAACTTACCAACGCGATCTCAAGCGTCAATCTACAAACTCGCGCGCTCGCGCCTTCATGAATCGGGATCGTCCGGAAGTCTCTATCCTCGGTACCAACAGTCTAGGTCCATACTAATTAATTAAAAAAAAATAAAATTGAAAAATTAGGAAAAAATAACTCCCATATCCACTAGACAAAACGTTCCATGGCGACATGACCGGAAACTCTAGTCATATGGGGTAACTCACTCCCTGTCAGAATGTGATCCGTACACCGAAAACTAAATATCAGAATGACGGTCCGCGAAGATATGAATGGCCGCAGGGTGTCAAAAACGAATTTATACACGCGAAGTCACATACACGCGACAAACACGTCAACATACAAACGCTTAAGCCCTTCGCGATCATCTACGCACACCTATGCCCGCAATCGCGAAAACTTGATAACACTCCGGTAATTATGTGAACGCTTTAGTACTAACGAAGGTACAAACGCGGTCTCAAACGCGAACCCGCAAACGCGCGCGATCATGAATCGGTCACGTCCGGAAATCTTTAGCCTTCATTCTAGCACACATTCAGTTGGACCAATCAAAAAAAATAAAGCTCATATCCACTAGACCAAACGTTCTACATGATATGGAAGAACCCACTTTCTTCTGGAATCTGAGCTGCACACGAGAAATTAAGTATCAGATTCACGGTCCGCGCGCGATCATTCTAGAACACACGCGAATGTGCGAAAAGTGCACGGTTATAGAATCAAATTTATACACGCGAAGTTACATACACGTTAGCACACGCGACATACAAACGCACACGCGATCGAGCACGTTAACGTACAAATGTTCGAGCCCTTCGCGATGATACACGCGATCGCGAGTCTCTACGCCCGCACATACCTGAACCGTACAATGAATATCACATTCAGAATCACGGCCCGCTACAATTGGCCTAAAGCAGTTTTTTAGTGGGCGACCGAGAACCTAGCTCTACAGCTCCAGTAGGATAACTCTCGAAAAAAAAAAAATTCAATGAGTTCTCAACTAAAAACGACTTAAGCGTACGCTGCTGTGGAAGGGTGAACCCGATAAAAATGAAAGGCTTTTTCGTCAATTACCGCATCTTAAACGTGCATTGCACACATGATGTAAGATTCGAAGATGAGAAATTGGCAATACATTGCTCGTTTATAAAATGATAAATTATTATATAAACAAACATATATTGTTGAGATGTAAGATTTTAGATATATGATACTGCATTTAGTGAAATCATAATCAAATTAATAATAATAAATTCAATTCAAATCAGTAATCTTTAAGATATTCTTCATTCTGATACGAAAGTTCGAAACCAGCAATTCTTCAATTCATTTCAATGACTAAACTTCAAATGTATTTTCTAATAATTCCCGTAATCACAAGCATTCTTCTGGATGAATAGACCAACCCAATGCTCTATTGTCCAGCAGCTCCAACATGGCACGTCATTAAAAGCCAACTAATTAAGAGCGTGGTGCACGGCCACATAAATATTGATCTACTTCCGCATCCACGGTCCCAAAAACTTGATCAAAGCCGCTGTAAATCAACCATGGAAACCCCACTTGTACGCTCGAATGGATATATAATAGCGAACTAATTTTCCAAAACTCGTCCACCTCGTCTCTCTCTCCTGCTCTCGGTCACCACGCCAACAACCATCGCACACCCAATAGCACGGGCCTCGATTTTCATTTTCCGACGGGAGTTCATGGGCCCACTTATGTAGTACTGCCAATTGAAATTAATAGCTCTTTAGCAATGTTATTGGTTCCCTCCCCTCTCCCCCTCGGAGCGCGAGCCTGCTTTCGAACGTGGGGCTGATAATGGTTATTAAACTTTAAACCGTGAGTGAGGATTAACATTCGATTCTTGTATACTTATTTGGCGATTTTTGAAATTAGCCACTCAAAGTTTTATGAGGTTGATGATGATGGGGCATAGTTCAATTTACAATAGCTACTCAATTTGATTTAAGCAAGTACTACAAAAATGTTATATTTTCGTGTTGTATGAAGAGCTATAGGGAAATTGAATTGTCCTAAAAACTTACTAACGTATTCTACGTTTTATATAGTTAGACTAACAATCAAGTACAATTGAGATAGCTTTACAAAACTTTTCTAATATTGTAAAAATTCACTACGAATATGTAAAATTGGGCATAACCAACTAATAGCAATAGTTTCAAATCAGTTTCGCCTGAAGATGTTACCAACGAGCACCGAAACGTCGAAAAAAGATTGACATGCATTGAAATTATTTTAAAATTCCTCCAACCAATTGAATATTTCGAAGAGTATTCGGACCCTCAGGACCCCCCTCTGGATCTGCCCCAGGTGTGTAGTTTATGTGAGCTCTATCACCTACCAGAACATACATACATAAACAACTGCCGATGCGTGACGAATCCCCACGGTCGGCTGGCGGTACACGACTTAACTATACCCCTGGTGCAAAGCCGCTTCAAACATTCCATCAGCACACCCATTCAGCAACGCACACCAACACATTGTGCACGAGCGACTGACTGGCATTCTAACAGGGCGGCGGCGCCTCCAACGATGCTTGAATGTAACTTTTCAAATTGACACTCTGAGTGCCGTGTGGCGGAAGCGGGAAAGTTTCGCCTAAAGTGAAGCTTGTTCTGCAGTTATTTAATAAATCTCGACATTTCTTTTCTTCGAGCATATGTACATATATAGCAGCAATGGCAATGAGTGTCCTATTTAGCTGTATGTTTGCTAGAACACACACACACACATACACAAGGACATACTTTTGGCACATGCATGGCTTTCATGTTTGAATAGAAAACAACTTGGAAAGTTTCTTCCGGGAGACACTGTGAGGAAGATGCGAATTGAGCTTGTTCATGTGAAAGGATACGAGAGCTAATACCTACGAAGACACCGGTGACATAATTATAGTAAGTTGAAAACCGTGTACACTTACTTAACAAAAATGAATGAAAAATTGAATGAAAGTTAACAGCTCATGTTGCACTGAAGGGAATTCAAATGTTACACTATTATTTGAAAAAAAAATCACAAATTTTGTATTAAATTCCGAAGCATGAATATCGGAAAAAAACTTGTTTTTAAACAATCGATGAAATACGCTAATCCTGGTTTGGCGTTTCAGACGATAAGTCGATGGCATCATACGTTCGAGTTCTAGCCAGGAAATGTGAATTTAGCAGGAATTTAAACTTTTTGCTGAAATTAAATGACTTTGCCTTACAACATGTTGGGCAATGTTGTTGTACTTTACAAGACCCTTCTATTAGTTTAAACAGATGCTAGAGTGGTTCTAATTTTAGCAATATTTAAAATTGAATTTTTTAACGATTCGAGATAGAGCTTTACTGTCTTCGATTAAGTTGTAGAACAATACATATTTGCTGAATACATGTAAGCTCTAGCTTTTCTACTTTCCATTGCACGAGAAATCCAATTGCAAACATTAGGGTGTTTCTTAAAAAACGGTTTTATTTCTATAACTTTTGTAGTTTTTATTTTATACTAAAATACCCTATGGACAACTTGACGATTATATAAGGGCGCATAATTTGCTTCAAAACACCAACTACTAAACTTTTTTCGTGTCAAAGATTTGAGAACTTTTATATACAGTACTGGACAAAATAAATCATACGCTTGTTCTAAAAATGCATTTTTGATCATATTAGCGTTATTTCTTTAATAAGCACGATGGCATCAATGGAAAAGTTTTTTAATTTGTTGCAGTTCAAACAATAGTAGAGACTGGGATTTTGATAATAATGAGGTATTTCTGCTAAAAAATTTTATATGAATAATTGTTCATTATACGTTAGACAAAATAAATCATACACTTCAAAAATCACATTTTACGATAAAACCAATTAAACCAATTTTGAAATTTTGGCATCACTGCATCCTTTGACAGCTCTAGTGCCAAGATAGATTTAGTTTTCACTCGACATTCTGAGTTGGTTCCATTTTGAACATTAAAAATGTCTGGAAAGCAGATTTCGCTGGAAATCTGGTGATACGCGACCGTGAAAAAGACATTTCTTTTCGGGAAATTGCTAAGCGATACTCAATTTCGATTGGAGCTGTGCAGCATATATGGAAGAAATATAAAACACAAGGAATTGTTGGAAATTTATCCGGAAAAGGCCGCCATCGCTTGACGACGCATCGTGATGATGTCAGAATTGTTCGATTGGCTAAAAAAAATCCGAAATTATCGTCGAGAAATATTGTGGAATCGTTGGATCTCAATGTTAGTCGACGTACTGTTCGTCGGCGGCTCGCCGAAAGTGGACTAAAGAGCTGTTTTGCATCTAAGCGCCCATTCATTACCAAACGAAACCAAAAGAAGCGATTGGAGTTTGCCAAAAATACGCAAATGACTATGGACGGACGAGAGTAAGTTTGAGCTATTCGGACAAAAGCGACGTTCAAGAGTTTGGAGACATTCTGGTGATGCACTTAAGGAAGCATATATTCAAAAGACGATGAAGCATGGAGGTGGAAACATTATGGTGTGGGGATTGTTCGCATGGTCTGGAGTCGGAAGCTTGGCACACATCAAGGGGATTATGACTGCTGATGTATACATTGACTTGCTGTGTGAAAATTTGGAGGTTTCTCTTTTGAAAACTGGTATAGAAACCAAATTCATTTTCCAACAAGACAATGATCTGAAGCATACTGCCAAGAAAACTACTGCGTTCTTCAAATCAAACAGGGTAAAAGTTCTTGAATGGCCTCCACAATCTCCTGATCTGAACCCAATCGAAAATTTGTAGGGTTATTTGGATGGAAAAGTAGACAAGACGACGGTTTCCAACAAAAATGTCTATTTTGAAGCTCTCGAGACCGCAAGGAGGAAATTGATCAGGAATATCTGAAAAACCTCGTCGATAGTATGCCAAGACGATTGGAAGCAGTGTTGAAAGCTAAGGGTGGTCACACCAAATATTGAAAGTGAAAAATAAATCGATAAAAGTTATTGAAGAACAAAACAAAAGGTGTATGATTTATTTTGTCCATATCAATACAGTTTCCTTATTATAAATCAATACATATTGAGAAAGTCATTATCGTATATTTTCCATATCGGCAAATTTTTATCATGACAAAATACAGTAACATTCCCCAAGGGACCAGCCTGCTAATTTCAAAACCGGCTGAGATATTGATCACGAAAAATAAAAATAAGTGGTGTATGATTTATTTTGTCCAGTACTGTACATAATATAACTTTTTCAAATAGCATTATCTTCGATTGGGGTACTTAACATTAAATACTGTTGCTGTCGTATGAAATAGCATGCTGCGTAGTATAGATCACCAGAAAATGGCAAATACGATATTTTTTATATCTTGCAAAAACCATCTAAAATTTATCACAGTAACAAATTGAAGCTATACTACAAATTTCACGAAAAATATTGATTTGCGCCTTTAAGGCTTAAAAAGTTAATTTTCTGATTTAAAAAAAAAATCGAACCTCCCTACCCACTAATTAAAATTATAGAAAAGTATTGAAAAGTGCAATATATTTTATCATGAAAACGAAACGAAACTATATTTTTTTATATTGTGCACCGTGAAAGTAATTTAAACATATTAATGCATGAAAAACCAAATTTTTAATATAACTTTTTCAGTTTTCATTTTTTCCAACCTATCCTTCTGATGTTTTTCAGAACTTTTGAAGATGAACATTTTCTTCTAAAACATCAAAACTCTAGCTTCTATTATTATTTAAAAGGTATAAGCGCTGAATGTTTCAAAAATAGATTTTTTTAAATCAATTTTATGGGTTTTTTTCAAGGGTTGTCCTACTGGAGCTGTAGAGCTAGGTTCTCGGAAAGGCTCTCCGTCAGGATAACATACTACAATTTCAGACGAGACAGGCATTGTCGCCCCGCTAAAATACTGCTTAAGGCTCATTGCAGCGGGCCGTGATTCTGAATGTGATATTTATTGTACGGTTCAGATATGTGCGGGCGTAGGGACTTCGCGTTCGCGTGTATCATCGCGAAGTGTTCGAGCATTTGTACGTTAACGTGTTCGATCTCGTGTGCGTTTGTATGTCGCGTGTGCTAACGTGTATGTAACTTCGCGTGTATAAATTCTTTCGCATATTCGCGTGTGTTCTAGAATGATCGCGCGTGGACCAGGGTTCTTCCATATCACTAGAGTTCGCAGTCGTGGCACCATGTGTTTTCTAGTGGATATGAGCTTTATTTTTTGATTGGTATAACTGTATATATGGACCTAAGTTGCTAGAATGGAGTAACAATAGGGTAAATCAATTTTCTGAAATTTTAAAATTATAATCGTATTCGCTATTTTTTGCTCAATCATAACTCAAATCATAACCTTATTTATAATTGAAAAAGAATTATCTTTTGTTTGCCCAAATGAGTGATATGGTTGTTCCAAAAAAAAAACCATTTTTGGCGAAAAACTTTTCATAACTTTTCAACGAAAATAATTAGATATGTGGTGCCATGAAACAAATTATTCGCATTAAAACAACCTTAAAATTATCGGAAGACTACTTCGGCTTTATTTCAATACCGCAAAAGTTATTTGAATAAAACAGTTTTTTTCTAAGAAACACTAAGAAACACCCTGACATTCGATTTTGAATTTATTGTAAAACAAAAAGTATGACGGATAGAGCTTAAAGGTCTTAAGCAAACTTTTCCAAAATTTGTCGTTCTACAACTTCGCTGAAGGTCGGTTGGCTCTAGCTGGAATGGTTAAGAAGTTAATTTTTTGATCTTGGTAAAATTAGAACCGCCCTTACTGTTGTTTTAATAAGAAGAAGGAACTCACAAACTACGAAAACATCTCCAAAGACTTGATTAGGCTAAGTTGTTTAGTTTTAGTAAAATTTCAAAATTCCTGCTAAATTTGCATTTTGGACCACTGTGCAATGCTTTCTTCGAAATCCACTAAATGCCTGCGTGTTCACTCCTATTAGTAAACTCTATCTGATGAAACTGCTCCTATGAGAACTAAACCCAAGAAGGACAAGTTCATCAAACCAAACCGTAGCGCGCAGCCGGAGACTAACCATCCAACCGCATGAAACATTCATTTCGTACCTGCTTGTGCCGAATCCTGGGTCTGTCCTTCAATTCAACTCTATAATACCTATGGAAGCGTCGGTGAGTCGGTGGCCTTCCTTAAGTAGGTATCATATCAACATTTCCTACCCTATCCGAAGTATCGGTGAAGATGGTCGTGACCGGCAATGACGATTCTCATGCTATTGGTTTTCTTCGCAACGCAGCGCAAAGCAAACCGTAGCGCGCAGTCGGGTGCTACAGTCAACCATAGCCTAGGAGATCCAGCTGTCACAGAAGGACGCTAGTAAACAGAATTCCAGAATCCTCGGGCATGAGTCTATCCGACCTCTGCCGCACCACGTTCTGACTTCTGATTCCACTCTAGGACCCGGTAATCAGCAAAAAGAATTCAATAGCTGAAATAAAACCAACAATTCCCCAGCTTCGACTCTGACTGGGAACGTTCCGAATCTACTCGATGCACTCCCGGCAGCTGTTGGCGTGTGCCCGGGTTTTACCCAGGCAAGTATCTACAAAAAACGAAAAAGCTTACAAATTACTGGGCTAAAATACCTCCAGCTAACACTGGTTAGACGGCCGTCGACCATTCATACGCAGAACAACAACCCCTCGTTCTACCTCGATTGTTGCGATCAATCAGTTGATTACGCCGGTAGTTGAGCAGCTAGCGTAACCGCTTCTCACTTCAGTGAGTATGGTTTCAATCCCAGCGAAGGTCGCCTGGATTTTCTGAGCCAAAATTCTGTGGTTAGAACTTACTTCCGAAGGGAAATAAAGCCGCAGTTCCTGGTCCATGTGTTTATGGGCCGATTATTATGGTCCGGCTGGTGGAGTTCCCTATCCGGCCTTGATGATAGCTCAGTACGAACAGAGACTGATCCCAATAATATAGATCCCAAATCGCCCGGGCCACAGAACACCAACCGTTAACTCCGTAACTCTACGGTTGCTCCTGGCACACAGTTCGATTCCGCGATAGCAGCCGCGACATCAACTACCAAGAACGCAATAAATGTACCCGTTTTCTCAGAATCACATTGGTGGAGCACTAACAACAAAACCTGCACACCGACATACCCTGCATCGTTCCAGATTCGGGAAGTGCCGGAGACATCCGACAAATCCTGCAAGCCCCTATCATCTCTAATGGAATCCAGTAGCAGGTCTGCGAGAAGTAGTAGCTCCAGCCCCAGTTCAACCCCAGTGCAGCCTCACTACAAAACGAAGCAAATTGTATACTGGCCATCCAGTAGAACACCAACGATGATCTGAGAGTAAACTTTGGAGCTCTCCTCTCCAATCTATTGCTTGCTCTACCCCCATCTACCCTGGCATCTAAGAGACAACATAAACAACAATATGGATCCATCACCGTGCTTCCGTCACCGCAACCTGTACGAGACGGTAGACTTGGGAATCAGAGCTGACCAGCCGTCTGTATTAGTGAAGTTGGATACCGCAAAAATGATCAAATTTTCCGTAAGATCCGTCAATCCGTATATTCCCCGAAGAAGTCAGGGACATTGGAAATGAATTGCAGAATCTAATCAATAAAACAGCAGTACACCTTCTTATTAATGGGTGACCTCAACGCACATCACACAGCGTGAGGTTCGAGAAGGTGTGTTCTGAAACCCGCGACGGACGCAGGAAAGATCATTGCTTCCCTATTGTAGTCTGTCATGATCAGAAGATTCCATCGGATTTATGACGTCGTCATTGGAACTACGACGGGGCAGATTGGTACTCCTACGAAGACACCGTTTCTGATACTTTCGATCGAAACCGTGATTACTCGTCAAAGGAGGTTGCAGATACCATGATTCACGCTACAAAACCGGATGTCTCATTGGTGGACCCCAGAAGTAGCGAAGATCGACGAAAACTTCTTCAAAACACCCTCCTTTATCATAATCGATGGCCAGCTTCACGCCAGATACAAACACGGATTACAACAATAGGTTTTTGTACCGTGTAGCTAGCTATTGCACTGAGTACAACACGGAGATATTCTACCGGTCTTGGTAACATTGGCTATTCCCTGCTTGGATATCCATCCCAGGTTGACAAACGTTCATTACTAGATGAACAGAATTGAATTGAACAGGATCTGAGCAGTTGGACCCCTCCCGGACAGTTGAAGAAGCGACATGCCGAAAAAAGGCGAAGCGACCAGGATCCCGAATGACTTCCCCGACGGAGGAATTTCTCCCGACACCAAAACCCACTTTCTTGAGTCATTTAGCTTCCAGCTTTATCGAAATCTACTCGGATATTATCTGGCGGTGAACTCACCCTCACTCCGACGACGGGGGCGGAATTTCTTGTGGTACCGAAGTCTGTTTCGTGCGCTCCCATCCAATTAGAATGTACCCTGCTGTGAATTCGTCGGCGGTTGATTTATCCCGATCCCGATGTTTGTTTTCGTGAACCATTAGGCTTCCCGTCATGTACTAAAATTTTTCTCTATCTACACGATCTAGTTCACAGCGGTGTAACTACCTACCTACTCAACAGGTCAGCCAGTAGATGCGGAAGTCTGTTTAGCGATTCAGGGTGGAGCGTAGCTTCCGGTCCACAGGCGCTACAACGACCCGCTGTTTGACGCGGTCTACTCGATCTAATCCTCAGCGGCGTATCTAGACTACTCACGAGCTACCCGGTCGGGTGTCGGTTGTGATCCGACAATCCTGGTGGAGCATACCCATACCACTTTTACATTAAACGGCACATAACGATGGGTAACCTAGAAAATAATTGCAATGGCCTACCGATCGCCAGCACCTAGCTTAACTCGCCTGGCCGCCTTTCAGTTTACTGGGTAACGATCCGCTGGCACCCGAAGACCCGAACCCGGTGCTGTGTCACGCACTATTCAGCTGATTCCCGGCGATGGATCTAGTCTTTTCCGGCGAAGTGTTTCCCAGTTCGAATTTTATTCGAACCCGACTTGTTTTTTCACAACGGCCTTCGCCACTTCTTCTGCAGCTAGAAAAATATACTGGTCATTTCTCTGTTGACCATATCCCAGAAATGCTCATCGTGGCTCATCTCTTCGACGATATTGTCGACTGTCACGCTAGAAATACCCCTTCGAACCTAGGACATTCAAAGACCACGTATTCCGGCTTCTCTTGCACGTTCACGTATTCCGGACACAAGAGTGACGAAGCATGTTCAAATCGATTCAGGTACCTCCGGAAGCATCGGTATCCAGATAAAAACTGCGGCAAATGGAAGTTCACCTCTCCATACTTCCTATGCACCTAAGCAGACACATTTGGGACTCCTGCCACTTAGCCAACGATTCCGCTCTGGACAGTCTCCTTGCAGTTTGTGTGTTCCTCTGCTAGTAGCATTCCACGTCTTTAGCTAGAGTGACACAGATGGGAATCAATCCGGCAATTACGCATACCGCAGCAAAATATCCGCAACTTTCAGCTAGCCACAACTGTTCCATCGGAAGATGGAAAAGGCCGAACGAAACTGAATACATTTTTCGCCAGACACCGACGATATATATAATTCCGACTTCACACTGAATGAGTTGCTGTTGGCACTCGACAGAGGGCGAAGCGGGTCTCCAGGACCGGACTGCATCGGTTATCCAATACTTCAGCATCGCCATTGTCGGTGAAAATTGCCATGCTAGAGCTCTTCAACAGAGTATAGTGCAGTGGCGTATCCCCATCCTGTTGGAGAACTGGAATCATTGTGCCAATCCCAAAGCCAAATTCGAGCGACACGGGTCCATCTACTTTCCGAGCAATCACGTTAACGAGCTGTATGGCAAAGGTATTCGAGCGGATGGTGAATCGATGGTTGACTACCGAGCTAGAGTCCAACGGGCGTCATACTTCGCGGACCTAGAGAGTTCTCTACCTGACCGCGATGAACACTGTTTGATAGCGTCGCTTGATTTGTCGAAGACTTACGGCACCACCTGGAGATATGGGACACTACGCACACTAAAAAAATGGCAGATACGTGGAAGAATGATAAACATCCTGAACAGTTTACTGGCCAAAGGGATGTTCCAAGTCTACGTGGTGGGATATTTGGCGCCAGCGCATCCGCTGGAAAACGGTGTGCCGCAGGGCTCTGTGCTCTCTGTTACGCTATTACAACCCATCTTCCGCGTGGTTCCGAATTCCGTACAGGTCTTGCTGTACGCCGCGACATCCTGCTTCTAGTATGGGGGAAAATACTAGTCGCACCTTCGGATACTTCAATACGCAGTGAAAGCCGTCGAGAGGTGTTGGATTTACGATATCTGCAACGAAATCCAGCATCTTCTATTGCAGCCCAGAATGCCCGCCGCGAACCCACGCAAGCGATAAAGGTAGATGGTGTAACCGTTCCGACACAAACGCTGCTGAAAACCTTCGGTGTTACTCTCGATCGATCGCTCAATTTTAAAGCACATTGTAAAATGACGAAGAACATGTACGAATCTAGGTTGCGTATCCTGAAGATGATTAGTGCCATGTTACTCCGTGATCACACGCTTCTCTACTGCAAATCGGGTCAGCAATCGACTGCTCTACGGCATCGGGCTCGTAAGCAGAGGAGGATATGCCGTCATCCAAACTCGCGCCTGCATACAACAGGATGATAAGATTCGCATCCAGAGCATATGTTACGAGCCCAATCCTAGCCATTGTGGCTGAAGCAGGTACTTTGCCGTTCGATCTACTCGTTCCCCAAACCATTGCACGATTGGAAATCTGCATGATGGAAAAAAGCAAGGATAACGCTGATCTTCCCTTGGTGCATCGAGCTTCCGATCGTTTGACAGAGGTGGTCAGAGCGAGCGCCCCTTCTCAACATTTGTACTCGCATGCGGTTAACCGCACGGAAGTGGTACGAACCCAAACCCCAGATCGTGTGGGACGTAATTCTTTACGTCCCACACGATTTAGAAGCACGTGAAAGCTGCAGATCCTTCGGAAATTGTTCGCCCAGTTGTTCAGGGAATACTGACAGAACGTTTCAGTTACTCAATTGAGACATCACCAACGTTCGTACCTACCGTAGTGCGACTATAGATTCGGACCATTAACTAGTTGCAGTATGCATGCGCTCAAAACTCTCGACGGTGTACAACTCTCGTCGTAGTCGGACGCCAAGGCCCAACATCGCGCAACTTCGGGACGCCAGGGTTGACTATGCACAGCGGCTGGAAGCAGCACTACCCACGGAAGAACAGCTAGTCTTAAAGATGGCTGGAGGGAGATCGGTTCCGCCATAGGAAGTACTGCTATAGCGGCACTAGGTACACCGATTCCGAATCGAGGAAACGACTGGTTCGATGCCGAATGTAAGCAGTTAATGGAGGAGAAGAATGCTGCACGGGAGAGGATGCTGCAGCACGGAACGAGGCAGAATGTGGAGCAATACAAACAAGAATGTGTAATAAGGAGAGCGGGGATAGACACGGGTGGCACGATCTTCAGGAAGTCCGTTCAGCTTCTTGGCTTGGCCGACGACATTGACATAATGTCGGAAACGTACATCAGACTGAAAGCTGAAGCCAGCAGGATTCGACTTGCCATCAATGTTTCGAAGACAAAATGCTTGAGAGAAAAAGGTTCTAGAGACGACAATGTGAACCTCCCATCCCGAGTTCGAATTGATGGTGACAAAATCGAGATGGTCGACGAATTCGTGTATTTGGGCTCACCGGTAACCGCCAACAATGATACCAGCAGAGCAATTTAGAGACGGATCTTGGCGGGAAATCGTACCTACTTTGGACTCCGGAGGACGCTCCGGTCGAACAAAATTCGCTGCCGTACGAAGTTGATTATCTACAAGACGCTGATTAGACCGGTGGTACTCTACGGCCACGAGACCTGGACTATGCTCGTGAAGGACCAACGCCCCCAGGCGAATGAACCATGAGTTGCATCAGCTGCTGGAAGAACCATCCATCGCGCATACCGCAAAAATAGGATGTTTGCGGTGGGCTGGACACGTCGTAAGAATGTCGAACGACGACCCGGTGAAGATGGTTCTTAAGGGCGCGGATGGTTCTTGTTCTACAGGAACAAGAAGACGAGGCGCACAGCGAGCATGGTGGATCGATCAGATAGAGGACGACCTGCGGACCATTCGAAGACTGCGAGGCTGGCGACGAATGGACCGAGTGGAGTGGAGACGGATTCTGCATACAGCAAGAAACAACAAGGCTCTAACCTGAACGCTATGCCACTATGAATGTACCACGTCGGCGTAAAATGTCCTTAATAAATAACAACAACATCCATATTTTCCCATGGTATTAATTTCAAAAATTTCAAGTGAAGTGGGCAAGGGTCAAGAATTGTCCAAATGCTGTGAAATTTGGCATCTGAGTTTACTTTGACATTTGTCACAATATGAGAAGGGGGCCTTGGAGGACTCAAAAAAACATTATTTTTTTGCAATGCCCTACTGTATATCAAGACCATTATACTGAGGAAACTAGTTTTAGGAGCTATGGCCCGGTTAGTGGATTGTGGATTACGGGACATATCGTTAGATTTGAAATACCAGTCCCAGTGCCTTCACGACGTTACAAGAACTGAAAGAGCTGATGTACGAATCGTGACAGATATTTCAAAAGCTCGCCGAGATAAGCTCAGAATTCTGATATCCTGTCTAAACAGCAAACGAATGACATTATTAGCGACAGGTATTTTATGAAGGACTACCGCGTTTACATGCCTGTCCACAAAGTTAGGATCGACGGCGTAGTCACCGATTCGAGGTTGCAATGCGTGGATCTACTGAAGCGCGTGGTTTGTTTCAAGCACCTCTTGTTCCAGCGAGCGAAGATATTAAATGGCAATCCCTCAGGACTGGACAAACTGTAGCAATATGGTCCGATGTGGCAAGTGCATAGAAATTCATTAGAATGACTTTAGCATTGGGAAAAAGTACTGAAAAGTGTTCCTATTTCGGGAGGAGTTCACATGATCTCGTGTAATGCCCAGCGTATAGACAGCGCCCGAAGAATCTGAAGTGTTCCCCTAAAATAAGCTACGCAATTCACGACAAATCAATATGCTCTCTTGGCTCAGGAATAGTACGTCTCTGACGATTCCCTTGTGAGGATATCTGTTACTGCTCCTAAAAACAGAAGGCTTGAAAAAGCTAAAATTTTTCTCTTCAGAGGCCGACAAAGACAACAGCTCTAAATTAAACGGCTACAGGTCTTAGAAATTAGGTATCAAACCAGGAGTTTCCAGCGCTTCCAGGAACACCAAAAATCTCAAATGGCTCAATGGCTGCAGAGGCGGTTGGGCTCTGGCAACTTTGTGTTATAGCGGAACTCCTCCTAATACCGAGGACATTTCAAGTATCTTGATACGGAATGAGGTTGCCTCCTTGACGCTAGTCGACCTAGCTTACTCAACGATCTTAGTAACCCACTTTATTATTTTGAAATGTGGCGTGTCCCATTTATGTTTCAATTGCACTGAAAAAAAAGAAGCGATAAATTTTGCAATTATTTTTGCATGGAAATGGCGCCGTCTTATTCTGACTTATTTTATAAAGCACAACTTTTTTGCCTTGTTATACACAACTGTCTCATTAGGTAGACTGTCAGTAAGTTGACTCTAGGGCGACGACAAAATAAATTTGAATTAAAACGTTGACAACATGGACATAAAAGGTTTAACAATAAATTAAAAACAGACATATATTTCAGTTACTCACATCCGTTTAATACTCGGTTTAAATTTTTCAATAAGGTGCAGAAAATATAATACCCATCTTACATCGTACTTACATATGAATTATAGGATTACATACCATACATAAAATTAAACATTCCTTAGACTCACAGTGGGTAAACGAGCATTACGGAGCCAGCCATCCACTCTCGGCACGACACTGCCTAACATGCAAATGCTTTTCGTCTAATTTGACCAAAGAGACCAGTTTTACAAAATGGATCCATCTCGTTAGCAAGAGGCACCCGGCAGAATGGCATACTAGTAATTACCGAGCGACCGAGGAAGAAGGACGCATTCCAGTGGGCAAATGAGTTTTCCCGAGAAGATAGGCACCGACCGCAGGGTTTCGTTTCGCATCGAACGGAAAAACTTTCCCCCCCCTTGTGACTTTGGTAATTACAACTTCGTAGATATGTGAAAAGGTTCGCAACACCAAGCGTCTTTCCCGTAAGACGTTCGCTTCCTTAATTCTGTTCCCATTTACACTCTGTCTAAAATGGTAGACAATTGACAAGATCGTCAGCATTATTTGCAATCATTTGCGAAATTGACCGGCACATGAAATACACCAACCACCTATCTACCTAAACTTACACGATGAAGCGAAAGCAGGAGAAGAAAGGGAGCACCGCCTTAAAACTTTTGGCCGGGCCCACATGCCCACCGTGTTCCGCATCGGCGTAAGAAAATCGTTACAAGGTACACGACCGCCGCCGGGTCGGGATGTTTTGATATCATGTCCCTAAAGTGCCGAGAGGAGTTTGCTTTTGTGAACATGAGATTCTACGTGTTTTCTTTTCTCATTTTCCCCCGTACAAAACCAGGTCGGTGGTAAAATAAGACAAACACGATAATTTGTTTGAAACTTGTTAGTTATTTGTGGGCGAACTTCAGAATGGAATGGTGTTTCTATGTTGTGCTATGTTCGGTCCAAGCTTCAGGTAAGCTGAACTTGTTTGGGCGGTGATAGGGGCGGGAATGTAGTTTTAATTGTGTTTTAATGAAAGTCGAGTGAAATTTTCGGTTTCAAGTTGGAAGGTGCCGCACGCGCGCAGGCCCAGGCCACAGGAGTCAGTGGGAGGGTCCGTGCAACGCAAAATCGCCGAAGGACGACAACATGTTGTTTTTTCTAGGAACCGATCCGTCACAACATGACTGCGTCACTAATTTATTCGAAAAATAAATGGAGATATGGCAAACAATTGGCTTATTTCAAGAATTTGACAGGGATCCCCATCGCATTGATGTGGAAAAGTTGAAAATGCTTGCAATCCCGGATCTAAACATACCGAATAAGACGCGCTACATCCACGTGAATGGGGGTCTTTAAATCTCCTCCATAACGTACGCAGCTCACCTGGGCTCGATTCCGAATCCCCCACATGGGGTCGGAAACGTTCCGAAAGGAGATTTTTCTACCCCGAAAAAAGGCGTATGACCCTTAGTTTAAAGCCCCTTTAATCAATCTAATTATAAAATTAAAACTTCCGCACTTCTCCATTAGACTGCCCAGAAAAATGATGATTTTTTGAAAACTCAATCGGCCCACCCCTAAGTCGATTCCTAATCCCACCAGGAGTACTTGCACCAAATTTGAAGCAAATCGGACAAGTCTAACTACCGGACCAACGTGCCTGAAGTTTGTATGGGATTTTTCAACAATTTACATGGAGAAAACCCACCAGCTGGCATTTTCGCCGCTAGGTGACACTGTATGCATCGTATTATCACTGTAAGTGAAAATAAGAAAGATAATTTAATTGTCTACAACTTTGTCGAAGACTGATAGTAAATCCGGCTTTGCTAAAAGAAGTTATTAAACTTTTAACGAAGTGATGTCTGAGTCAGTTTTGCATGGGGCCTAGCAGTGCATGGTTGTGTATCAGTACTCGAGTCCAGCGAACTATACATTTTTGTGAAATAATGGTTAGATTTAGCTGAATAGTATGTTTACAAGAATTATAGTAAATAATACGAGTTATGTTTTGGTTAGAAATTTTAGTTCCACCTGTGACCGCATAGAGGGCGTCACCACTAACTTTTCATAGAAGAGAGATAGAGTATCAAGATGTTCGGAAGAAACACTGAGAAATGCCTGTTCTATAACTTTGTAGAAGACACAAAATTTCTATCTCTCTCCGTTGAAAAGTTAGTGCTGGCGCCCTCTATACGGTAACATGTGGAACTAAAATTTTCTAATCAAAGCATGTCTCGCATTATTTACTATAATTCTTCTGAACATACCATTGAGCTAAACTTAACGATTATTTCACAAAAATGTTTAGTTCGTGTGAATCGAGTACTGATACACAACCATGCACTGTTAGGCCCCATGCAAAACTGACTCAGACATCACTTCGTTAAAAGTTTAATAGCTTCTTTTAACAAAGCCGGATTTACTATCAGTCTTCGACAAAGTTGTAGCCAATTAAATTATCTTTCTTATTTTTACTTACAGTGATAATACGATGCATACAGTGCCACCTACAGGGGAAAATGCGAGCTGGTGGGTTTTCTCCATGTAAATTGTTGAAAAATCCCATACAAACTTCAGGCACGTTGGTCCGGTAGTTAGACTTGTCCGATTTGCTTCAGATTTGGTGCAAGTACTCCTGGTGGGACTAGGAATCGACTCAGAGGTGGGCCGATAGGGGTATTTTTTTTCCTGTCACTCTATTCTCCATGGAGGTCGCCTGGGACCGCTGCTATTTTTCTTCTTCATTAACGATTTCTGCAGAGCGATAAAATCTGCTATACTATTGGTCAGCTTACTGAGACATGAACGAAATGGAAGTAAAATAAATAAATGCAGCATTCAGCTATTTGCTAGGGAACACAAGCGATGGTTTTGTGTGTTGGATTGAGCGTCAATCTGGTACAAAGTTGGTGACAGGCTCTGATGAGACGAAGTCGAAACGCAGTCCGCGAATTGCTAAATTATATGTATTTTTCCCTTCATGGACTAAAACAGGTTTGACTGATTTTCCTGTTTAATGACAATAAATATACACGGAAAAAAATTGTTCCCAAAATCGTGAATAAAGTGCCATGAAATCTGGAACTATCACGTTTTAACGTCACGATAACATGATCATGAACAAACTGCATGTGTTTTATATAATTGTTCAATTTCCCTTCAGTAACGCATATATAACACTTTTATAAGAAGAGTTTTTTTGTTTTTGTTTTGTGGACTTCACTCACGGTTTCCACCATGTTAATACCAAATCGAATTTCTGAACGTGATCTAGTTCACAACTTTATGAGCATTAGCGCAAAAGCAAAGATTAATTTGTGATTTTTCTCATACATTCAGGTGCATTGTTCAGAGTCCGATTATACGACGTGGACTGATTCATGAACATGATCTTGTTTTCGTGGTTGTGAATTGGTTCACAGATTCAAGGCATATTTTCTCGTAAACTATTTCACGAAACTCAGAATTTTATCCATGAATCCTTTCAATTGTCGTGAAATAGTGCATGATTCCTAATATATTATTCATGATTCAATATCTGTTAGTAAAATAGCTCACAAAATATTATTCACGTATACGTGAACTGACTCATGATTCATAGTAAACATGGTTTACAATATCGTCTTGATGTCAAAGAGAAAGTTACAGGAAATGTTATGGGCCTTTTGAAAAACTTAGTTTTGTTGATGGAGAAACGCGAATAACTTCTGAAAAGGTCGTAAAAGGCAAAAGAATTGTGTCGTTAAAACAAAATTTAAAATATCTCGAGAACTACTACATTTTATTATGAGCATTTCGATTGAAAACGGCGTTTAGAATCATATTCAGAAAGAAAATTGAATTTTTGACGGCAAATAGTATGAATTATGAAAATATGTCAAACCTTTTTTAATGAAAGCTTGTCCATGATTCAAATATACTGAAAAAGTTTCTTTTACGTCTTTAAAACAATAAACATTAGATTTTTGACATTTTATGATGGGATAACGCGATTAATTTTTGAAAAGGGCATAATCAGTCGAATTAACTGTTTTTGTTGGAACAAAATTCCAAATATCTTGCAAATTTTCGCATTTTGGTAGATTTTTGTTAAATGCATTTTTATTTAACCCATTATATCCTAGCGTATGAAATTTCATACGCAGAACTATCCATCGTTTAACGAGTATTTACTGTAGAATTTTGGCATCTAACTGCTTTATTATTGCACTAACGGGATCTTTACACCTCATATTTCATTGTTAAAAATGACTGCTGCCATTTTTTGTAATTTTATTTACATTTTTGAACCGTCCATAGTAGGGGCAAATCGCGGCTGAAAAGTAAGCAATACATTTAGTTAGATTTTATTGTTGGAATTCGTTCTAATAATGCCATTATGTGACAAAACGTTCCCAAACAGTATAAAAGAAGTGTTGTCTATCAGAAAATACGAAGAAATATGTGAAACAACTTAAAATTGGTTGTTTTTATTTAATCGTACGAAATTTTTTGCACGAGATATTTTCATTCTCAAAACCAGCGGCGATTTTATTTTTCCCATAATCTTTGATACATTTTTTGATGGAATTGAAGATATCACTGCATTTGGCTCACTTTTTGAAACCCCTGGGATATAATGGGTTAAAATATTACTTAGAGTTATATTCTGTAATAAAATTACAGTTTTGTATGTCAATTAGTATGAAATTTAAAAACATGTAAAAAGTTATTGTTAGAAAAAAATTACCGACAAAATCTCCTTCATACAATCATATTCAAAATGTTTCCTTTCTCTTTAGGCTTTTGTCGACAAGATTTTATAAAATAAAAAAATGTGGTTTTGTCTAAATTTTTAGCACCACCATTTTTGTTTTTTTTAAAAATGACATAACACTTTTTTCAGTGTGTATTTTTTGTACACAAATGTTCACCCCTTGTAACTCGTTCCCAGAAAGTTTTACTGTATAAAATATAGTAATCGAACAAAAAAAATAAACCAATGCACGTAGAAATGTCTACGCCATTTTGCAAAATTGCTCTTGTAGCAAAATATTGATTGTGTCACAGAAAATCATGGAGATTCATAAACCGAACACAACTTCAAAGTTTCGTTCGTATGAACGATGGTTATATTTTGTGGTCGGCCAGTTTCTCATGAAAACCCTCAGCTTCGAGTGACTAATAATAGCTGCGAGCGACCTTGAGCATTGTTATTTATTTGAAAAGGTCCTTTATGTATAAAACTACTCAATACATTTCTAAGAAATTTGTTGTGTTCGGCTTTCTTTAACATTCAAATTTTGCAAGAAACCATCCTTTTGTGGGCAAAAACATTCTATAAGAAATTTGCTTGGATTTTTTTTTCATTTCGTGGCATTTGATAAGTTTTTTTCAGTCCACTGCCCTACAGTTGCTACAATTTTTGCTACTAAAGGTTCTGATGCGTTCATACCTTGATTTTACAATTTTCCGAGGAAATTTAATTCTGCTAATAAACCAAGTTTACTAGCTAAAAGGTGAATTTTAGTCTATCCATACTAGAGTATTTTCCTGACGAAGGAAACGTATTGAAAAAAATCATTTACCACACATTTGTTACTTATCCACTGCACAAACAGTACAGTATCATTCCTACGGCTGCGCAGTGAAATTAGAAAACTGCAGAAGTGAAACCTGCTTCTACTGCGAATTAGACCAATCGTGAAGTAGGTGGAACAATTTTGAAAGGCGATAAGGGCGTTAAAAGTTTCTGCTGAGGCTGGAAGCAGTTTCGTGTAGATGTATATGACGAATTTTGTGTTAAATCATATTCAGAGTTGACAGCACCCTCTCCGATTTTAATGAAACTTTCTGTACATGAATACTTTGTCACAAAAAGCCACTTTGCATACTTAGTTTTTCCAAAAATGATCTAGACTGTCTTGAAAAAAATACAAAATTACTTTGAATAAAAATATTGAAAAAACTCTTCATCGACTCCTACACCAAAAAAATGGGTTTTAAAAATTTAAAGTCGTTTTACTCATCTTTGATTTGGATGAAATTTTGTTCCAAGATAGGTAATTATGTTCCCTACCTACCACCCAAAATTCAAGCTGGTTACTTTCAAAGAAAAAAGTTATTTTAAAAAAACTTTTCCTTGTCCAAACTGAATTTTTTTCAGTGTATTTTTATACAGGGTCCATAGCCCAGAGACCAGAGCCCAAAATCCCAAAGAGAGAACCCAGACTTCAGATTCCATAGTCCAGAGTGCAAAGTCCCGAGGAGAGAGACCGGAATACAAAGTCACGAGTCCTTAGCCCAAAATACTGAGGCGAGTTTATAGTCCAGAATCCAGAGTTCAGTGTCGAGAATGCAGAGTCAAGAGTACATAGCGCAGCGATCAGATCTCAGAGTTCCGAGGACAGAGCCGAAAGTCCAGAATCCAGAGTTCCGAGTCCAGAGCGCAGAGTTCAGAGCCCAGAGATCGGAACCGAGAGTCCAGAGCCCAGAGACCAGAGTAGAGTTCTTATCCCAAAATACTGAGCCCAGAGTCCTCAGCATATAATCCAGAACCTAGAGCCCAAAGTCTAGAGCCCTTAGCCCAAAATAGTGAGACCAGAGTTTAGAGTCCAGATTCCAGAGCTCAGAGTTTAGATTCCATAGCCCAGCGACCAGAACCCAGAGTCCCGAGGAGAGAGCCCAGAGTCCGGATTCCAGAATCCAGAGTCCCGAGCGCAGAGTTTAGAGTCCAGAGTCCACAGTTCAGAGTCCAAAGTCCAGAATCAAGACCCAGAGCCCATAGCTCAGAGATCACAGTCTACAGTCCAGAGTCCATAGCACAGAATCTCGAGGCGGGAGCTCAGAATCCAGAGTTAAGAATGCAGAGTCCATAGTTTAGAGTGTAGAGAACGGTGTCGGGAATCCTGGGTCCAGAGTCCAGAGCCCAGAGTCCTCAACCCAAATTACTGTGGCCAGAGTCCAGAGCTCTGAGACCAGAATCCAGAGCCTGAAGTATTTAACCCAAAATAATGAAGCTAAAGTTCAGACTCCAGAGCACAGAGCCCAGAACCCAGAATCCAGAGTCTATAACACAGAATCTCGACGTGAGAGTCCAGAGTCAAAACCCAGCGTGAAGAGTGCTGCATCCAATCTAGAGCTCAGAGTCCAGAGACGAGAATCCTGAGACCAGAGTTCCCAGTCCAGAGACCAGAGTCCTCAACCCAATATACAGTGTCCCGAGCTCAGAGCCCAGATACCAGAATCCAAAATCCCGAGGAGAGAGCCCACAGTCCAGAATCCAGAGACCCGAGTCCAGAGTCTAGAGTTCAGATTCCAGAGTGAAGGATCAAGACCCCAGAGACCATTGTCCATCATCCAGCGATGAGAGTGTAGAGTCCAGAACCCAGATACCAAAATCCAAAATCCAGAATCCCTAGGCCAGCGCCAAGAGTCCATCATCCAGCGATGAGAGTGTAGAGTCCAGAACCCAGATACCAGAATCCAAAATCCCGAGGAGAGAGCCCACAGTCCAGAATCCAGAGACCCGAGTGCAGAGCCTAAAATTCCGAATCCAGAGCCCAAAGTCTAGAACCCTTAACCCAAAGTAGTGAGACCAAAGTTTAGAGTCCAGATTCCAGAGCTCAGAGTCCAGAATCCAGAGTTCAGATTCGATAATCCAGAGTTTAGATTCCATAGCCCAGCGACCAGAACCCAGAGTCCCGAGGAGAGAGCCCAGAGTCCGGAATCCAGAATCCAGAGTCCCGAGTGCAGAGTTTAGATCCCGGAGTCCACAGTTCAGAGCCCAAAGTCCAGAATTAAGATCCAGAGCCCATACATCAGAGACCACAGCCTACAGTCTAGAGTCCATAGCACAGAATCTCGAGGCGAGAGCTCAGAATCCAGAGTTACGAATGCAGAGTTCAGAGTGCAGAGAACAGAGCACAGAGTCCTCAACCCAAATTACTGTGGCCAGAGTCCAGAGCCCTGAGACCAGAATCCACAGCCATAAGTATTTAACCCAAAATACTGAAGCAAAAGTTCAGACTCAAGAGTCCAGAGGCCAGAATCCAGAGTCCATAACACAAAATCTCGACGTGAGAGTCCAGAGTCAAAACCCAGCGTGAAGATTGCAGCATCCAATCTAGAGCTCAGAATTCTGAGGCCAAAGTTCAGAGTCCAGAGACCAGAGTCCTCAACCCAAAATACTGAGCCCAGTGTCCCGAGCTCAGAGCCCAGAGACCAGAATCCAAAATCCAGAGTCCCGAGGAGAGAGCCCACAGTCCAGAATCCAGAGACCCGAGCGCAGAGTTTAGAGTCCAGAGTCCACAGTTCAGAGTCCAAAGTCCAGAATCAAGACCCAGAGCCCATAGCTCAGAGACCACAGCCTACAGTCCAGAGTTCATAGCACAGAATCTCGAGGCGAGAGCTCAGAATCCAGAGTTAAGAATGCAGAGTCCAGAGTTCAGAGTGCAGAGAACAGAGCTCAGAGTCCTCAACCCAAATTACTGTGGCCAGAGTCCAGAGTTCTGAGACCAGAATCCAGAGCAATAAGTATTTAACCCAAAATACTGAAGCAAAAGTTCAGACTCCAGAGCCCAGAGGCCAGAATCCAGAGTCCATAACACAGAATCTCGACGTGAGAGTCCAGAGTCAAAACCCAGCGTGAAGAGTGCTGCATCCAATCTAGAGCTCAGAGTCCAGAGACGAGAATCCTGAGACCAGAGTTCAGAGTCCAGAGACAAGAGTCCTCAACCCAAAATACTGAGCTCAGTGTCCCGAGCTCAGATCCCAGATACCAGAATCCAAAATCCAGAATCCCCAGTCCAGAATCCAGAGACACGAGTGCAGAGCCTAAAGTTCCGAGACCAGAGTATAGAGTTCAGATTCCAGAGTGAAGGATCCAGACCCCAGATACCAGAGCGCATGGTTCAGAGCCCAGAGTACATAGTACAGAAATTCGAGGCCAGCGCCAAGAGTCCATCATTCAGCGATGAGAGTGAAGCGTCCAGAATCTAAAATTTAGAGTCGATAGTCCAGAGACCAAAACCCAGAATCCCGACATCTTTCTGTAGTTTCAAGACTATGTGATTTATTAACTATAATTTCAGAAACTTGGTCACAATTTTCGTAAATCATTCAGTTCACGAAACCCTGATTTTTTGTTCATGAATTTACGAGCGAATTTTTTCCGTGTAGTTTTTATAAATACACAGTTGGAAAGAGCCACACGGAGAGAAATACACTAAACCACACTTTTTAATTATTCATGTATGCAACGTAAATGGAAAGCGGCCCTATTCCATCATTTCGTAGAAGAATATTTGGATTTACATCACCGATAAAATTCGTATAAAATAAATTGTAGGAATTCGAGAATTTGCTTCTCAAATTATTTTCGTTCTTTCGAGTTCTAAATCGGTTTCTGTTAGAAGTTGGGCGTAAAATTGACTGAAGCTAACGTAAGTTTCACGACGTCTTGTCATACTCCGGTATACCGATTCCAGATTCAACCAATGTGAAATCGTTCACTCCCGAGTTTCCACCGCTTTCCTCAACTAACGATAATTACAGCTGGACCCCCTCCTTCGGACCCCATACCATAACATAACATAAAAAGGGATTCTAATCTCGCAATAATTCACACAACCAATGGCAAACTCTCGCAAATGGCGCATTTCGATAAGTGAAAATAGGAACCAAACAACAATGACCAACTCCGAACATGTAAGCCGTAACGCGTGCGAAAATCAAGGGACCATACAATCAGCAACAAAAAAAAATAACTGCCAGAAATAACGAGTGCTCCCCGGGTATTTAATTACCTTTCCTTCCGAAAGGGAATGACGGGTGAACCGATAACAGCGATGGCGTTTCATGTTCCAGTCCGTTCTTCCACCCAATCACCATCACCACCGGTCGTTCGGTCGGTCGGCCGGTTGGTCGGGATGTGAATTAGCTCTTGAAGCATGTTAACGTGAATAACCTTGCGTGGCCGCAGCACACCACAACCAAGGCAACTAGGCTGCTGCTATGCTATGATTGCATGATGTGTGGTTCCCTCCGTCAAGAAGGCTCACGCTTACGAATCGCGTGTGTGAGCTTAACAACCGACGCTGGCTGGTTGACCGTGCCGAAATTGGAGCGCATTGGAATTTAATTTCAATTTCCGCTCCAAGGGCGTTTTCATGTGTGGGTAAATGCTATCGCTAAGTCGCTAATTGACTTTTTGCCTTGCTCTCCCCGTAGACGGGGAGCGCACGCATACCGTGGATGGTTTTGAGGTTAAGATTGATAAGGTTGGTTCGGGTGGATACGATCCTTTGCGATTTCGGTGGGTTAGATGTAATTTTTTTAATCAGCATTCAAAGTTTTGATGGAAAATCAAACATAATTAACGCTTTCAACGTTAGCACAACTTTTGGGTTGATGGAATGTTGAGATATTATTGGTTATTATACGCTATTCAGCGAATGGGTTTTAATGAACATCCCTCACGAGAGGCTACTCAAAATAAGGTGTAATTTCTACTAAAAACAGAAATCCCAAACCCATTAATAACAACTACATAATCTCACACTATGATATTCTGATCACAAAACCAAACTGCACTTTTTCATCTCCGAATAGCTCGATTCCGGCCACACCAAACGTGTGTACAGTTTACCTGTTCACGAGGGTGTTTGAAATACACGTTGATTTTTCCCACAGCGAATGGTCTATGTAGTAAAATTATCGCGCTCTCATTCCATGCTTCACAGAAGAGCAAAAGCTCTTGCTACACACACAGTCAAAACATCCGTTGATGGGCATGCGTCGAATGTTAATATTCGGTAAGAACACCATCGAACTCAACTCTATGAACGGGAATGTAGACGCGGTAGTCCTTCATAAGTAGTCGCCAGTAACGTCATTTGTTTGCTTTAGGTAGAATTTCACAATTCTGAGCTAGCCGTGTGGCATCCGAAGAGCTGAAATCTCTCGAAGTATTTCAGCAAAGAATTGACCCGCTGACCTATGTCTATGTGAGAGGCGACAACAGTCGATTATATTTCTACGCTCAAAACTTAAGGGCAGGACTAAGCTAGCGCTGGATTGACGCTAGCTCCAAAAAAAACGAAAACGCTATTTACGTTTCTGAGCAAACCCCCAGTACTACGTGATGTTCCGTAGAAAAAGAGCTTCTAATTAAGCTGGTACGAATTAATGGAATGGAAACTAGATTTGGCTTAAAATGCACTAATTCTCCTTAGTGTAGAAAATTTTGGTAAGCACAATTTTTCTCCACTGAGGAGGCAAATGTTTAAAACCACCCTTGCGCGGGAGGAGCATAGAATCTATAACTAAATTAGTTATGGAACGTGAGAGGTTCTCTGCGTCGTTATTTTCATCCAACCAACCCACTACGGACAGAAAAAAAAATTCCTTTTTATATAAAACTACTAAGTACATTTCTAAGAAATTTGTTGTGTGCGGCTTTCTTTAACATTCAAATTTTGTAAGAACCCATCTTTTTGTGGGCAAAAACATTCTATAGGAAATTTGCTAGCATTTTTTTCATTTCGTGGCATTTGATAAGTTTTTTTTCAGTCCACTGCCCTACAGTTGCTGCAATTTTTGCTACTAAAGATTCTGATGCGTTCATGCCTTGATTCTACAATTTTCCGATAAAATTTATTTCTGCTACTAAACCAAGTTTACTAGCTAAAAGGGTGAATTTTAGTCTATCCATACTAGAGTATTTTCCTGACGAAGGAAACGTATTGAAAAAAATCAAGGTTCAAGGTTCTCTGCGTCGTTATTTTCATTATCCCTTACCTTACCACTTCCTCAGTCCTTCCCATCAGGAAAATGATGAAACGACAAATCACCCCAAGGCACAAATCTCCGACCAACATGGAGAACGTGCCATTTGAACCACTCGCTACCGATTCCTTGTTCCCATCCAGTGAGACTGCCAATCATAATCTTGGCTCATCGGAGCAAGGGGCTCTTGAAACAGTCGATCCACGGTTGACAAACTCGAATCGGTGACTACACCATCGATCTCAACATAGTGCGCGGTCATGTAGATACGTTAATCCTTCATAGAAGGCATGTCGCCAGTAACGTAATGTGCTTGCTTTAGACAGAACTTCACAATTCTGAGTTTATCTGGATGAAGAGATATCTCGTCACGGCTGAATATTTCAGCGTCAGTTCTTTCGAAATCTTTGCATTATCGTTGATCCGAAAGCAGATCAGGTATGGTGTGAGCGAGTGCAATATGTACGATTTTAAACGGGACGTAAGAGAATTTCATGATGAATCTAGTTCGAATTTAATTTTAGCCATAAGCTAGGGTTTTCAAGAGTTTAGGGCCTGTTGCCCGGGACAAAAAGAAAATTTAAAGAAAACATAGGATTTGACAAAAATAAATTGAAAACAAGTCAGTATCTTCACTCGATATATGACTGGAAGCTATCGATTTTCTTTGAAGTATGTGTAAAAATCTTTATCAGAAATAGATCATACAGCATTTTTGTTTTACTGGCAAAGGATGAGTGTATAGTGTCTGGGCCATCTTGTGACGGCACTTGGACTGATAAATCAAATCTAATGATATGGAGGAGCAAATATTCCAATAAATCTTTTCATATTGTATGATAGAGAAGGGTTGGAAAATATTAGTTTTCTGCATCGCTTTCGAAAGATTTTTCGAAAATCAGTTGCCATATTTTTTACAAAAGTACATTTCTAGAGAAAATTTTCAATAGGACGTAAGTAACATTGAGAGCCTCTCTTTGTTTACTTTCTCTTTCGTTTATTACGACTTCATTACAACGCTTTGCACTAAGTTTCCAGTACATATCGAAAGCCGACGGTTTTTACTAGAATATTATGCAAAGAGTGTAGTAGTAAATGTTGAAATGGCCGAGTAATGAAAAGAAGAGAAAGACCCCAAAGAGAATCTCTCATTGTTACTTACGTCCTATTCTAAATTTTCTCTAGATTTATCGAAATTGAAAAAAATGGTAAAATTTCTCTCCTACTGATGTGTTAATTCTGCTCAATTTTCCATCGATGTATTTCGCATTTTGTGCAGTTTCAGGAAACAAAAAGACTTATATTCTGCAAGAACGTCATTTCCAACGGGGCAAGCTTTGCTTTGCGAATGAATGAGGTTGGAGAAAAGGGCCCGCTCCTAACTAATACCGCAGTGGTAAATTTCAACTTCTGTGGTATTCCACTGCTAGCTGAAATACTTATCGTCCTGCATGTCGTAAGTGATGGAACTGCATGAAGTCGACTTCTGTAAGTTCCATTTTCGATACATACCAAGTATTAAAAATGGAGCTTAGGATAACGGAAGCGACCATCAGACAGATCCACCATCTACGACATTACGGTACTGGTATCATATTAGCTACATTTTGTGGAGCAGCCTAAAACACGTGGTAGAGTGTGACATCGTTGAAATCGTTGAAATAAAGGATCTCGTGCGTATATAGAAGATGACAGAAGAGAGGTACGACTACATGATCTATCACCGCTGACTTTCGATAGGCCACTAGAACAACAAACAGAACAGGAGATAATACCGGAAAATAGGACTTATTGCCGGATCCTTGGAAGCGCTAAAATGACAGGAAATGGTAGCTCTTCTCATATGAAGTATGTTAGTCTGTGGAAAGAAACTGCAATTGTTAGTAGATAAAACCATTATTCATAGAATTAGTACTAAAATGTTGTTGTAGCAAAAAATAGTTATATGTCGCAAATCACAATAATGTAATGAGTAATTAGAACTATTGTCTCTGCAAATTATTAATCGATTAATGGTGGTCACCTATTTTCGTCATCTATTTTCATAAGGTGATTACTCAACAGTGCTTTCTGTGCCACCTTCGTTTTGCAATTATTTTTTCCGATCTTGGCTTAGTGGAGTCCTCCATTTTATTATTTTTAAAATTGCCCATTTCTTCGAATGGAACTTTAAATGTTCGTTATTTTTATGGTATTGTAAGTGTACAAGTATTCGTCTTTTGATGGCAATCGAGGTGGCATTTCTTTGGACTGAGCAAACTTTTGTCTTTTTTTAGTGTTTATTTGACCAACTAGGGAACTAATTCTCAGGACCTTAAATCTGCGTAAGGAATACGCATGGTCCTGTCTGAGTGAAATTATGAACCATATACGACGGTTGAAAATTGACTAAGAAAGTGAGATTTATAACTGCCTGGAAGGATAATTTCCAATTTAAATTTATTTTGAATAACATCTCAAGCAGCCATGCATACCTATCAAATAAACAAACTGATAAAAAATCTGCTCAAGCAATCGCTTCAAATAAATAGCGTACTGCCCGTCGTTTTTGACATTCTAAACTAAATGGCAGGAGAACTGCTACTCTAGTAGAATCGACAGCGCGTTCATAGTTACCCCATTAGTTTGCGCAGACTAACAATTATTTCATCTCTCTCTTTTTCTTTCATTCCAGGATCGAACATTAAGACTGCAATAGCTATTTTAAACTGTATATTAGCGAGACAACTCTGTTTCGAGGATCCATCATGTTCCGCCATCCTGGAGATCATTCCCCGCGTGTGCGGTCCGGTGCCAGGTGAGTTCAAATATGGTGCTTCTGGACTTTGGACGAAATACCAACATTTGATAGAGGAAAATGATAAATCTCTTTCTTATCTTATATTATGACGACCCATTTTTACCATTTTTTTGTTAACCATTTTTGTTAACGACCTATTGAGTTAATTTGTCAACAGTTTTTTCGGCATTTAATTAGCAAGGGACTGGAAGGTGAAGTATATTTTTCAATATTTAGAGCCATAGTACTCAAGGGAGAGCAAGGTGTTGAAAGGAGAAAGTTTAGAAAAGCGTGGAAGGATCATATATGCAAGCTTAGAGCTCACCGGCGACTTAACCCTTTGTCTGCTACCGTAGTGGTCAGGGTCTTTTGGCATTAGAAATGCGAATCACCTGAGTCTACGGCATGTCCGAACAAGCGTAAAGTAACTTGTTACTTCATGCTGTCGGAACCGACAAAAAGTTAAGTCACGGTAAACTTCCACACTAAGCATTTGCGACGTTGAAACTCATTGAATGAGCCAGTTTTGTTTGTTCCCTCACCAATTGCCTGCCTGAGTGATTTTATTTTATCGACTATTGTGACTGTCTCAGCGTGTGTGACAATATGGTCACATGTGTTGCTGATTTGCACGGTGTCGGCAGCTTTCACCCAACGCTGCAACGATGAATCCCCATCACGGTAAGTTCTATTTTTACCATTTTTTTGTTAACCATTTTTGTTAACGACCTATTGAGTTAATTTGTCAACAGTTTTTTCGGCATTTAATTAGCAAGGGACGGACATGGACGCTTGTTCGGACATGCCGTAGACTCAGGTGATTCGCATTTCTAATGCCAAAAGACCCTGACCACTACGGTAGCAAACAAAGGGTTAAGTCGCCGGTGAGCTCTAAGCTTGCATATATGATCCTATGACGACCCACCAACAAATACCCAATTTCACACCATCTGAAGGTTTTTGCCTCCGGCCAATTTACAGAATTTTTGTATTTTCATGACACTAACGAACCGAACGAAAATTGCATTTTAGCTTCGAAACGCTAATGATATGATCATAAAGAACACGCCAGACAACTTTAATTAAGCAACCCAGCAACCAGGTTGACCTTATCAAACAACGTGGGTGGCGTCATGAAAACTGTCACAGAGGAGTTCATAACAGTTTAAAGCGAAATGATAAATGTGTATGATCCTAGATTAACTTGCATGCTCCATCCAATTCAGCATTAGCTAGACCCAATGTTGTGCATCCACTCATAAAAAGTTTTGAAGCACTATTTACACCCAGGTTTTATTACGCGGGGGATACGTATCGCGTAAAAACCGCGTTAATTGGAAAATCCGCGTAAAAAAACCGCGTTAATTGGAAAATCCGCGTAAAAAACCGCGTAATTCGAAAATCAGCGCAAAAAAAACTCTCAGCAAAAAACTTAGAATATTTTTTTACGCGGTTTTCGCAATTAACACGGTTTTTGCAAAAAATATTCTAAGTCCTTTTGAATGCAAAAGACTTTCGGAAAAATAGAAGAGACAGGTCTGGAACATTTCTTATGGCTTGCACCCCAACAATATGGGTATTTTCGGAATGGACTTGAAGAGTAGGTTCCAGAAATTGATTTTTGACGCCATATTGAAATCAAAGATGGCGACTTCCGGTTTTAGCGAAATTCGGTATAACCCAATCAATATGGGTATTTTCGGAATGGTCTTGAAGAGTAGGTGCCAGAAATTGATTTTTGACGTAATTTTGAAATCAAAGATGGCGACTTCCGGTTTAGCGAAATTCGCTATAACCCAATCAATATGGGTATTTTCGGAATGGTCTTGAGAAGTAGGTGCTAGAAATTGATTTTTGACGCCATTTTGAAATCAAATATGGACTTCCGGTTTAGTTAAATTCGCTATAACTCAATCAATATGGGTATTTTCAGAATGGACTTGAAGAGTAGGCGCCAGAAATTGATTTTTGACGCCATTTTGAAATCAAAGATGGCGACTTCCGGTTTAGTGAAATTCGCTATAACTCAAGCAATATGGGTATTTTCGGAATGGACTTGAAGAGTAGATTACAGAAATTGATTTTTGACGCCATTTTGAAATCCAAGATGGCGACTTCCGGTTTAGCGAAATTCGCTGTAACCCAATCAATATGGGTATTTTCGGAATGGTTATAGCGAATTTCGCTAAACCGGAAGTCGCCATCTTTGATTTCAAAATGGCGTCAAAAATCAATTTCTGGCGCCAACCTCTCAAGTCCATTCCGAAAATACCCATATTGATTGAGTTATACACTGCGTCAAGTTGATTTAAGACACCCCTTGTATTTGATATTAAATGTAATGCCATAAGTATTATTTTCATTTTTTTCTATATCGATAGTAAGAAGTCAGCAAACAAAATTGTTTTACTGGCCGCACTAGCAAATAGGGACAGTGCTATCAGCTCAGCGAATGTAAACAAAACTATCAAGTGTCAAGTTCCTTTAAGACAGTTAATTAGTTGTTGACTTTATTTTGTTTTAGCTAGTTTCTAACGTCATTTTAAAGTTATGCCGCGGGGAAAGTGCCTTTCGCAAGAGGAAAAGGCCACCATACTGGCATACAGGCGCATAAATATGAGTATCAATCAGATTTCGAAGGAGGTTGGTAGATCGCGGTGTGTGGTCAGAAATTTTCTGGAGGATCCAGAAAATTACGGTAAAAAGTACCCGAAAACCATCAAAAGCAAACTAACAAGTCGAGATAAAAGGAAAATAGTCAACACGGCATCCAATTCAACAAAATCGCTTAGTCAAAATAAGGCTGAGCTGGATTTAAATGTATCTCGGGAGACTATTCGACAGGTGTTGGTGAAAAATCCAAATATTTGCCGCTCGAAAATGATGCGTGCACCTTGTTTGAAACAAGAGCATAAAATGGCAAGGCTTGAATTTGCAAGAGCTAACATGAGCCGCCACTGGAACTTGGTAAGTTTCTAAATTGGGAAAACATAGTTGCAATATAATAGATATATGTCTGTCATCGAAAGTAATAATACATTTTTGCGACAGGTTATCTTTAGCGACGAAAAAAAATTTAACCTTGATGGTCCTGACGGATTTAATTCGTATTGGCGTGATCTACGAAAGGAAGAGGTACATTTTTCTACGCGTAATTTTGGAGGAGGAAGTTGCATGGTATGGGGCGCATTTTGTAGTCGCGGAAAACTGAACTTGGCGTTTACTTCCAGCGAAATGAACAGCAAAGATTATATAAATGTCCTTGAAACATGTTTGGTTCCATTTAAACGGCGGTATTCACGCCTAAAGTTCACTTTCCAACAATATAATGCGTCAATTCACAAAAGTACCGAAACCATGAGATGGTTGAAGGACAAAAAAATCGATGTACTTCCATGGCCAGCTCGTTCTCCTGACTGCAACCCAATAGAAAATCTGTGGGGAATCCTCGTACGTCGAATCTATGCTAACAACAAACGTCACGCTGCCGTGAATGAGCTTAAAAGTGCGATTACAGAAGCATGGAATTCCGTTGAAGCAGATGCGATTAAAAACCTGATAAATAGTATGCCAAATAGAGTTTACGCAGTCATTAATAAGAATGGAAACCCAATCAAGTACTGAGGAGTCGCAAAATTGTTGGTTGATTTGAAAATGGAGGATTTTGAGAAAAAAGTTGGTGACTGTCTTAAATGATTTTGACATGTCGAAAGTTAAAAATCGATATATTTCTTATATTTATTAAATAAATTCGGATTTTATCGTTGAAATGTTGTGTAATATGTTGAAATAAATTGATTTGATTAGAATTAGAACGAAAGATCTCTAACATTTTTGGAAATTGAAAAATATCGTGATGTCTTAAATCTCCTTGACGCAGTGTAGCGAATTTCACTAAACCGGAAGTCGCCATCTTTGATTTCAAAATGGCGTCAAAAATCAATTTCTGGCGCCTACTCTTCAAGACCATTCCGAAAATACCCATATTGATTGGGTTATAGCGAATTTCATTAAACCGGAGGTCGCCATCTTTGATTTCAAAATGGCGTTAAAAATCAATTTCTGGCACCTACTCTTCAAGACCATTCCGAAAATACCCATATTGATTGGGTTATAGCGAATTTCACTGAACCGGAAGTCGCCATCTTTGATTTCAAAATGGCGTTAAAAATCAATTTCTGGCACCTACTCTTCAAGACCATTCCGAAAATACCCATATTGATTGGGTTATAGCGAATTTCACTGAACCGGAAGTCGCCATCTTTGATTTCAAAATGACGTCAAAAATTAATTTCTGGTACCTACTCTTCAAGACCATTCCAAAAATACCCATATTGATTGGGTTATAGCGAATTTCACTAAACCGGAAGTCGCCATCTTTGATTTCAAAATGGCGTTAAAAATCAATTTCTGGCACCTACTCTTCAAGTCCATTCCGAAAATACCCATATTGATTGAGTTATAGCGAATTTCGCTAAACCGGAAGTGGCCATCTTTGATTTCAAAATTACGTCAAAAATCAATTTCTGGAACCTACTCTTCAAGACCATTCCGAAAATATCAATATTGTTGGGGTGCAGGCCATAAGGAATCTTCCAGACCCGTCTCTTCCAAAAGGAAGGCATTCAAAAGGAATATTTTTGCAAAAACCGCGTTAATTGAAAAATCCGCGTAAATAAAACCGCGTTAATTGGAAAATCCGCATAAAAAAACCGCGTTAATCGGAAAATCCGCGTAAAAAACTCGTAAAAAAACGGCGCAAAAAACCGCGTTAAAACCTGGGTGTACTCCATAAAAAATTGTTGAGAAAATACGAAGTGTCGTACATAAGCTATCGCCTCATCGCCAGACATCTGGTATTTTGATTCATTGGCTCATCATTGTTTACACCGACACTTCAGCAATTCGACAAGTTCTGCTTCTTAGAGATTTAAAACAAACACACAATCTGCTAATTATCGTACAACTTTTTGCCATTAGCAAGAACAGCTTTTCCCCTCCAGGGATGATTCAACGCTCTCCTTCACGTAGAAAATGTGCCGAATGCACCACCACCTCCACCGTCACGATAGGTCCGAGTCGGGTGGTTCCATTTGCAGCGGTTGCTTCCGGTGGTCTGCACCCGCTACCTACCACCACCCGACTCAGCAGAGTGGCAATCGTGCGTTTTCCCGTTTCCGCCGAAAGTAGCTTCCAGGACGACTCTGACACTGCGAAGTACGTTAGTGGCACCGTATTGCGCTTCGTTCAATGCCAACCAGTCAACCACACGAAGAATCTAGTTACGCGCGGCGGGTTACGTAGACGGGTTTCTTCTCACCACCACTACATACCGTTCCTAGCGTCAGTGGCAGCAGTGGCATAGAATCGTCAATAACTGGATACTGGCTGCTGCTGCTGCTGGTGGTGTGCACCGTTCAGTATGTTCTCGAAGCGGTGCAAGTTACGCGGGAAAGAAGGGGTTTTGAAATTGGGGATAAACTTCACGTGACTGCATTAAAACCGCCAAGCAGGCGGGGAAAAAGAAAGAGTACACAGCAGCACTTTTGCTTAACGGTGACGACGAGGACGACGAGTACCGCACAGGTAGTGAAGCATAAGAAAGTAGACTTTATGGCGTCTACTTTAATTAAACTGTTGGTCGTACATTAGGAATACAGGGTACCCGGGGAGGATAGTGTGCCGTGGCGGGCAAAGAAGGATGAGTTCGTGGCTTCGGTGGAATGGCAGAAAAATACGGGAAACGAAATTCGTGAAAATGAAAAAAAGTAGCTAAGGTCTTGAAGGGAGTTGGGGTAAAAGGTTGTAGCTAGTGATTGATTCGTAGGGGAGGGTTTTCGATTTATTTCAACTATTATCACACATCATAACTCTCCGAGCTCTCGATCGAAGCAGTTCGTTTTCTGGTGCTGTGCATAAAGTGAACAAGAATAAATTGTCAGTGAAGGTCAACCATTGTTCGAGGCAGTCTTTGTTCGCCGGTGCCCAGGCTGGTGAAGTGAATACCAGAATAGCCGGAATCGCCGCTATATAAGCTAAGTATTTTTTTTCTTTCATTTCCCTTTCCCCGATCGGTCTCTACTTCTGCCCTTTCCCCTGAATATAAGTTTCATCTCTCGTTTACACCACGTGTTATCCTCGTGCCTAAATGGCCGAGGGCGAAGTAACATTGGATGGGAATGATATTCCCATGGATATACCGGATAAACCCGAAATTACTCCCTCCCCTGATTCCCCCAGTCCTCCCCGTATTAAAACATACCCAGCCAGTTCGACTGGACCCTGGGTGGTGTATTTCCGGCCCAACACGAAATCGCCCAATATTCTAGAAATCTCACGGGAGCTGACTGCCAACTACCCGTCCGTGGCTCAGATAACACGTGTTCGAGCTAATAAGATACGCGTTATAGTAAATGACCTCGACCAGGCAAACCAGATTGCTCGCAGCGAGCGTTTTACGAAGCAATTCAAAGTGTATGTGCCTTGTAGAGTTGTGGAGATCGATGGGGTCGTCGCCGAACCGGGTCTAAAGTGCGAAGACCTGTTGAAGTACGGGGTTGGCTGCTTTAAGGACCCTTCACTTCAAAAGGTGAAAATTCTGGAATGCAAGCAATTGTATTCCGCAAAAACTGAAGATGATAAGACAACTTATTCTCCGTCAGACTCGATTCGGGTGACTTTCTCCGGATCTGCTCTTCCCAACTATGTCCTCCTGGATAAGGTTCGCCTACCTGTTCGCCTATTTGTACCGCGGGTAATGAACTGCAGCAATTGCAAGCAACTGGGCCACACAGCCACTTATTGTGGCAATAAAAAACGGTGCGGCAAATGCGAGGGAGAGCATGAGGATGACGCTTGCGGTGGAGAAACTGAGAAGTGTATTTACTGCGGGGGCCCTCCGCATGCTCTTAAGTCATGCCCGGCGTACAAGCAGCGCGGGGATAAAATTAAGCGCTCCCTTAAGGATCGCTCGAGGCACTCTTATGCAGAAATGCTAAAGAATGCTTCGCCATCTGTCGCTTCCGAAAATTCCTTTGCTCTTTTGGCTGGCGTTGAGCAAGAATCTGACGACCCACAAGAGGGAACATCATTGGTTAACCCAGGGGAATCCAGGAAGAGGAGAAATCCAGCCTCCCCTACATTGCCTCGTAAGGGTGCCAAGGTGTCGTCCACTCAGAGTGCGCCAACCGCAATCAATAAATCCAACGGAAGTGATGCACAAAAGCCGAAGCAATTTGCTCCAGGACTTGGAAATATTAATTCTAACAAGGAGTACCCACCACTTCCAGGGACACCAAAAACCCCAAGTGTCCCCTTTTTTCAAACAGATACTCAGTCCAGTAGCGGACTAATGAAATTTTCTGACATAGTGGACTTAATTTTCACAGCTTTCAATGTTACTGATCCTCTTAAAAGCCTTCTGATACGTTTTCTCCCTATGGTGCAAACATTTTTGAAGCAGTTGACTACTAAATGGCCCCTCCTTGCAGCGATCGTATCCTTCGATGGCTAAGTCATCGAACGAGGTCACCGATTCGATCACTGTTCTACAGTGGAACAGCAGAAGTATCCTCCCGAAAATCGATTCCTTCAAATTCTTACTAAACAGTTTAAAATGTGATGCTTTCGCATTATGTGAAACTTGGTTAACTTCCGATATAAATCTCAACTTCCACGACTTTAATATAATTCGTCTGGATCGAGAAAACCCCTATGGAGGAGTACTTTTGGGGATCAAAAAGTGCTATTCTTTCAACCGAATTAACCTCCCTTCGACACCAGGCATTGAAATTGTCGCTTGTCAAGTTTTAATCAAAGGTAAAGACCTTTGCATTGCTTCCATCTACATTCCTCCTAGAGCCTCGATAGGGCACCGAACGCTTTGTAATATCACGGAATCCTTACCGGCACCGCGGCTAGTTCTGGGAGACTTTAACTCGCACGGTACGGTATGGGGCTGCCTTCATGATGATAATAGATCAACATTAATTCAAGATCTTTGCGATAATTTCAACATGACCATCTTAAACACGGGAGAAATGACGCGGATTCCTACACCACCAGCACGCGCAAGCGCGTTGGATTTATCTCTATGCTCGACTTCGCTACAGTTAGATTGCATGTGGAAGGTGATCCCTGATCCCCACGGTAGCGACCATTTGCCTATCGTGATTTCAATTGCTAACGGTTCAAGACCATCGGAAACAATCAATGTATCGTATGACCTCACACGGAACATTGATTGGAAGAGTTACGCGACCGCGATATCCGTTAAAATCGAATCCACTCAAGAACTTCCTCCGGAGGAAGAGTACAGGTTTTTGGCTGGCTTGATTCTCGACAGTGCGAATCAAGCTCAGACTAAACCAGTACCCAGCGCGAATACCCATGGACGGTCTCCCACCCTGTGGTGGGATAAAGAGTGCTCAGAGCTGTACGCGGAAAAGTCCACTGCATATAAGGCCTTCCGGGAAGACGGGTTACCCGCTAGCTATCTACAGTACGCGTCGTTAGAAAGGCGAATGAAGAGTCTAATGAAAGCCAAAAAACGTAGTTATTGGCGCCGGTTCGTCGACGGGTTAACGAGAGAAACAGCGATGAGCACTCTTTGGGGTACGGCTCGACGTATGCGTAACCGTAATAGTACCAACGAGAACGTGGAATATTCAAACCGTTGGATATTTGCTTTCGCCAAGAAGATCTGTCCGGACTCTGTCCCGGTACAGAAAACGTACCGCGCCGCGTCTCCTCACGATACCGCGAACGAAACACCGTTTTCGATGGTGGAGTTTTCACTTGCTCTCTTATCATGCAACAATAACGCCCCAGGGTTAGACAGAATCAAATTCAACTTGCTGAAGAATCTACCTGACACTGCAAAAAGGCGCTTGTTGAATTTATTTAACAAGTTTCTTGAGGGTAACATTGTCCCTCATGACTGGAGGCAAGTGAAGGTCATCGCCATCCAAAAACCAGGAAAACCAGCCTCCGACCACAACTCATATCGGCCGATTGCAATGCTGTCCTGTATTCGGAAGTTGTTCGAGAAAATGATCTTGTTTCGCCTCGACAATTGGGTTGAAGCAAATGGCTTACTGTCAGATACACAATTTGGCTTCCGCAAAGGCAAAGGGACGAACGATTGCCTTGCGTTGCTTTCTACAGAAATCCAAATAGCCTATGCTAACAAAGAGCAGATGGCATCAGTCTTCTTGGATATTAAGGGGGCTTTTGACTCAGTTTCTATCAACATTCTGTCAGAGAAGCTGCACCAGCATGGTCTTTCGCCAATTTTAAATAACTTTTTGCTAAACCTGTTGTCTGAAAAGCACATGCACTTTTCGCATGGCGATTTAACAACATCGCGATTTAGCTACATGGGTCTTCCCCAGGGCTCATGTCTAAGTCCCCTGCTCTACAATTTCTACGCGAATGACATTGACGATTGTCTTGCCAATTCATGCACGCTAAGGCAACTTGCAGACGACGGCGTGGTCTCTGTTACAGGGCCCAAAGCTGCCGACTTGCAAGGACCATTACAAAATACCTTGGACAATTTGTCTGCTTGGGCTCTTCAGCTGGGTATTGAGTTCTCCACGGAGAAAACTGAGTTGGTTGTTTTTTCTAGGAAGCGTGAGCCGGCGCAACTCCAGCTTCTATTAATGGGTGCAACGATCAACCAGGTTTTCACATTTAAATATCTCGGGGTCTGGTTCGACTCTAAAGGTACCTGGGGATGTCACATTAGGTATCTGAAACAGAAATGCCAACAAAGGATCAATTTTCTCCGAACAATAACTGGAACATGGTGGGGTGCTCACCCAGGAGACCTGATCAGGTTATACCAAACAACGATATTGTCGGTGATGGAGTACGGGTGTTTCTGTTTCCGCTCCGCTGCGAACATACACTTCATCAAACTGGAGAGAATCCAGTATCGTTGCTTGCGCGTTGCCTTGGGTTGCATGCACTCGACCCATACGATGAGTCTCGAAGTGCTGGCGGGCGTTCTTCCGCTAAAAAATCGATTTTGGGAACTCTCATATCGATTGCTCATCCGATGCGACATTCTGAACCCGTTGGTGATTGAAAACTTCGAGAGGCTCGTCGAGCTTAATTCTCAAACCCGATTTATGGCCTTGTACTTCGACTACATGGCACAGAGCATTAATCCTTCTTCATATACTCCCAGCCGTGTTCGTTTCCTAGATACTTCTGATTCTACTGTATTCTTCGACACATCCATGAAGGAAGAGATTCGTGGAATCCCGGACCATATACGCCCGCAAGTGATCCCCAATATATTTTATAATAAATTCCGAGAAGTCGACTGTGACAAAATGTTCTACACTGACGGATCAAATCTCGATGGGTCCACTGGCTTCGGTATCTTCAACAATACTATCACCGCTTCATTCAAGCTCAATGATCCCGCTTCAGTTTACGTCGCAGAGTTAGCTGCAATTCAGTACACCCTTGGGATCATCGACACTCTGCCCACAGATCACTACTTCATCATTTCGGACAGCCTCAGCTCCATCGAGGCTCTTCGTGCGATGAAGCCCAAAAAGCAATTCCCATATTTCCTGGGGAAGATACGGGAGTCCTTGTGTACGTTATCTGAAAAATCTTATCAAATTACCTTTGTTTGGGTCCCCTCTCATTGTTCTATCCCGGGCAATGAAAAGGCCGACTCATTAGCAAAGGTGGGCGCATTAAATGGTGACATATACGAAAGACCAATCTGCTTCAACGAATTTTTTAGTATTTGTCGTCAGAGGACACTCAACAGTTGGCAAACCTCGTGGAGCAATGGTGAACTTGGACGATGGCTACATTCCATTATCCCAAAGGTATCAACGAAGCCTTGGTTCAGGGGGATGGATGTGGGTCGGGATTTTATTCGTGTAATGTCCCGACTTATGTCCAACCACTACACCTTGGATGCGCATCTGCGGCGTATTGGGCTTGCGGAGAGTAGTCTGTGCGCTTGTGACGAGGGCTATCACGACGTCGAGCACGTTGTCTGGGTATGCGCCGGGTACTTGGACGCCAGGTCTCAGTTAAAGGATTCCCTTCGGGCCCGAGGTAGACCACCCAATGTCCCAGTCCGAGATATACTGGCAAATCGTGATTTCCCCTATATGTCCCTTATTTATACTTTCATAAAAACGACAAATATCCCAATTTAGCCCCTCTCTTTTTATTTCTCGTTTTAGAAGCTTTCTCTTGCCTTGTGGGACCGATCAGCTCCAGACTGCAACTATGTAACCGCCGTCGCACTTACCACTACGGAAACTGAAGCGAGAGCGACTCAAGGTCCGATGACTTTTGAAGGATTCCCCGCGGGTCCGAAGAATACCATCCGCCAATCCGACCTACTAGACTGAGGCGGTAATCTTTCGCTGATCTCCCGTTTGAGCGAAAGTTGCAAGTTTTGCTCTTCTCTCCCGGTCACCATCTACGCTTTCTCTCCCCTGTCCTTGATACAACTGCTTCTACAGCCCCCCTCTGAATATCTTGACCAAGCATAAGTCTCCGCTAAAAAAGTTCAAATTTGTATTCTGTATTCCTAGTTTTAAGATAGTTGTAATTTTACCTCTTTGTTAAAACTATTGTCCCCCATCTTGTAAATAGAATTGTATCCCTAGTCTTAAAACACATGCGAATTTTCTCATAAATATTTGTTCCCCCTTTTGTGTACCAAACTATATTGTTAGTTTTAAGATAAGTGTAAATATTTCCTAAAAATTATTACTATTGAATTCCTTGTTTTAAAATTTTTTCATAAAAAAAATCTTTCGCCCCCTCTCTTGTATATAGAATCTTATTTCTAGTCTTAAGATAGCTGTAAAATTTTTCTTTTTTAAAAAAAATATTTCAACATTGTAACCTCCTAGTTTTAAAATATACAAAATGTAAAAACAAAAGAATTTGGCACCGCCAAGCTAACGCATTTGTGCCTATCAAATAAACGAAATGAATAAAAAAAAAAAAAAAAAAACTATTATCACATGAGATGTAAATAATGTGACATACGAATATAATTTATATTATATTTAAATGTTGTTTTAAATATCGAACTTGGCAATATGTTCGAAATCGGTTCGTGTCAAATTTAGATTTACTTTAGCCGACATATGATCCCAAGAAAAACGTATACATTAGGAAATCTGCTGCTGCAGTCAGAATACATTTATTTTACGGTAAAACTGTTAATGATGAAAGTTAGAGATCTTTTTTTTTTCTAATTCCAAACGCGGTTAATTGGATTACTTCGTGTTCCAGAACTTCAATAAAATTTACCTTGCCCTTATGCTAAATCGGTCCACCTGGAAACCATCAAAACAGAAAGCGACAAAGTGCCGCTACATCCTTGGTCTGATTTTATTGGGATCCTTTTTCATCGTGGGATTTATTGTCCAGATGATGCATTTATATTTTATTCAGGTTTGTGGCAGAAAATAAAACAAACCATGTCCAAAATAATTTAAAATGAAATTGAAACATCAATCGATTGCGGGTTGATATAATTAAAAAAAATAGGGCGCATGGAGATTTTTTTATATTTAGGAAGGTGTGTATTAATAATTTGTAATTTGTAATTTTATTGAGCACGATAGTATTACATTAAATAAAAATAATTAAAAATAATCTAATAATATATTACAAATTTGTAATTTTATTGAGCACGATAATATTACATTAAATAAAAATAATTAAAAATAATCTAATAATATACATAGTCCATGTGCGTAAAATCATCAAACACCTTTTTCTTTATAACATATAAAGTTCAACAATAATAGTTAAAAATTTGCTTAAATTTGACAGAAACTAATAAAAATTTTAGTGAATTTTTTTTACTATTTCATTAAAATTTAAAGAAAATTCTTTCAGCATGTGGCAAAAATTTCACTATATTTATAATGAAATTTAACTGAATATAATTGTAATTAGACTAAAACTGCAATGAAATATGCAAAAATTTTGCTAAGGTTTAATTAAAAATTAATAACTTTAAAATTTTACTAAAATTGGGCTAATATTTTATAAATTTAGTAAAATATTAGTTATACTTTAGTCAATTCCTAGCCAAAGGCATTCCCGTTTTTAGTTTCATTTAGGCCACATTTCGGTCAAATTTGAGTACAACTTTGAACTAAATTCTAGTCAAATTGCTATAAAAATTTACTTAATTTTTACTAGATTTATACTGACTGTGTTTATATTGCCAAATTAAAATTGAACTAAATTTTCAATAAATTATGAATTTAAAAATTTGACTGAAAGCTGACTGAATTTGAATTGAATTTGACTCCACTGTGTAACAAAATAAAATTTGACAAATCATTGACAATTTTTTTCGCTGAAATTTGTTTTAATTAAAAAAAATGAGCATAAAATTTATATACTTTATGTTATAACGCCATCTAATTAGCAAGCGAGTGGAATATGGGAAAAATGTTTAGTATAAAAAGCGACAGTAGTTTAGAATATCGTCATATGAGCAAGCTTAAAATTTACAGACGATTTAAAATAAACTATATTGATACTTTATTTTGACAAAAAATCCATGCACATTTAACCTAACATTGGACCAAATTTTACTGAAATTTGTAATCCTGTAATTATTACAGTGCAAAAGTTGGTCTAAAATAGAATTAAAATTTTACAAAATGGTTTTGAAATTTTACTAGATTTTTTACTAAATGGGTGTATTTTACCAATAATTTCACTAATCTAAATTTTATTAAATTGAAATAAAGTATATCTAGATTCAGACTAAGTTTGTAGTACAACTAATTCATTCTAATGTGACTAAATTTGAACAAGCATTGAACTAAAATACTCCTTAAAATTTATTTTAATTTAACAAAAAAATTGCTCAAACTTTTTGAGTTTAAATTAAATTAGACTAAAATTTAAATTTTATTTCTGTTAAATTAACCTAAAATAGGAACTTTACATCAAAATTTTGCAAAATTCGTTTAAAATTGTGGCAAAATTTGATAACCAAAAAATTCCCTCCCCAAGGTTTAGGGGTTTGACGGTATTGCAAACATCATCATGCATCAATTGTTTTAAGATGGGTATTGCATTACGCCTCGATAGTGGTGCATCGAGGAGACCGAGAGGGCTTATGCGCCTTTTTTATGTTATATGTCTTTTCATACTCTGCACCAGCGCATACCAACGCTAAACCACTGGTCTATGCGCGGTGGCGTGGCCGACTGGCGGATCGACGTAGATTGACTTTTGCTGTGTGCCATGTTTGCAAATATTGTTCTATTGGTGGTATTCGTGGACGGGGCTCACGGAGGGAGTCATTGTGTGTCCATTTATCGGTCGACTTCGTCATCGTGCATATACTAATCAAATTAATATAATAATTAAATTAATTTAATAAAGTAGAATAAGTAGAAACCTATTAGTTGTAGCTTTGTGATAATCGTAGTTTTTCGTACTAGTGTACAACTGTTATCTGCTAGCCGTATGTGTACCTATGTATGTATTCGTCTGAGTATTTGTGACAGTTGGGTCAGGGAATGGATGCAGAACTGACGTATATGATAGAATAGTGACTAATACTTCTGGTGATCAATCTGAGCATTTGGTTCTATTCATTGGGGAAAGTCGGGCTGGATAAATTAGGGTAAAATAAATTTACCGACGTACGTGAGTCATCCATTCCCGGTCAGCATAACATGATGAAAGTCTAACAGCATGCAATTGTCGGCAATGATAAATATACAATATTTGCTGCATTTAGACCAGTTTGATTGCATGTTACATGTGTTTTTCTATTCTACTTCATTGGTCTGTTTCTTTTGTGCATCTATTAGTTTGCTTTTCCATTATTTATGTATAGCAAAATAGTATTGTACAATTTATACACTTCTAGTCAAGCTCTTTGCATCTTTTTTTCTTTATTCGGCATGTTATGATTCCTTTTATTAGTATATCTCTACTATACGCTATCTATACTCATACAGGTACAAACTCTCGTGGCCTTCGCGATAACGCAGGCCTGGCCACGGGCGCGACCATGCAGTTGCAGTAATCCACATATACTTGCGACCGCGGTTTCGCCTACATGAAAACACCCCGGTAGTTAAGTAAACGTGGCATCTTTAAACTTCCTAACGCGGTCTCTAACATTAACCCACCACTCGCGCGATCATGAAACGGTCACGTCCGAAAGTTTTGTCAGTCTGGACTAATGCCTTCAGTTGAACAAATCAAAAAAGTGACACTCATATTCACTAAACAATACGTTCCACGGTTACATGACCTGGAACTCAAGTTTCCCCACAGGGAAACGGACTACCATCTGTACCATACACTAAAAATTAAGCATCAGATTCACGGTCCGCGCGCGATCAAACAAGAATACACGCTACATCATTATAAAATCAAAATTATACACGCGAAGTCACACACACGTGACAATCACGTTAATATACAAATGCTTGAGCCCTTCGCGACCATCCCCGGCACCTATACCCGCGATCTCGTAAACATGATAACATTTCGGTGATAAAGTGAATGTCTTAGCTCCTATAAATTTTCAAACGCGGTCTCAAGCGTGAACCTAAAAACTCCCGCACTCGCACGATCATGAATCGGTCACTTCCGGATGTTTCTATCCTTGATATCAGCAGACCAGGTGCATGCCTTCAATTGGATCAATTAAAAGAAAGAAATCTCTCATATCCACTGGACACCACGCTACATGGCGACATGACCGAGAACTCTAGCGATATGGGGTTACTTACTCCCTGTCAGAATGTGAATTGTACACCAAAAACTATCAGAATGAAGGTCCGCGTGACCATCCAAGAAGTGCTTTCCTTAACCGTGTGGCATTTCCTATAAACGCGTGCTGCGTTTATAGGAAATGCCACACGGTTACAAAATCCAGTCTTGTACACGCGAAGTCACATGAACGCGAGCACACGTGACAAACACGTTAGCATACGAACGCTTAAGCCCTTCTTGATTAACAACGCACACCTACGTTCGCGATCGCGCAAACTTGGAAACATCCCGGTAATAAGGAGAACGTTTTTGTACTCACGAAGTTTCAAACGCTGTCTCGAACACGAACATACAAACGTGCGTTTTCGCGCGCTCATGAATCTGTCACGTTCTGAAACCATTACTCTCTGTCCTAAAAACTTAGGTCCATACATTCAGTAGGACCAATCAAAAAATAAAGCAAATATCCATTAGACAACGCGTTCCATGGCGACATCACCAGGCACTCTAGTGATATGGAGGATCTCACACTCTTTTAGCATCTTAGCAGTACACCAAAAAATAATGTTTTAGATTCACGGTCCGCGCGCGACTTTCCAAGAACGCACGCGAATATGCGAAAGGCACACGGTTATAGAATGGAATTCATACACGCGAAGTACCATACACGTTAGCACACGCGACATCCAAACGCACACGCGGTCAAACACGTTAACGTACAAATGCTCGAGCTCTTTGCGATGATACACGCGATCGCGAGTCCCTACGCCCGCACTTACTTGAACCGTACAATGAATATCACATTCAGAATCACGGCTCGCTACAATTAGCCTAATGCAGTGTTTTAGTGGGCGACATTGCCTGTCTCGTCTGCAAATTGTAGTATGTGATTCTGACGGGGAGCCATTCCGAGAACCTAGCTCTACAGCTCCAGTAGGACAACTCTCGAAAAAAAAAATTGATAACCAAAAAATTACAAAAAAGGTAACCAAGACGGCGACTTCCGATTCAGTTGAATTCTCTACCACAACAATGCGAGAGTTTATGGAACAGGTATGATGAATAGATGCCAGAAGTCAATGTGGGAAACCTTTTAATATTCCAACACAGTAACTTGTGGTTAATCTTTATATTATTTTATACTACAATTCTTAGTTTTGCTAAAATTTTATTCGATGTCGCCCAAAAATTTAATTAGATCTCGGCTAAGCTTTGAATCAAATTTGTCAAAATTTTGCACAAATTTTATTAAAATTTCGCAACAATTTGATTCAAAGTTGAAGTTTTATTTAAATTCAACCAAAAATTTGAATTTTTTTGTTAAAATTTGAGTAAAATTAGTAAAAAGAATATGTTTAAATTTGAAGAAATATTAAGTAACATATGCTTAAAACTACATGAAATTTTTTTAGTACATTTCTACGAAATATTGACCAAATTTGACAATTTTTTTTAGAATTTGACTGAATTGTACTAAAGCTCCCTCTCCTTGGTTATAGGGTTTGACGGTATTGCAAACATCATTAAACATATTTGTGTAACAGTTTTGAACAGCCTCTGACGGACAATTGCTTTAAGATGGTTATTGCATTACACCTCGATAGTGGTGCATCGAGGAATCCGAGAGTGCTTATGGGCCATTTTTATATTATGTGTTTTTTCTTACCCGGTCATCCTTCCTTGGATTCGTTGGTTACCTTTTCCGGTGTTCAATTCGTGAACTCTGTTCGATTCGTTCGGGTATATCCGATGTCGTTAATGGCAAATAAGTATCAATTGCTGGCATTTAGATGTTCTTTTCTTCTACTTCAATGGTCGTTTTTGTTGAACTTCTAGTAGTTTGCTTTTCCACTGCTCATGTGTGCTAAAAATAATATCGATCAATTTATACGCTTCTACTTAATTTCTTTTCTTTTATTCTTGATTCGGTATGTTATTTTTCGTTTTATAGCTATATTTTAAATTAGATTCATACGAACACACATTAACACAATCCACTGCATATTCTCTCATTTACACTCACAATTTCTCTCATCCCAAATGTACAAACGCTCGTGACCTTCGCGATAACATAAACCTGGTCACAAATGCTAAGACTCCCGAGCAAAGTCCAACATCAAAATTACAGCAAATAGACAACATATTTTTATATCAAGCATCAAATTGAAATCTTATTTTGATATCAGTTTAAATTTAAAGTAAAGTTTAAATCATTTTGATTTCATTTTGATGTGCTTACATTTTTAGAAAAAAATGTTTGTTTCTATTTCTTTGACAAACATCAAATTGATTACTTATTTTGTTTTCAATGAAATATTTCACCATCTCAATGAGTTTTCAATTTGCTTTCACTGATAGCATGAATAGTTTTCTGTTTGATGTCACAGTGCAATTTTTCTGCTGTCGATTTTGATCTTTTAACCGTTAAAACGACCAAAATGATAACATCCTGAGCAATCATTCCCTACTGCATCACAACATCAAGTTTAGTTCTCAATTTGTTATCAGACTCTGCTCGGGCTGACTTGATAGAATTTGACGACTATTTGTCCAAAAGCCATCTTTTTATATTTCGTATAGTTGACACGGCTCAATGCGGTAGCTTAACTGAGCCGTAGATCTTTTAATGTTAATAATGTGTAAATAAATAAATCACTTTCGCTCGATTTATCGTTTTCGTTCATGCTGGCCTCGCTATTGATGTTGTATAAGTTTTCCCGATTAACTGCCTTGTATTGCTTATCGGCCTTACGAGTCATGTTTCATATCCGTGTTTTTGTCATTCATTTTATCGTTGGTGGTGCTGGTTGTTGATTTGGAGATAGTCGACTCATCACAACTCATTTAGTTGATGTTGATGAGGGCTGTGTGTTGGGTTTGCCTGCAGTTGATCGAAACTGACACGTAGGAATCTGCCCTTCATATGTGCACAGCGTGATTTGAGATTTGGTAATGCCTTCTATATTGCATTGAAAGTTCAGAATTTTTTGTGGATTCGAAATCGTTGTCGGAAACCATCTGAACCGATAATCGAATCACTTGCAGACACATCTGTATGGCTCGCTACACCCCTGATCGTGAAAAGACACACAAGTCGCAACGTAAAGGTTATTAGCGATACTGGGAAGCCAACACCGGTGCAACCATCAAGCCGTGACTTTTCGGTCTCATTTGCTAGTAGAGAGAGAGAGAGAGTCTCAAGTGCCATTCAGCAGATTGTGCTGGAAGATAGTGGAACAGAATGTTTACATTTCACAGATTTAGACAGTTAACTGCAGTTCCGCCATCTTGTCTTGAGCGCCAATTTCGCAATAAGTAAAGAAACTATATACGAATCGGGCATGGCAGGGTAGCGCGTGGGTTTTAGACGGAAACTAAATTCTCGTTGAAGCCCAGGACGGGGAGTCGATAGGAAAGGTTCCTTTTTTGCAGTGATGGGGTGATTTTTGCACCGGCGATGAGGTGATTTTCCATGAAAGGCATTTTCGAGCACTGCATTCCCGTTGCATCGCCGCGGTAAAGGATTTTTGCACACGTGTTTTCCATCGGTTTGGTTTGGTTGGTTGGCATACTGTGGCTTCTGTGATATGGTTGCACCGCATCCTGGCCAAGGATAGAAGCAAATGCTGCAGATGATAAATAACTTCGACGGTGTGGTCTAATGAGAAGCTATGGAACAGGGCGCATTTTTGACGGCAGCCCACAATGCTTACAAAATGGAAATTTATAGTTTTAATAGGTGGAAGAAATTTTACGTAAAAATGGAAATGATTGACTCGCAAATTTCATGAACATTCTGATATTGATGTAATTTTGTTAATAGAATATGACACAGTTTCAGTTGTATTGATTAAAATGTCCGAAGGATCATAATTACATCGCCGAAACAAAGAAGTCTCTGATGAATACCCTAATTGCCTTCGAGTTAAAAAAGGTTACCACTAAAGAACTCACAACACAGTGCACTGCAGTGGGGATGCAGCTTGCTGTACATGCTGCCAAATTGTGCATCCCCATCTCTTCTCTCCCTCTATTTCCCCAACTGCCTCTGACTCATCCCGTGTTGTATCTCAAACACGATTGCGACAAATCATCCCATTTTTTGCACCCCCCCCCCCCCCCTCTCCCACCATGCGCATCCGTCCAGGGCTGTGAAGGCTGTAATACACCAGCTCGGCTCCACCGTGCTTTTATCGGAATGCTTTCGCTCATTAGCAATGTGACTTCCCGCAGCGCCACCAGGCAGGCCAACACCGATAATGTCAGAATCGGTCTTCCGCAGCCAAAAACGCCAAGCATCCGTTTCGGTTCTGTTCTGTTCTGTTTTTTTTTATTTCGGCTGCCTCACGTCGCCTATTCGCCTATTTGGAACAGATCCGACAAAGCGACTAAAAGCGCATTGGGGATCGATTTATCCCGCACAGAGCGGTTGATTGAGGAAAGGGGGAGGGGGTTCAAGCTCGACCCGCTTGATAAGGGATGCTATAAAAATATAACTGATAAAAGTATTATGAACTATCAATTAAGATGAACGTTATCCAATTTAACGGTCTACCCGAAAAAAAAATCTGTTCAATCCTTGGTGAAGCTCCAGAATGAGATGGAAAGTAAGTCGACGAAGAGAACCGGGGTCGTTAATGGACTGTCTGTTTATTCGTGAAATGGGAGGAGAAAAATCGTTAAGATTTGCTGCAACATTTTACGTCTTCTTCGACGCAATCAGCGTTACGTTAATGTTTCTCTCGACCCAGTGCCGTTTCCCGGCTGATGTTGACAGGAATCCATCAAACGTTAAGATACGACTAATTGACAGGGTAGCTCGGGTTTGGTTTAGCGGTTGGTATCGTAGGAAAAGAAAAGAAGTTTATCTGAGTATAAAAGGAGGTTCTTCTAATTGTGGACGAAAATAAGGTGAAGTTTATTATTTTTTTGTGGAATAATTAGAAGGCGTAAGAAGTTAATATACAAGACCTCGTAAAATAGTAATCAACATCAACATTTAAATCAAATTAAAATAAAAATTTACTCTACAAAAATTTTAGAAACAATTTCGAATATTTTACTAAAATTTCTATATAGTTTGATTACATTTTTCTAAAATTTAACTAAAATTCTTTTGAAAATTTACTAAAAAAATACTGAAATTTTACTAAAATTTTACTAAAATTATACTAAAATTATACTAAAATTTTACTAAAATTATACTAAAATTTTACTACAATTTTACTAAAATTTTGCTAAAATTATACTAAAATTTTACTACAATTTTACTACAATTTTACTAAAATTTTACTAAAATTTCACAAAAATTTTACTAAAATTTTAGAAAAATTTTACTTAAATCTCACTACAATTTTACTAAAATTTTACTATAGTTTTACTAACATTATAGTTAAATATTTCTTATATATTGGTAAAATTTTATTTAATTTTTCCGAATTTTAGTAGTTACCTTAAAAGTTTGGAGTTTGTGGAAATTAAGATATTTTTTTATTTTTTTAAATAAGGCAACTCCAACAAAGGCGTGCCAAATATACTAGCGCACATTGTACGTATTTGCGGGTGTCCTTACTTAAATTTTATTGAAATTTCAGTAAAATTTTAGTGAAATTGTAGTAGAAGTTTTGTAAAATTTTAGCGAAATTTGTGTAAAATTCCAGCAGAATTTAAGTATAATTTAAGAAAAAAATTGTAAAATTTTTGTAAATTTCTGATAAGTTTTAGTAAATTTTATTTTAGTACAATATTAGTAAAAGTTCAGTAAAATTTAATTATAATTTTAGCATAATCTCAACAAAATTTCAGTAAATTTCCGAGAAATTGTGGTAAAATTTCAGTAATATTTTACTAAAATATTGGTAGCAGTTTAGCAGAATTTTAGAAAAAAAAATCATGAAACTTCAGTAAAGTTTAGTAAAAGTTTTGTAAAATGTTAGTATAATTTTAGTACAAATTTGACGAAATTTTTGCAAAATTGAAGCCGGAAATTGTAGTAAAAGTTAAATTTTTTTTAGGAAAATTTTAGTGAAATTTCAGCAAAGATCTAGTCAATTTTCAACAATTTAATACTTACTAAACTCGAAGTATTAGGACAATTACATTTTAGTGAAATATTTATAAAGTTTACAGTAGTACAAGTTTGATACAATTTCAGAATATTTTTTTAATGAAATTGCAGTAAAAGTTTAGTAAAATTTTAGTAACATTTCAGCAAAACTTTAGTCAAATTTTTAAGAATCGTGGTAGCACAAGTTTAATAAATTTATTAACAAAATTAAGTTAAATTGTAATAAAACTTTAAAAAATCAACAACATTTAAATCAAATTAAAACAAAAATAAGTTCTACTAAAAGTTTGCAAAAACTTTCTAAAATTTTACTAATGTTTCTATATAATTTTACTAAAATTCTGCTAGAATTTTACTAAAGAATTACCAACATAATAGTTAAATTTTTTTGCATATTATTGAAACTTTACTGAACTTTCGTGTGCAATTTGAGCTATTTTTTATTATTTTTTGATATAGGGTGACTCCCACAAATGCGTACACAACACACTAGCGCACACTGTACACATTCGCTGGTGTCCTTAAAACAAAATTTGAATACAAATTGAAATGTAATAAAATAAATGTCATCGATCGAGTGGAAAAAAGGTGACTTCTAAAACTTTTCTTAAATTTTTGTGAAATTTCAGTTAAATTTTAGTGAAATTATAGTAGAAATTTTGTAAAATTTTAGTTATATTTCAGCGGAATTCGAGTATGATTTTAGTAAAATTTTCGAAAAAAATTTAAATTTTAGTAAAGTTGTAAATTTTTAGTAATATTTTAGTACAATATTCATTAAAGTTTAATATGCCCTCTCGCAGGTTGATGGGATTGATGGTATTGTAAACATCATCAAGCCACAATATATTCAATAGAGTTATCTAAATATAATATTTTCAACAATTTAATACTTACTAAACTCGAAGTATTAGGACAATTACATTTTAGTGAAATATTTATAAAGTTTACAGTAGTACAAGTTTGATACAATTTCAGAATATTTTTTTAATGAAATTGCAGTAAAAGTTTAGTAAAATTTTAGTAACATTTCAGCAAAACTTTAGTCAAATTTTTAAGAATCGTGGTAGCACAAGTTTAATAAATTTATTAACAAAATTAAGTTAAATTGTAATAAAACTTTAAAAAATCAACAACATTTAAATCAAATTAAAACAAAAATAAGTTCTACTAAAAGTTTGCAAAAACTTTCTAAAATTTTACTAATGTTTCTATATAATTTTACTAAAATTCTGCTAGAATTTTACTAAAGAATTACCAACATAATAGTTAAATTTTTTTGCATATTATTGAAACTTTACTGAACTTTCGTGTGCAATTTGAGCTATTTTTTATTATTTTTTGATATAGGGTGACTCCCACAAATGCGTACACAACACACTAGCGCACACTGTACACATTCGCTGGTGTCCTTAAAACAAAATTTGAATACAAATTGAAATGTAATAAAATAAATGTCATCGATCGAGTGGAAAAAAGGTGACTTCTAAAACTTTTCTTAAATTTTTGTGAAATTTCAGTTAAATTTTAGTGAAATTATAGTAGAAATTTTGTAAAATTTTAGTTATATTTCAGCGGAATTCGAGTATGATTTTAGTAAAATTTTCGAAAAAAATTTAAATTTTAGTAAAGTTGTAAATTTTTAGTAATATTTTAGTACAATATTCATTAAAGTTTAATATGCCCTCTCGCAGGTTGATGGGATTGATGGTATTGTAAACATCATCAAGCCACAATATATTCAATAGAGTTATCTAAATATAAGGACCTTCGCTCTTTTTAGTTTTTATTTGCACCAAGTTCTACTACTAGAGGTTAATTAGTTCTCATGTTAATAATCCACCAAACATTATGACTACTGAGGATTTGATTTATATAAGAAGCCCGCTTCAAGATGTTGATTACAATACGCCTCGATAGTGGTGTGTCGAGGAGGCCGGGAGGGCTGATATGAGCCTTTTGTATGTTCTATACCTTTCCTCTATTCACCAGCTCATAACCAACAATCAACCAGTAACAAATAGATAATTGAGAAAGGATGTGCTATGTGTGGTGATTGGCTATTCAAGTATTAGTAGTGTTTGAAGTACTAATGTATGTCTCATGTGATGATCATAACTTCAGCTGTATCTTGTACCTATCTAATCTATTACGTCTCTCATATATTGTCTTTTATTTCTTCTTTTCGAGTCCTATACTGCCATTCTACACCCGCCTTCAGCTGAATCAACAACGATGGTGATAGTGAACGTCTTAACACTCACACATTCTCAAACGCGGTCTCAGCGGGAACCTACAAAAATGCCATCGTGCACGCGATTACGAATCGGTCACGTCCGAAAGTCTATCCTTGATCCTAGAAGCCTAGGTCCATGCCTTCAGCTGGACCAATTAAGAAAATACGCCCATACCTATTAGACAACACGTCTCATGGCGACATGACCGGGAACCCTATCGATATAAGGGATCCCACTCTCTGCCAGAATTCAAACCGCGCACTGAAAATTTAATATCAGACTCACGGTTCGCGCAACCATTCACGTTACAAAATCACGTCAGCGCACAAACGTTAGAGCCCCTCGCGATTTTCCAAGCAGCCTACGAACTCGCAAACATGATTACACCCCGGTGATAAGGTGAAAATCTCAGCACTCATAAACTTACCAACACGATCTCAAGTGTCAACCTACAAACTCCCGCGCTCGCGCCATCATGAATCGGGATCGTCCGGAAGTATCTATCCTCGGTACAAACAATCTAGGTCCTTGTTAATTATTAAAAAAATAATAAAATTGAAAAATAACTACCATATCCACTAGACAAAACGTTCCATGGCGACATGACCGGAAACTCTAGTGATATGGGGTAACTCTCTCCCTGTCAGAATGTGATCCGTACACCGAAAACTAAAGATCAGAATGACGGTCCGCGAATATATAAATCGCCGCAGGGTTTCAAAATCGAATTTATACACGCGAAGTCACATACACGCGAGCACACGGGACAAACACGTCAACATACGAACGCTTAAGCCCTTCGCGATCATCTACGCACACCTATGCCCGCGATCGCGTAAACTTGATAACACTGCGGCAATTGTGTGAACGTTTTAGTACTTACGAAGTTACAAACGCGATCTCAAACGCCAACCCGCAAATGCGCGATCATGAATCGGTCACGTCCGGAAATCTTTAACCTTTATTCTAGCAATTTAGGTCCATACATTCAGTTGGACCAATCAAAAAAAAAAAATAAAGCTCATATCCACTAGACCACGCGTTCTACGACGACATGATTGGGATCTCTAATGATATGGAAGAGCCCACTTCCTTCAGGAATCTGAACCGCACACAAAAAATTAAGTATCAGATTCACGGTCCGCGCGCGATCATTCTAGAACACACGCGAATATGCGAAAGGCACACGGTTATGAAATAGAATTTATGCACGCGAAGTTACACGTTAGCACACGCGACATACAAACGCACACGCGATCGAGCACATTAACGTACAAATATTCGAGCCCTTCGCGATGATACACGCGATTCCGAGTCCCTACGCCCGCACATGCCTGAACCGTACAAAGAATATCACATTCAGAATCACGGCCCGCTACAATTGGCCTATTGCAGTGTTTTATTGGGCGACATTGCCTGTCTCGTCTGCAAATTGTAATATGTGATTCTGACGGGGAGCCCTTCCGAGAACCTAGCTCTACAGCTCCAGTAGGACAACTCTCGAAAAAAAAAAAAAAAATATTCATTAAAGTTTAATATAATTTAATTTTAATTTTTGGACAATTGCAACAAAATTTTAGTAAAATTTCCGAAAAATTGCAGTAAAACTTCAGTAATATTTTACTAAAATATTGGTAGAAGTGCAGTAGAATTTCAGAAAAAATAGTAAAATTTCATTGAAGTTTAGTATAAGTTTAAATTTTTTTAGTAAAATTGTAATACAAGTTTGATGAAATTTTAGAATTTTTTTTCTAAAATTTGACGGTTTTAGAAAAATTTTAGTAAAATTTTAGTAAATTTTAGCAAAATTGTAGCATTATTTTAAAGAATTATTAGGAGAATTTTAAAATATTAGTAAAATGTAGTAAAAGTTTAGTGAAATTTTAGTAAAAATGTAGTACAACTTTAATAAGTATTGGAATTCTTTTAATAAATTGCAATGCAAAGTTTAGTTTAATAAATTTACTAAAACTTTGCTGAAATTTTACTAAAGTTTTACGAAAATTGAGTGGAATTTAAGTGAAATTTCAGCAAAGTTTCAGTAAAATTTCTAAAAATTGTGGTAACACTAGTACAAGTTCGAGAAATTTAAAAAAATTAAGTGAAATTGTGGTAAAAGTTTTGAAAAATTTAGTAATATTTCAGCAAAATACAAGAATGCTAAAATTTTTCTAAAACTTTACTTATTTAAAAAAAATTGTGGTAAAATTTTAGCACATTTTTGTAAAATTTTAGTAAATTTTTGGTAAAATTGTAGAAATATCTTAGGGGAATACTAGAAGTATTTTAGAATGAATGTGGTAAAATTGCAGTAAAATTATAGTAAATTTAGGAAAAGTTTAGTGAAATTGTGGTAAAAGTTTAGTAAAATTTCAGGAATTTTTTTGTGAAACTTCAGATAAGTTTTAGTAAAATTTTGGTTACATTTCAGCAAAATTTTAGTGAAATTTATAAAAAAAACTAGCTAATACCCATCGCGCGTTGCTGCGACTTTCAGCGAAATAGGAGTAAAACACAATTTGTTCCGAAGCGCCATCTGGCGGGTAGATAATCCCCAACCAATAGCACACAAACACGCTCCATAACAAATGAAAACTGTGTATAAATTTTTACGGAAATTGGTTAAGCCATTCGGGAGTCTATAAATCATATACATACAAACTTTGACTTTTATATATATAGATAGATAGATAGATAGATAGATTTAGTACAAGTAGGATAAGGTTCTATGGAAATTTAACTAAAATTTTTTGGAATATTTTAGCGAAATTTCAGCAATTCAATACTAAAATGTTACTAAAATTTTACCATTCTAGATTTTTTTTAGTACATTTTATTGAATTTTAGTAAAATTGTAGTAACGTTTTGGGGAAATATTGTAAAAATTTTAGTAAAACTGTAGTAAATTAACAGTAAAATATTAGTAAAATGTTAGTTAAGATTAGAAAAAGCTTTGTGAAATGTTAGTAAAATTGCATTACAAGTTTGATACAATTTTAGAAAATTTTTAGTGAAATTTCAGTAAAAGTTTGGTAAAATTTTAGTGACATTTCATCTAAAGTTGAAAGAAATTTATTCTAAATTTTAGTAAAATTTTAGATAAATTGTACCAAACATTTTTGAAAAATTTATAAAAATTGTCATAAAATTTTAGTGCAAATTCGATAAAATTAGCAAAAAAATTAAGTGAAATTGTAGTAAAACATGCAAAAAACTTATAGAAAAATTATAGTGAAATATCAGTAAAATTTCAGTTAAATTTCACTACAAAAATGTTCAAAACCTTCACAATTTTAGAAGAAAAAAGAGTAAAATTTAGGCACATTTTAGTAAAATTTTGGTAATATTTTAGATAAATATTAGGAGAATTGTAGAAAAAATTTAGTATAATTTCAGTATATTGACTGTAAAATTTTAGTTAAAGTTTTGTTACATTTTAATACAAGTTCGGTAAAATTTTAGAATTTTTTTAGTGAAATTCTAGTAAAAGTTTACTAATATTTAAGGAAAAAAATGTTAAACATTAGCTAAATTTAAGTTAACTTTCAGCAAAATTTATGCAAAATTTATGAAAAATGGTGGCAAAATTTTAATAAATTTTAACAAAATTTTAGTATTATGGCGAATAAAATTTTAGTGAAATATTTATAGAATTTTAGAACAAGTTCGGTAAAATTTTAGAATTTTTTAAGCGAAATTCTAGCGAAAGTTTACTAACATTTTAGGAAAAAAATGTCAAACTTCAGCTAAATTTAAGTTAAATTTCAGCAAAATTTACGCAAAATTTATAAAAATTGTGGCAAAATTATAATAAATTTTAATATTATGACGAAATCTTAATAGAATTATAGTGAAATTTTAGTAAAATTTTAGAATAATTACAGTAAAATTTTAGTGAAGTTTAGTCAAATTTTGGCAAAATAGCAGTACAATTGTAGATAAAAATTTTAATACGATTTTTGTAGCAAAATATTAGGAAAATTTAGTGAAATTTCAGCAAAATTTTAATTAGATTTAAGCAAAATTTTAGTAAAATTTAATTGAAAAATCAATAAAATTTTAGAAAAGTTCAGTCAAATTTAAGTTGTACATTAGAAAAATACTAGTAAAAGTTTAATAAAAGTAACTGAAATTTTAGTTAAATTCTTATCTTTTTTTTTGTAAAATTTGCCTAAAACGAGTAAAATTTTAGGTAAATTTTAATAAAATTTTTGTTGAATTTTATTAAAATAAAATCGTTAAATTTCAGTAATATTTCACTAAAATTTTACTAAATTTGTATTTAAATGTTACTGAAATTGATCAGAAATTTTACCAAAACTTGAAGAACATTTAATTTTTCGAAATTTTTGCTTAAATTGTTCTAAAACTTTACACGAATTTAAGAAACATCTTTTAGATTTCTTCAGCACATTTGACTAGAATTCATATCAAATTTGAGCAAAATTTTACTGAAATTTGGCAAAAAAAATCTAGCTAAATCAAGTTAAACCTCTGAATTTTACTAGAAATTTGTTTGAAAATCCTAATGGAATTGCTAGATAATTCTGTTTTAAATATTAACTCGTCTGTTGAATTTTAGCAAAGTATACAAAAATTTTAATAAAAGTTTAGTAATTTTTTGTGAGATTTCTAAATATGAGTAACATTTTAAATAAATTAATGAAAAATTTTCGGAGATTGTCTAAAGTTCTACTAATAAAATTTTGTTAAATTTTGGCAAAAATTTAGAAAAAGGCTAAAAAAATTTGAGATTTTTTAGTACACTTTTAAGCAATTTTAGAAAAATGCTACTAATGATTTTGTGAAATATTTGTAAAATTTTAGTAAATTTGTTGAAGTTCACTAAAAGTTTAGTAGAACTTTAGTAAAATTGTAGTAAAAGTTTGTTAGAATTTTTGAAAAATTTTAGCAAAATTTTGGGTGAAATTTCTCCAAAATTTTAGAAAAAAACAATTTGAAATTTTAGAAAATTTTTCGTCAAATTTTAGTAACTTTAAGTAAAATTTTAGTAATGTTGTAGAAAACATTAGTAAACGTTTATTAAAAGTTATTAAAATTTCAGTTAAATTTTGGTAATAAAATGTTACTAAAGAAAAGTAAAACTTCAGTTTTTTTTTATTTTGATTATAGAGGTGTAGGGTCATTCGCCTCTTTATCGGGATAGAGAAATCTCTTTTTGGGAAAATCTCTAACCCTATGTGCGGGGTTGGGAATCGAACCCGGGTGAGCCACGTACAAGGTAATTGATTTTCCAACTACGCCATGCCTGCCCCTGAAACTCTAGTAAAATTTAAATGAAATTTTAGTTAGTTTAGTCCCCAAAGAAAAAAGTTTTGTACGAAAATGAATTTTTAGAAGACGTTAACACTACAATTTTGGTCACAATGTTCTTATCTAAAAATATCAATGATTCATTTTTTTTTAATTCTCCCAAATTCTTTCAGAAAAAATTCTGAGTTTGGACAACATTTGATAAAACAAAATTTATCAGGATACATTTTACCGGAAATTTTCTGGAATTATTATTCTACTAAAATTTTAATTTTACCAAACCAACATCTGCGCTTACTAGATATCATCCGCGACCAGTTTATTGGCAATGAATCCCAGTTGGTGTTCCCGTTTTGGATTTAGCTTCTATCTGGTAACCAAATCATGCTGGCAGATACTGATGAGACGAAGTCGAATCGAAAATCCACGACTAACTAACATGTAATCAAAATTTAAAAAATAATTGATTAAAATTTGAGCATGGATTGGTCCGGCATCGGTATCAAATGAAACAAAATTTTAATATTTTATATAAATAATTCACAAAGAATGTCGAAAAAAGATCAAAACACTATTTAAGAAAACGAAGCTAAGATATTAGACATTTATAGTAATGAAGTTTTAACATCTTTGTTTTCAAAAATGCAAACCACTACTAGTGCAGACCACTCCGCTCGAACACTCGAAACCAAAACGCACACGGCCACCGACTCAAAAAACCACCGCCATCACCACCAGAACTCGGCAACAGAATCGCCTGAGAGCACACTCCAAGTCGCAAAGTGTTTCATCTCGAGTGTCGCCGACGCAAAATCACAAACAGCTGTTCGCAGCGAGCACAAGAAAACCGTTCGGCAGAATCAAAACAAACCACCGCAACATAGAACAGTTCGTTCTGACCTAAAGAGGCAGAAGGAAAATCAAATTACATTCAAGTGCGCCCAATGATGAGTCAATGCGCGCTCACGCAAGGGTCATATATGCTTCATCGGCATTTTCGGTGCCACTGCCGGTCACAGCGCATTCGAAGACGATAATTATATCGATATTTGACTTCGCGCGGTGGCTTGGATAATAAAACATTTGTGCAGAGTTGACAACAATATTCATTGTTAACATTCTGTACCAAAACAAATCCAAATAAAATCGATTCAAAAATCGATTATTTGTAAATAGCTAGCTTTAGGAAAGTAGGTATATAAACCAAAAAATTGTATAATAAAATCAAGTTGAAATCGAGCAGTCGAAAGTACCACTTCACTCAGTCGAAAATCCTTTACTTCGTGTCCAGACCCTGGAGTTCTTCGTTGGTTTTTCCACCTTGTTAAATCCAAAGTCAAATTACTTCCTTGTTTGTAACGCAAGCGGGGAAGCAAATTGTCTTACGACCAGAATTAGTATTGGTTTGTTACGCAGAACGATACTAACTGGACGAGGAATTCCCGGCTTATTAAGCTATAGCGTGTGGTATTTGTAACGCAGGTGCCACAAACTATACTTAGTCTAGAATTAGAAGTGGCTTGTACCGCAGGACGCTTCTAACTAGACCCAGCACCCCCTTCTGCGGCGAAAGATCGTTCGGCGGAACGATATATGGTGGCTCCAGAGAGGATTTATCCTCACAATTCTCGCCACAGAAGGCACGAAGTAAAGAAAAACTACTAAGTCCTACACTGACCAAGCTACGGTAGTGGAAAAAGGCATAAACATTAAAGCGAACACCTACAAACTGTGGTGGAAAAACGCTAGAAACACAGCGTGTCCGTAGCTTATAACGGACAGTAATACGCATTGCAATACGCGTCACTTACAAAATCGCTAATAAGGCGTATCCGCAGCCAATAGCGGATTCGGTGAAAACAAACAGTGCTTGAATAAGATATCACAATATATATCACACCGTGCGATATATCACTAGTGAACCTAAAACAAGCCGAAAGAGAAAGCGGATCTAAAGGATGGCATCTGGAGGATACGCGCACAACCCGAATGGGAATTGCCGCCTGTGCAAGGATAAGGACAGCGCGGACGAATGGATGGTCGAGTGCTCAAAGTGTTGGAACTGGTTCCACATGACCTGCACCAAACTTGAGAAAAGACCCTCCACTAAGGACCTCTGGCACTGCCCAAAGTGCAAAGAGGAAATAATGGAGCTCCAGCAACTAAGAAAGGAGCTGGAGGATCAAAAGAAGAAGACTACCAGGAGTGTGTCCAAGGAACGCGGACCAGCAGACACTGTAGAGCTGCTAAGACGCCAATTTGAGGCACAAATGGAAAGCCAAAAATTGCGTGATGAGGCATTTCAAAAAGCCATGATTGAGATGGCAACCAAAATGCACCAAGTAAAAATGGACCCCGAAGCGGGACAACAAATGGCTCCGACAATCAAATTGCCGGATGAAATTACAAACTTACTGAGGAGGCAAACAGCAACACCCCTCCCAGTTTTCAACGGAAATTACAAGGATTGGCCAAATTTCAAACGGCTTTACGAACAAAGCAAACGAGAAGGTCAATTCAGCGATACCGACAACATAAACAGACTTATGGCAAGTCTAGGCAAGGCAGCAAAGGTACACGTAAGTGCCTTGCTGATGGATCCAGGAAACGAGAAACATGTAGTAGAAACTCTGGATAGTATTTACGGACAACCGTTGGCTATATACAACGAACTATGGAAGGATTTGGCAAAGTTACGGAACCCACGCATGGAATACCCTCAAAGCATGGTGGACTTCGTAGTGACTCTCGGAAATTTGGTGTCCAACATGTCCATGATACAGTGTGAGGATTATTTAACTAATCCGTTGCAGATGGCTGAACTTGTTTGCCGCTTACCACTGAACTTAAGAGAACAATGGGCGGACAAGGAAGCAGAAGCAATGATTCCGCAAGAAGGACGACCACGGCAAAAACTCACATTAAAGGAATTACACGAGTTTTTGAAACCGCAACAGCAAAGAGCAACACTTCTTATTGCACAAAAGGTGTGTCAATCTGAGAAGGAAAACCCGAAAAATGAGCGCCAATCAAGAGTCAATATGCACGCTGAAACAACATCCAGATCCCAAGCCAAATGTTCCTGTTGTAGTCAACAACACTGGATAGTAGCATGCCCGGTCTTTAAAAAGATGAGTGTGGAAAAAAGACGAGAACTGGCACTAGAGAAACGCATGTGCTTTAACTGTTTACGCCAAGGACACTCCTTTAGAAACTGTCAAATGAGGCCAAACTGCAGAACAGAAGGATGTACAGCATATCATCACACATTTCTTCACGTCAGACCAAAAACAAATGATGAAAAACGAGCCTCCCAAAAGGAGGAAACAAAACAAAAAATCAAGGAACCTTCAGGACAATCAAAAGACAACAAGAAGAACCAAGATAAGAAGGAAGTGAAAGAAATAGATGCGCAAGCTCCAACATCGTCCACCTCGAAGGAACAAGAAGATGTGCGCACTAACATACACGCTACCAAAAGAAATAAGGTCTACTACCAAATACTGCCGGTTACACTTTATGCGCAAGGAAGACAATTAGAAACCTTCGCATTTTTGGATCACGGCTCATCGAACAGTCTAATCCTCGACGACTTGGCCAAAGATTTAGGTTTGCAAGGGCCAGTATCACCATTATGCATAAAATGGACAAATGACTCCGTACACGAAGATAACGAAAGCCAAAGCGTATGTTTCAAAATATCAGGCGACAACAAAATTCGATACCAAATGGAAAGTGTACGTACAGTAAAAAAATTATCCTTGCCACGACAGACACTTGACTACAAGGATCTTCATGACAACTACAACCATCTTAAAAACCTTCCTATTCAAGGATACGAGAATGCTGAGCCGACATTACTTATTGGACTTGATCATCCCCGACTATTAACAGCAACAAAACAGAGAGCAAGCAAAGTCGGTCCAGTTGCCGCTAAAACACCAATAGGATGGGTCATTTACGGAAGGACCAACTCCCGACATCAAGGAGAAATATATTCCTGTGTAGTAGAGGAGCAAGACTCACTACGAGAAGAAATGAGGAAATACTTCTCAACGGAAGAGTTTGGCGTTAAGGTTAGCACCACTAACCAACAGAGCGAGGAGGATAGACGAGCTGAAAAATTGATAAAAGAAACAATGAAGTATGACGGGAGTCAATACGAAATTGGCCTTTTATGGAAACAAGCCAGGCCCATAATGCCAAAATCAGAAAGCTTCAAGGGAGCATTAAAGAGGTTAGAATACACTGAAACTAAGATGAGGAAAAACCCTGAGTTTGCCCAATGGTACACGGACAAAATTAAGGAATACGTTGAAAAGGGATACGCACGAAAATTAACAGCAAACGAGATAACACTAACAACCGATAAAACATACTATTTGCCTCATTTCGCTGTCGTAAATCCTAATAAAACACCTTTAAAACCGCGACTTGTATTTGACGCAGCTGCCAAGGTACAAGGATTATCGCTCAACACTGAATTACTCTCTGGTCCCGATAACTTGACATCGCTCTTTGGAATTTTACTGAGATTCCGAGAAGGAAAGTACGCAGTAGCAGGAGACATCCAAGAGATGTTCTCACAAATTAAAATACGCAAAGAGGACCAGGAGGCTCAACGATTCTTATGGAGGGACGGTAAGGCTTCAAATACCATGGGACACTACGTAATGCAGGTAATGACGTTTGGAGCAACCTGCTCACCTGCATGTGCCCAAGCAGTAAAGAATGCAAACGCAGAGAACTACCGAGATTGCGATCCGGTGGCAGCCAACGCCATTATGAAACAACACTATGTTGACGATTATCTGGACAGTTTCTCGACAGCGGAGGAAGCCAGTGCAGTTACGTTCGGAGTTATAAAAATTCATGAAGCTGCACACTTCACACTAAGAAACATCATTTCAAACGATGCCGACATGCTGGACGTCCTACCTGAACGCAACGTCGCGAGACAATCCACCCAAAAGGAATTTATTGAAAAAACTGCAACATCAGAGAAAGTCCTCGGAGTATACTGGGACACGACCCAAGACACAATTGGGTATAGAATAGCAGACTTCAAGTCCAACGCCATACCGACCAAAAGAGAAGTCCTCTCAACAATTGCCAGAATCTTCGACCCTCTTGGATTAATAGCGCATATTACGATTGGAGGTAAATTACTAATGCAACAAGCCTGGAAAGAAGGTATAGACTGGGATGAGAAAATATCTACGAAATTAATGGAAGATTGGACGATTTGGACAAATAGACTATCCACAATATCACATCTGAGAATTTCTAGGTGTTTCTCTCCCAACATACCGGACGCAAAATCATTGGAATTGCATATCTTTGTTGATGCATCAGAATCAGCGTTCGCCGCGGCAGCATATATACGAGCAGAAACCTTACATGGATACGACGTAAGCCTAATAGCAGCAAAAACGAGAGTTGCACCAAATAAAGCCATGTCAATTCCAAGGCTAGAACTTCAAGCCGCGGTGTTAGGCACACGATTGAAAACAACCGTTTTAAAGGAACTTCGATTGAATATTACAAACGTAACCATGTGGACAGATAGCACCACTGTACTCTCCTGGATACGAAGTGACCATCGCAGGTATAAAACATTTGTAGCCAACCGAGTAAGCGAAATACTCGACGACACAACGATCTCCCAATGGAGGTGGGTACCATCAGGAATGAATCCGGCAGACGAAGCAACACGGAACATCCAACCTACGGAATCTATATGGTATACAGGAGCGACGTACCTAAATACAAAAGTGGAATCATGGCCAAAGGAGAAAGGTGCAGTCATTGAAACTTCAGAAGAAAAAAGGGTTTGCAGCGTTCAAGAAATACAACCTGCGAACATTATTATGCACACAACTTGGTGCTCGGATTGGGGACGACTAAAGAAGGCAGTTTGTTACTGGCTCAAATACATGGAAAAATTGAGGACGAAAGTATCAAACTCCAGATATGATGAGACAATTACTTCTGATCATTATAAGCGAGCAGAAATCCTATTGTTACAACAAGCACAGCAAGAAGCTTTTCCATCCGAGCTAGTGGCTCTGATCAACGGCGAAGGTATTTACCAGAACAGCTCTGTAGCAGATCACGAGCTTGCATTAGATGAAAACCGTCTCATCCGAATCAGCGGACGAATACAAAACATGACTCCAGTACTATTACCAAACAAGGGACATATAACGAATTTGATCATAAAACAATACCACGAGAAATTTCTACACCGTGAAACAGAAGCAGTTATAGCTCAAATACGACAGCATTTCTGGATAATCAAGATTAGGGCGGCAGTAAAAAGAGTGAATGCAAGATGTCAACTCTGCAGAAACAAGAAGGCAAGCCCTCACCCTCCAAAAATGGGCACATTGCCAAGCTGCCGCACCACTCCAAATTTAAAACCATTTACACACACCGGTATAGACTTCTTTGGACCAATGGAAGTTACTGTAGGAAGAAGATGTGAAAAACGCTGGGGTGCACTCTTCACCTGTATGGCTACTCGAGCTATACACCTGGAACTAGCAGACGACTTAAGTACAGACGCGCTTCTCATCTGCATAAAAAACTTACAAAACAGGCGCGGCAAGGTCTGTGAAATGTACAGCGATAACGGCACCAATATGGTTGGCGCAAGTAATCAGATGAAGGAATTAGAAATCAGAACAGCGATCGAAGGAATAAAATGGAATTTTATTCCACCATCAGCTCCACACTTTGGGGGAGCATGGGAACGTATGATACAAGAGGTTAAAAAATTACTAAACGAAAAGCTATGGCCAGTATCAAAACCCAAGGAGAGCGTACTTAGGAATGCTCTAATCGAGATAGAGCATCTCCTGAACAGTCGCCCGTTGACACATATACCATTAAGCTCCAACGATGATGAACCCCTGACACCAAATCATTTTTTGATTGGATGCGCAGGAGGAACGTATCCTTCACTCGACGACACGTCGCGAGCCGAGGCAACAAGAGAACACTGGAAAAAGGCTCAAATGGCAACTACTAAATTTTGGGATCGGTGGAGTACAGAATACCTTCCTAAACCAGCTCGAGTAAAAAGAGGAAAGGGAATTTTTGGATTCCTTAAAGACATACTATTCGGAGGCGATGATCTGACAGAGCAAATCGAGGCTATCCGAATGAACGAAGAACAAAAAATTCATGACGTCACACATAGCATGAATCAGCTAAGGGAAAGAACCCTGCAACAAAACAATCAATTTGAACAACGGATTCACCACGCATTAGATGGAATCAAACTTTTGAACAAACAGTTCGCGATGAACTATGCAGAAACTCTAGCCAACCATCTGATGGACACAATAATGGTGGCTAAACAACTGATCGAGAGTATTCTCACACGTCACAGAAAATTGAAACGTATACCCGTCACCATAGAAGAAAGAAATGAATTCATCCAACAAGCGAACCTGCGACTTCCTGCAAATCACTACATACCCGAGGATGAGTTTGCAACCCATTATAAACTCAAAATAAAGAATGATTCGTATCACATCACGATGAGATCTATTGTGATACTAAGAGAATCATTCGAAAATTTCAAGGTTATAGCTATACCAGACTTTGAAAACAGAACAAAAATTCATGTTGATCAACCAAGAATCGCCATCAATCAGCACAACCAGTATTTCTATCCCTCTAATGAGGCAAGGAAACTAAACGAAACACACTTCCTCTGCTTCAAGCCAACAATACAGATGGAAATGTCATGCGTGCCAGCAGCAATATTTCACAAGCGTCCCGTAAGAAACTGCAATATTACAACTTTCGATAACCTGCCCACCGATTACGCGGAAGTAATCATATTATCACAACCAAACACACTACTATACTACGCAAAAGATCCAAATACAATCACGATACTCTGCAATAAGGAATTGAATTTCACCTCATACAACATAGCGGTTGTAAAATTAGATCCTGGTTGTGAAATACGAACCAAGCACAGCGTAACGTACGCTAGCATTGGCGGAACTTCAAAGCAACAAAAAATATACTTCAAACGCCACGATCAAATACCTCAATGGAAAAACGACAATTTCAATGCGTCAGAAGACACTTGGGAAACAACAGAACTTGATCCGATAGCTGCAACCCATTCATCCTATCACAACGATCCTGAAACAAAGGCGATAAATCATCATGTTCCGGTCATAGTAGCAGCGGTATCATCAGTACTTGTTGTGGCCACGATAATCAGCGCCCTTTACTATAAGAAAGGCAGTCGACGTTACACCATTAGAACATCGAGCAGACCAACTCCACTTCCAAGACGACCACCGAGAATAATTCCACGAACAACAGCTGCAAATAGTGTTACACAAATTTAAAGCAAGTGCATTAATAACTTAAACAAATATTAAAAAATAACTTGAAAGATAGGAACGTTATCATTTATTAAATATTAAACTAGGCTCCAAAAACATAAATCATTAGTAGGTAACAAAAGTAAATATTATATGAACCTTTATAATCAGATAGGCATCGAAAATCTCGACAAGCAAGATGACCATCGGCGCGTCGGCTAGTTTTTCGTAAGGTCTATGGGATAGACTTACGGGGGGCAATATGTCGCCGACGCAAAATCACAAACAGCTGTTCGCAGCGAGCACAAGAAAACCGTTCGGCAGAATCAAAACAAACCACCGCAACATAGAACAGTTCGTTCTGACCTAAAGAGGCAGAAGGAAAATCAAATTACATTCAAGTGCGCCCAATGATGAGTCAATGCGCGCTCACGCAAGGGTCATATATGCTTCATCGGCATTTTCGGTGCCACTGCCGGTCACAGCGCATTCGAAGACGATAATTATATCGATATTTGACTTCGCGCGGTGGCTTGGATAATAAAACATTTGTGCAGAGTTGACAACAATATTCATTGTTAACATTCTGTACCAAAACAAATCCAAATAAAATCGATTCAAAAATCGATTATTTGTAAATAGCTAGCTTTAGGAAAGTAGGTATATAAACCAAAAAATTGTATAATAAAATCAAGTTGAAATCGAGCAGTCGAAAGTACCACTTCACTCAGTCGAAAATCCTTTACTTCGTGTCCAGACCCTGGAGTTCTTCGTTGGTTTTTCCACCTTGTTAAATCCAAAGTCAAATTACTTCCTTGTTTGTAACGCAAGCGGGGAAGCAAATTGTCTTACGACCAGAATTAGTATTGGTTTGTTACGCAGAACGATACTAACTGGACGAGGAATTCCCGGCTTATTAAGCTATAGCGTGTGGTATTTGTAACGCAGGTGCCACAAACTATACTTAGTCTAGAATTAGAAGTGGCTTGTACCGCAGGACGCTTCTAACTAGACCCAGCACCCCCTTCTGCGGCGAAAGATCGTTCGGCGGAACGATACGAGGATTTTGTCTGCTTCCCTAGCACGGAAGTCGATCCCAAACACACTCACACACCCCATACACAACGAGATACAGCGCCGAGTATGTTGGGGATGGCAGCTTGATGTTCCGTGCCTTGACATGACCACATCAATTAGCTAGCGAACGTTGTGTAGAAGGGATAGGGGTAGGAGCCGGGCACGGACCGACCGACACACCGACGCCCAGGACGATGGCAAACAACCGAAGCGACGATGGACGTCCGACGCCGCCGTTGCATTCGTCTGCCAGTTGGTCGGTCGCCGTGCAAAAGACAGTGTGTTTGAACAATGTACCCCCTCTCCTCCGGCTCTTTCTCGGCTTTCCCAGCTGAGGTCAGCGCGGAGTTGTTTATCTTTCAGGGTCTTAACAGAGTGGGAAATTTGCATTATGTTCTTAACGTGCTGCAGCGGGCGGGTGGCACAGGCTTCAATAGCGAGCGCTCTTCCGGGAAGGCTTACGAGCAGTTTTATAGGAATTGAAGGATAATGGCTAATAGGTACGAACTCACAGACAGCAGACATTTTTTTCCTGTGGAATCGGTCAAGTGGAAAGCTGCGATTGTAGTTTTTAGAAGTCATTAATTCTCATTTTGTTGGAAGAACAGTTCTGAGAAACTGGGTAGATGATTTCACAATCGGATCCAGCAGGCAAGAAGCAAGGGGTCAGATACTGAAATTCGGCTTTCGGTAGGTGTTTCTTCTATGTGCTGAAGCCAAGTCGTACAGCTCTATATTCCGTAAATTTATTCAAATTTATGCTGCAAGCGTCCTTCTGCCTGCCAGACGGATGGTGCTTTTGGATGGTTGCTCAATGCTAGAGGAGGGAGGTGTGGCTCCTATGGGAAGCTATCATCTGTTAGCGGTGAGATTTCCGGACTCCAAATGGTGATACGTAGTGGGTGGGGAATCGAGACCGGGGAAGTAGTTGGGATAATGAATCATGAATGAATATTATTGTTACATTACACAGTTGTACGTGTACCGATAGACAGCAGTTGGTTGCGGGGTCGGAGACAGAGTTGCACAAAAAAGTAGCGACTGTGGTGAACATTTATCTTCTGGGGAATGAATTAAATTCCCGGACAGTCGTGGGTCCTGGATGATACGGTGGTGCAAAAAAGGTATCCCAGAGATACGATGGTAGAGATATTTCATGTCGTTCATGAAATTTTAATGAGGTTTTACCCCCGTTTCGCGGCCCTCTCCCTAAAGCTTACCACCTTTTACATTTCCGATGCGCTCAATCTATCTCGCAGCAGATGAAGTGTTGGCGTTGTATAGCTGTAACCTTATAGGTGGAGGAAAATGAGCGCACTTTAGTTACGTACGAAATATTTGGATGAATGAACTATCTGTAAGCTGATTTTGCAGCTTAGCAACGGATGAATGTTTGAAGGAGGAGAGGATTTTACATTCAGTTCCGGTTACGATTCAGAGTAAAGTGCACTCATTTGACTGAGTAAAAGTCGCATTTAATTGCACTTCACTATTTAACAAGCTAAATGTTAAATAGTGAAGTGTCAGTGCATTTAACTGTTAACAAACATAGTGGAATTAAATGGTAGAAAAACATATGTAAACTAATACAAGTTTTACTAAGGCTGTGGGCACCGAGCAAATAGATTAAAATAGATATTAGCGCGATTTCAACGTACTCTACTGATTAAGATCGAATCTTAGCGACTCCGGCTTTAACGCATTACGCTATGCTACAGTACAGCTCCGACAAAGAACCGTAATTGTACATGAGTATTGTTGGTATTGAAACCTCTCAGATGACTAATTCAATCGTCTGGTGCTCCTTCCTTACAAGGGCCTTCGATGTTTTGAATTGATTAAAATAAAGAAAATTAACTTAAATGAAAAATATGAAAAAATATCTGAATGTTTCGTGTTCTACTTCTACTTGCTGTCACTTGGACGATATATCCAATCCAAAATAATACCAAGTTGGCGTCAACACTGACAGCAAGTTGGTGTCAGTTACTGACGAGTGGAATATGTATATTCAAATCCAACTAGTTTGAGCCCTGAAGTAAAAAAATTGGTACTTCCGATTTTTCTTCCAATAAGAAAATGAAGGTTGCATGAAAAATATGGGAAATTTAATTAAAATGAAAAAAATAGTTTCATAAAATAAATTAAATCAATAAAATGAATAATAATATAATGAAAATTGGTAAAGTTGATCAATTTACCAAGGAATCAACTTAAATTAAAATTAATACAAACAATGAAATGTATGAATGTATCAATTTAATACAGCGACAAAAAATTAATAAAATGAGAAAAATAAAACATAAAATGAATTTCTCTCTCATATAATGAATCAAATTGGTTGAATGAATAATAATTGAAACAAAATTACTCTAAATCATAAACTGAATGAAACGAAAAAAATTAAAGAAAAAGATAATAAATTTTTTGAAATAAGTGAAATGATTAATTCATGAATTAAAAAATTTCAAATTCATAATAAGCAATGTGCATTATATTTAAAAAAATGCCATAAAAAACAGAATGAGCAGAATAAATTAAATAAATATAAAAGGAATCAAATAGAGGGTTTATTTAAAATATATAAAACAAATTAAAAAAAAAAAACAAGATGAATTTAATGAAATAAACAAACATAAGGTATCAAATAAATGAAAATAACAGAATAAATGAAGTTAAATACCTATAATAGATTTAATAAATGAAAACAATAAGATCAATATAAATGCGACAAACAAAATGAGTAAAGTTAGTTGCTGAACGATAGTTTAAACGATATGAATAAAATAATTGAATATAACGCAATGAGTAAAATGAAAAAAATTAATAAAGTGGATGGATTAATTCAAAATGCAAAAATGTATAAAATTATTAAAATGAATAATAATATGAATAGGTTATATGAATAAAACTAATGATGGGAATCAAATCAATAGAATGACATCTAACAAATTAATCAGATTAATAAAACTCATCAAATGAATAAAATGAAACAAACAAAATGGTTAAAATAGATGGAATGAAAATGAACAAAATTCTAAAAGTAATAAAGGAAATGAATAGAATGGATACAATGTATAAATTGAATAAAATGAAAAAAGCGATTAAATTGTAAAAGTCATAAAGCTAATAAAATTAGTTTTATAAGAAAATTATAAAATGATTGAATTAATTAAATAATAAAATTAACAATATTAATAAAAGTAACCAACTAATAAAATTATTACAATGAAAAGTTGACAAAAATGAAAAAAAAGGAATAAAACAATGAAATAACAAAATAAATAAAATTAATAAAATGAAAAAATAATAAATAGATAAAACTACAAACATGAATTAAATGAATAAAAAGAAATCAAATTAAATTATTAAAATAAAGAAAAGAATGAAATAAAATGAAATAGATAAAGAGCATGAAGTGAAATAAAAGGATAATACGAATAGAACGAAGAAAATAAACAAGATGAACTAAATTATTCAAATGAAAAATGAATTTAATAATAAAAAGAATAAAAGGAATAAAATTAATTCATTGATAAAATTAATGAAATTAATAAAATTATGAAATTAATAACAATTAATCAAATTTATTATTAAAATTAATAAAATTGAACTTAAAATGAATCAATAAAATAAAATGTGGAAAATTAATAAAACAAGGAAAAATTAATAAAGTGGGGAAAACGAATTAAGTCAATAACAAGAAAAAATAAGGATAAAATGAAAAAAACTATTAAAATTAATAAAATCAATTAAATGAATAAAATTAACCGAATTAAAAAATGAAACATCGATAGAATTAATACAATGACAAAATTTGTATAATAAAAAAATTATAAAATTTATGAAGTGAATAAAATGAGTAAAATAGATAAAACAAATAAAATTGACGATATGAATCAAATAAACTAAACGAATAAAATGAATTACTAAAATAAAATGAAATCACTAAAATTATAAAATCAATGCAACAAATAAAATGCAGGATATGGATAAAGTGAATAGAATGAGATAAAGTAATAGAATGAATAAAATGAATGAAATGAATAAATTGCATGTAATGAAAAAAATAAATAAAATGAATTTATAAGCTAGAGTACAAAATGAATTAAATTAAATTAATAAAAATTATTCATAAAATTAACAAAAAAAACTATGTAATCATTCAAATGAATAAAATGAGGAAAAATTAATAAAATGGTTAAAATTAATGAACTAATTAAACTGAATAAAATGAAAAAATGTATAAATAAATGAAACAAATAAAGTTTGTAAAATATTTGAAATGAATAAAATGAATAGAGTGAATGAAATATGAAAGCAAATAAAATCGATAAAGCGAATAAAATGAGGAAAACTTAATAAAATGGTTAAAATGAATGAACTAATTAAAATGAATAAAATGAACAAAATGCGTAAATAATTGAAACATATAAAGTTAATAGAATATTTGAAATGAATGAAATATAAAAGCAAATAAAATGGATAAAGCGAATAAAATGAATAATGATAAAATTAGCATAACTCATTATTAATATATATTCATAAAATTAATAAAAATACATTAAAAAATAAAAAAAATCATCAGATGAAAAAATCAATAACGTGAGGATAAATGAACAAAATGAATTAAACTATTAAAATTATTAAAACGAATAAAATGGATAAAATAAGTAAAATGAAAAATAATAAAATGAATAAAATTAACAAAACAATAGAATTAACGAAATAAGTGAAATAATTAAATTTATAAAGTGAATAAAATGGGTGAAATGAATACAATGAATAAAATGGATATAATGAGTAAAATAAATAAAACGAATGAAATCAATAAAATTAATGGAATGGAATGAATAAAATAAATAAAGGGAATAAATTGTATAAAGTGAATATAGTGAAACAAAAGAATAGAATGAATGGATGATTAAAATACATAAAATGAATAAAATAGAACAAAATGAATAAAAGGTGTAAAACGATAAAACTGTAATGAATAAAATCATGGGAAATTTTTATAGCATCAATAAAAATAGATTAAGAAAAACAAAATAATCAAATGAATAAAATGATTAAAATGAATAAAATGGCAAAAACAAATAAAATAAATTGACCGAATAAAATTATCAAGGTTTATAAAAAAATATAAAATAAATGAAGTCAATAGAATAATTAAAATAAATATAAGAGATAAAGTAAATAAAATGAAATAAAGTAATAAAATGAATAAAATCGATAAAACAAGATAGAATGAATAAAATAAAATAAAGGAATGAAATGGTAAAGTTAATGAAACTCATTACTAAAATTGACCATTGATGACGGCGCCGGTGGTTGAGTGGTAAGCGTGACCGCCACTCATTCCAATTTGCCTGGGTTCAATTCCAGCCGAGGTCGTTGAGATTTTTCTGAGATGAAAAAATCTATGGTCACGTCTTCCTTCGGAAGGGAAGTAAAGCCGTTGGTCCCTGGTCTATGAGTTTGGTGGATCGATATCTAGTCCAGATAGTGAAGTCACCTTTCTGGCGTCGGTAAAGAAGAAGTGATCCAACTTCTATACTCTTACTAACAAAAATATCCTCCTCCTGTGATACTTGTGGAGTGCGCAGTAGTATATACGGCATCTAGCAAAAGCAAGTATCGGACTAACAATTCCGTCCCTTTCCTTCCGCGATCTACGTTCAGGGCCTGGCCGGTATTGATCAATAAACACTTTAGGATTAGCAGGAGTTGCACATTGAAAGATGTTTCGCTACTCCCAAGCATAATTATCTACTTATTCTCTGTGCAACTTCAGCTAGTCCAGATCGATAACGGAGTAGCAGCCAGGGGTGGTCGCACAAGCTCAAGTTCATTACTAAAATTGACCATTGAAATTATTAAAAAATAAACTAAAAACCTGTTTTAATCCACCTAGTGGTGTAATTGTGCCTTTCTCCTTTCTCTAAACTATGAGTCTATGGCTGGTTATATTCGTTTCAATTAGGGAAATATCTAATACATTCTTAGTACACTTGACACCTACACACAATGGTTCGCCAGCCACGAATCTGATGAGCTACGTGTCAACGAGGAAACGCTTGAAACAAGGAAATATCATACTTTATTAACCTAATCAGCATTAGTTCAGCGTTGTCTTCCTGCTAACTAATTTTGTCATGCGTGAAAAACCTACGAACGAAGCACTCCCCAGCTTAAAACTCGGGATACCTTGTGTAACAGCGGTGGTATAAAGATGATGGGGTTGAGAGGGGGAAAGGTATGAGTGATGGATGGGGTGGTGGTCTGAGGGGGCGCAATGAGGAGTGATCTAAGGGGAATTTAAATTGGTGGTGACCGGTGAGTGGGAGGGTGGTGTAACCCTCCCCCGTTAAAATCCAGAAACCTTATGTCAATTGCAAAAAAATTGACCGGGATTAGGTTGACGATTTTTAGATTGATTGCATATCCTTTCTATATGAGCAAGGCAAACATTTTTGTGTCATCGCACTCTTAAACCCATAACTCCGAAAGTCGGATCAACTAAAAATTCAATAGCAGCTTATGGGAGCGTTTTACCGTTCATTTGAAACTAAGTTTGAGCGATTTGGTTCAGACAACTCTGAGAAAAGTGAGTGAGATTAGAATATACGTACACACATACATACACACACACATACAGACATTTGCCGATCTCGACGAACTGAGTCGAATGAGATATGACACACGGCCTTCCTGGCCGGGATTAGGTTGACGATTTTTAGAATGATTGCATATCCTTTCAATATGAGAAAGGCAAAAATATTAAAAATAATTAAATGAAAAAGACGAATAATTGAATAACACGAATAAAACGAATAAAGTCAATAGAATGATTGGAATGAATAAAGTAAGCAAAATTGATAATATGATAAAAAAAATAAAATTAATAAAACGATAAAATTGATTAAAACAATAAAGAAGTATAACAATAACATTAACAAATTTAATTAAATTTAATAAAACGAATAAAATTTATAAATTGAGAAAAAATGGATCAATTGAATAAAAAGAGTATAAGAAAGAAAATGAACAAAATTGATAAAGAGGAATACAATGAATGAAAAATTAATAAAGTGAATGGAATAATTCAAAATGCATAAAATTATTAAAATGAATAATAATATGAATAGGTTTTATAAATAACTAATTATGGGAATCGAATCAATAGAATGAAATCTAACAAATTAATCAGACTATTAAAACTCATAAATAAAATGAAACAAAAAATGGATAAAATAGATGCAATAAAAATGAACAAAATTCTAAAACTAATAAATAAAATGAATAGAATGGATATAATGAATAAATTGAATAAAATGAAAAAACGATTAAATTTATAAGTCATAAAGCTAATAAAATTATCAAGCTAATTAAATTATTACAATGAAAAAATGACAAAAATGAATAAAAGAATAAAATAATAAAATAACAAAATAAATATAATTAAAGAAATGAAAAAAATAATAAATGAACAAAACTAAAAACATGAAATAAATGAATAAAAAAAATCAAATTAAATAATTAAAATAGATAAACTGCATAAAATGAAATAATATGAATAGAACGAAGAAAATAAACAAGATGAACTAAATTATTCAACTGAAAAATGAATTAAATAAATAAAACGAATAAAAGGAATAAAATTATCTAATTTATAAAATGAATGAAATTAATAAAATGATGGAATAAATAAAAATCAATAAAATTTATTATTAAAATCAATTAAAATGAACTTAAAAATTAATAAAATGAATTAATTGAATAAAATGAAGAAAAATTAATAAAATAAGGAAAAATTAATGAAATGGGGTAAATGAATTAAGCCAATAACAAAAATAAAAAGGATGAAATAATTAAAATTATTAAACTTAATAAGGTCAATTAAATGAATAAAATTAACCAAATTAAAAAGTAATACATCGATAAAATTAATACAATGACAAAATTTGTAAAATAATGAAATTATAAAATTTGTGTAAAGTGAATAAAATGAGTAAAATAGATAAAATAAATTAAACGAATAAAATGAATTAAATTGATAAAGAGGAATACAATGAATGAAGTAAATAAATAACATAGACAAAATGATTTGTTAATCAAGAAGATGTAAGAAACAATGAAATGAAACGGAAATTGCATAAATAAGATGAATAATATAGTTTAATGACTAAAATGATAAAATTAATCAAATCGTATTTTGCAAAAATATATAAAATAAAATTAGCAAAATAAATAAAATCTAGAAATTTGAATTTATCGTATATCTAGACCAAACACAAGCAATTAAATAAAAGAAAAATATAAATAAATATAACGAATGTAAATAAAATAAATAAACTAAACCACATTTACAAAACGAATGAACTAAATTATAATAAAAAAAATTGGTGAAATAATAGGCTAAAATGAACAAAATCATTAAACTGAATAGAAAAATAAAAAATAACTGTGATGAAATATACGAAATTGATAAAATGAATTCAAATTAAATGAATTAATAGAATTAATCAAATAGACATAATGAAAAATATCAGCAAAATGAATAAATTGAATAAAATGAAGTGAACAAAATCGATTTAATAAATTATATGAATTTAGTGATTGAAATAATTCAAAATAATACAATAAAAAAACAGCAAAATAAGGAAAATCAAATCGCACATGAAAGAAATCAAAAAGATGACATCAATAAAACGATTGAATTGTCAAAAATGAATAACATAATAAAAATGAATAAAATTGAATTAAAAGCATGAAATAAATGTATGTAATTATACAAGATAGTAGAATGCATAAAAAAGAAAAAAAATAGAATGAGTAGCAAAATTCATAAATTTATTGAAACGAGTGCAATTATTAGGATGAAAATATCAAACAAAATAAATCAAATGAACTAAAGGAATAAAACATTTCGAAATAATAGTATGAGAATGATTAATAAAAAAGGAGATCGAATAAAATAAGTAAAACGAATGAAATAGCATAAAATCATGTAATTAACTAATTGAGCAGGATATGTATATATAAGAAACTAAATAATTAAATTAGTTACACAATGAAACGAAGAAAAAATTGTTGAAATAGTTCAATGAATTCAATAAAGAATATAAAAAAAATGCGTGAATTAATGACTAAATTATAAAATTATCAAGAATATAACGTAAGCTAAATGAACTGAATTCATAAAATTTATAGTTAAAACGAAATAAATCATAGAAAAAAAATCAATTAAATCGATCCTGAAATTTAAATTAAAAAATGAGAAGATTGATGATGAAAGCATTATTTGCATTATCCACCGCAGCTTTGTCTGCCTTCTCTCGCGTTATCGTCCACGTTCCTGTCGCCATTGGCATGAAAGTTGCTGTTTATGGTCCGATATTCTCGTTTTTTTATCTTGTTCTTACGGTCAGCTTTTGTAAATCCGTCTTTATCGCCATTTGCTTCTTTATTCGTGATGCTGGGTATTGGCATGAAAGTGCTTGACATAGTCGTTGTCCATCTGCTATTGGTCTATTGGGCGGCTATTCGTGATTTATCCGTAAATGTTGGTGACTGCTTGTCAGAGTTGTCGGTAGTACATAGATGAGATTTTGCGGAATGCTGCGAGAAAATATGGCTTTGATATTTACACAAAGTATAAATTAAATACCATATTTGAAAACACGTCACCGCCTATAAAAACAAATAAGGGATGCCCTCAAAGCAGAGTTCTATCGCCCTTATTACGGCTATTAGTTGTAAATGATCTATTGAAATTATTACTGAACTAGAATACAAAGCGATTGAATTTGCAGATAATGTTGTAATTTTTGTGAGGGAAAATATGACTATGTTATCTCAAATCAAATGCAATCTGAATTAGTGCTGTAAAAAGTAGGGCCTGAACACCTGAAGTCCCTCCAAAATAATAATAATACGTTAATTAACTGTTATCAAAGTGATCTCTTACTCAGTGTTGAGTGGTGCCTAACTATGCGTGATGATGAATCAAAAATCAATTTCCATGAAACTTGTTTTGCCTCAAAAAAATGGTTGTATTCAGCTGTATGATACGTTTGAAAACAAAATATTTGGCTTGAAAATTCTAATACCACATTCCAACGCGTCCAGGCCGCTAACACTAGCTATTAAAGGAGATAGATTGGACATAAACATGCTTAGGAGAGAAGAATAAAAAATCCTGTTCTATAATTTTATAAAAGACTCCTAATTGCTATCTTTTGCTGTTTAAACGCGTTGGGATTCCAAGTTAGCGCACTGAGCCATATCGTGTAGACGTACTTTCATCATATCATCTATGTACACAAGAATCCTGGTTTTGACCTGATATTCGACGTCGTGTTCTACACTAAAGTTTTAAGCATCGAATAAGCTATTGAACGTTATCGCTACAATATTACGCGTATGGTGGTGCTGTATATGCGGCCCTTCCGTAAGCTTAAACTCCATGTTAACATTTATAAACTATTTCACCTCGCGCACTGTAGGTCGAGTGTGACTTTACCTAAGATCCATCGCAAATGTATTTTCCCGTTTGCTTCCTCTGCGGCTCAGTTAGGGCAGCAACGGAACTTTTCTGTTTCTGTGAATAAATAGGATTTGTTCATTTACTTTGCTGTTAATAACCGGAGTGATTTTTAGCTTCCGGTAAGATCGAAATGAGACAACAAAGTAATATAAAATATCTTTAAAATTATATTATTTCTCCTCATTATTAGAACCACCTAACGTTAACGAGGCGGTAAGACTCTTTAAACAAACGATCTTGTGCCTGCAAGCGAAGCAGCCAGCATAGTGAACCTTCCTGGAAATGTAGCCGAAGTTAATCCATAACACAACAGTTCCTGCTTTTAAAATAGAAAGCTCTGAAGTCGAACAAGCGTGGGTCGACCCCGCGGGCGGGACATTTTGATTTACAGAGTCGCAAAAGTCAACTTTGAAGAAGCAAATGAAGTTGTCGCTAACATTTTTCAAAGTTGGCGAAAACAAAGTATAGCATACGAAAACCTACTTGTTTAGTTATTCTTCCAGTCAAATAAGAAAAGCAACAACACGACTCATTAAGTTCTTACGCTGTTGAGATGCTTTTATGTTTTAGCGAAGTATTAATTTCTTGGTGAAACCAAAAATCCAGCGGGGACGACTTATTATTTACTCCAGATTCTTCGAACTTTAAAAGATTTTTAAAATCAGATGCGGAGCTTTAAATCCATCACAGCATCATCACAGCGTCAGACAGAAGCGACCTAACACCGAATTGAAAAAGTCGTTCTATAATTTCAGCCAAAGAGGAACTTCTTCCATTTCATCAAGTAGACAAACACACGATTCACCTTGGGTACCTGCACCTGCAAAAATAACGAACCGGGGCGTCGAAGCAAAATGTAAATCCCAAATTCAATATTTCTTTTCCTTTCTTACAGCTTACACTTTTTACACTTCAAACCGGGGGTGGAAAACTTTTATTTGGCTCGTTACCCCCGCTCGAAAGCTACTTTACTTTGTTACGTGTGTGTGTTTGTGTGTATGTCAGTCCCCAACCGCATCGCACACGTAACGACGGCGAATCATTCTCCCGCCCAACGAACAAACCGCAGAAACATGACTCAATTGAATGTTTAACAAGAATATACTTTTCTGCTCCGTGCATGCATGCATGTGAGCCTTCTTTCTCGACAGCCTTCCCCCGAGAGCATGCACGCGGAAATCTCACGTTATCTCGCTTCGTACCGCTTCCCCCGTGCTCCCAGCCATCATCGGAAACATCACCTATGCTTGCTTGCGTTGTTATTACACCTTTCATCATTTTAAGAAGCGAAAAAAATGACTTCTGCACTGCAAACCCCGTCCGGACCATGCGCCCTCTTCCAGCTAGGGATGGGCTGCCTGCTGCTGCAGCGGTTTGTCGAATCAGGGATGTGTTCGAGTCAAAGATGATACAGGCGGTTGAGAATCGGTGGCAAGGTGAGACGTAAACGATGATTGGCTGTACGGAAGAAATATTACCACTCTGGCATGGATGCTTGAAGTCAGCTGTTTGTAGAGAAACGGAGCAAAGCTACCCGAACCGACACAAGCGATCGAGTGAAGGGGGAAGTTTGTTTGACTGCCGTAAGCTTGCTGGCTGATTTTTATTCTGAACAACTCGGAATGCTTGCTACACTGATATGATACTGAGTTGTGTGGGAAGAGTGATGACATTTATTTAGTGAATATTTTGATGTTATTTCGATCAGATTATTGACAAGCAACCATGCTGCTCCATTAGAAATCGTTCGATGGGGACGCATGGTTACTGGTGAATGTTATTTTTTTGCGAATTAAAGCACAAATGTACCGCGATTTTGTCAACCCAATGAAATCGCTATTTCTAACAAACTCTTCATTCGTTGTTAAGTGTTTTCAGACACAATCTGAACTAACATGCTACGAACTTGCAAAATAGCGACAAATGAACTGATAAAAACAGAAGATTAACAATAAAGGGACATTACCGTTAAGAGTTTTCACATCCATCCCAAAAGCAACCCCCTGTCACAATAGTCAGCTTCATCAGCATTCAGCAAACTTCACCAAATTTCAACGCTCCACTTCAACCGGGACAATTCCGCTTCCAGACTCGAGTGATTGTGCACCTTTGATAGCAGCTTTGTTGGCCTCCGAAATCCGTCAAAAGGACCTAATAACGGCAGCCTTAATTACTGGCCCATTTTGCTGCGCTCGGAAGGTTTCAAACATAACCGGCGAAGTACGATTAGCGAGGGAGAGAGTGGAGAAGGTAAAACAAAATGACAAATTGTTATTTACGACTACGAGACACCCTGCCACGCTGCCCATCTAATGTCTAATGGCTGACGGCGCCGGCGATGGAAAAATGATAAACGTCACAGCAGCGTACACGCACTGAATTCTGATGGCGGAAAGGTGATAATAACTTCAACGGAAAAGCCTAGATGATGATTAAGATGAAGACGATGATAATGATGATGATGATGAGTCGCCGTTCGTCGCTGCCGAATATTGCTATCGGAAGTTGGAAAGTGCGATGAATTCATTTATGTTAATTTAGATCGCGGCTGAATGATCGGCCTTGCGCAATCTGAACCAGTCGAGTGTGGATTTCATTAAAGATTTGGTGAGCGTCGAAGCTATAAGATGATTGGTCTGTGTTTCGACGATGTCCTAACTGATAAGCTAATTGAAATTTTATTGGAATTTCTTTTAATGGAGACGCGTGGCCACTCACGATTTTTTTGTTCCAGGAATAGGAAATATTTGTTTGAAAAATTATTTCATCCAATTCATAAAATTCTGGAAATTTTTATGCAGCTATGCACCAAAAATTCAAAAAGAGGTGTGTGCTCAATGCACCTAATTGAACAAGGCTAGAGTTAAAATAAATTTCCGATTTAGACCTATCAACGTGTACAAACATCATCCAATGCATCTATCTGAATAATAAAAAAATATTCCAACGCCACGGCACCCACCAATGCGTGCATAGCCCGATCCCGCCAAACAAGGTGCAATAATGGGTTAATCGAAAAGCATCCAAGCCCCGGTTGACCCAGAAACCCGCCGTGGCCGGATGCCGTACCACCCTAAATAGGGACTATCACCATAATGGGATCGATTTTACAGCCCTTCATTCGCCACGCGTCGTGCATCATCGGGGGGTTCGACTCTCTTCCGAAACTATTTATCGTGTTTTGCCACGAATGGATAAATTGAGGAAATGCCGCATCGATGACGGGGGGACGGTCGGCTTGAGGGGAAGGTGTAACTGAAACCCGTGAGCTGCGGCGCCTTTGCTGGATCTTCCTTTGCTTCCAGTCCGCTAGTGCAACGACCGAGCCGACCGACCGATGTAAGGCAACATTCTGCTTACGCTGCTGGAAGTCTTACCAGTAGGAAGAAGGAAAAAGTTTCTTGAAGTTTCTTTCATGCTCACGTAAGCATTTGCCGGTTCCTACTCCCAGTACGTTTGCAATGTGGTGCTGTTTGATAAACATAGGCACACATATACACTCAAGTTTCCTGAATTAAGTTGAAGAATGATATCGGACCAAAAAATGAATATTTAAATATAATATGGATGGATCTCTTGTTAGTAGAGAAAAAATCACCAATCTGGAAAGCTTTACTTCACCTGTAAAATATAGCATATTTTATTTATTTATTTAATTTACAATACTAAAAAAATATTTTATAACATATTTAAAACCAGAATTAATACAGAGTTATGCATATCTAGAAATTTTTACTTTAGATAAAATATAAAATGAGACAAAATACAATTTAATGAATCACCATTCCAGTTGCATATTAATTAGATTTTTTTCGAATAACATGCCCGATATACAGCATACTCCAGACTGTTCCAGGACAATACATCTATTCCTTGGTTGAACAATATTATCGATGACTCAAGCAATATGTATATTTTTCGGAACGGGCTGGACAGTTAGATGATAAAAAAGAATGTTTGACGCCATTTAAAATTCCAAGATGGCGATTTCCAGTTGAACAATATTCTCGATAACCCTAACTATATGGGTAGTTTAGGAAGGGGCAAGCAGATGATGAAAATAAACGTTTGACGCCTTTTCAAAATCCAAGATGGTGACTTTTTGTTAGGTAATGCTCTCGACAACACTAACAAAATTTGTATTTTTCGGAGGGGCTTGACGAGTAGATGATAGAAATGGTAGCTTGGCGCTATTTCGAAATAGATGAGTGACATCATTGTAAAGGCCAAGATAGCGTCTTACGAGGAAAATGTTATATAACCATATCCGCATCACTCAGGTTTTTTACGCGGTTTTTTCGCGCGGTATTTTTTTACGTGGATTTTGAAATTTACGCGGCCTGTATCACCGCGTAAAAAAACCTGAGTGTATCCACATCACCTCTATAATTATCCTATTTACACGGCGCCTACATTTTTTAGGTTTTGGAGAATCTTGACCAGAATCCGCCATCTTGAATTTCAAAATGGTTTCATTCATTGATTTTCGTCATCTACTAGTCAACCCCATACCGAAAATTCCCACATTGTTGAGGTTATCAAAAAAATTCTAAACCGGAAGTCGCCATTTTCAACTTCAAAATAGCTTCAGACATCGATTTCCGTCATCTACTCATCAACTCCATTCCGAAAATACTCATCGTTGAAGTTTTTTGAGAAAAATTATCTAAACCAAAAGTCGCCATCCTGGATTATAAAATTTCTCCAGGCATCGATTTCCGCTTTCTACTCGTTGACCCCATTCCGATAGTAGCCATATTATTAGGTTTTAGAGAATTTATTTAACCCGGAGGTCGCCATCGTGAATATCAAAATGGCTTCAGACATCGTTTTTCATCATGTACTTGTAAACCCTATTCCGAAAGTACCCATACCGTTGAGGGGTCGGGACTCGAACCGAGGTGCGCTGCGTACAAGGCAGTCGATTTACCAACTACGCAACGCCCACCCCCAAAAAGATTATGTTAAATTGTATACAACTTCATACTGTACAGTATGTACTCAAACAATTTTTACGAATTTGGCTCGTAAAAAAGATTGTTATTTAGAATTTAGTTTCCAAAAAAGATACGTAAAGCGAATATGTCGTGAAAAAGTGTTCGTAAATAGAGATTTCAGTGGACAAAAATAGAAAATAAATATCGAAGCAAAACTAAGAACAAAACTGTAAACGGAAAACAACTATGAGAAATAATAATGCTAAAAAATCAGAACAGGAAATAAAATATATTGCACAAAAAATGGTATCAAAAATGTAGACATGAGTTGCAACGTAATAGTGAAAAGGGAACCAAACAACGAAACGAATTCATCAACAAAATTGAAATGAATATGAAAAACAAAGGTAGAATCAAAATGTAAATTAAAACAAAAACAAAACCGAAGCTAAAATAAAAATAAAACGAAAATTTAAACAATATTTGGAAGACAAATTAATAACAAATATGTAAGTCGAAACTCACCAAAATAAATTTAAAAAAAATTATCAATTAATTAATAACGTTTTTTTTGCAAAGGTCAACGGCCGGAAACCTATCTCCCATAATTTTTTATATAAGAGTCAAAAATCAAAGTTTTTCGATTTCTTATAACTATATCAATACCAGGATTTTTTTTGAACATATTCATTTTTCGCGAAATGGCCCACTTTTTAAGATAAAATGCTGAAAATATGATAAAAATCGACACAAAATTGCTCATTAATGCTTAAGTCGCTGGGGAACATTGAAAACGAATTTGAATCATTTGTTCGATTTCAAACATAAATGAAACCAAAAAAATACAACAAAAATCGAAATAAAGACTTATAACAATAACTAAAACAAAACATATTACAAAATTTGTAACGAAAATAAAACAAAATTTTAAACAAAGAATAAAACGCAAATTAATACAAAGATGAAACAAAAATAAAAAAACCAAAAAGAAATAGAAGCAAAAATAAATACAAAAATGGTAAAATTAAGTAAAAAAACACGCAACACAAACGATTAACCAAAAATGAAAACCAGAAAAAATTAAAATGAAATAAATAAATGGTGATATCAAAACTAATTTGCATTCAAGCGAATTTGAAAACAAAAATGAAAAAAACGAAAACAGATTTATAAAATCCAATATGACGCAAACATGAAAACGAAGGGAAGAAAATTGAAGGCAAAATTAGAAAGAAAATGACAAACCAACATTTAGCGCATATATGATGCAAAAATTTTAATTTCATGTTAAACTAAAGTGAAAACAAATAGTAAAATTGTAACAAGTAGTAAAAATATGTAAATTTTTTTAAAAACCAACGTTTTATTGAATCGAAAATCATAGCAAAAATTGTAAACAAACTTCTAAATAAGATAATGATTTTTTTAAATACAGCAAAAGTTTCTGCTTCCAAAACTATTGAAAATTGAAGTATTAGAACAAAATTAATGCGCACATTTAAATTAAAACTCTGCAATTTCAAGTGAAAATGAATTAAAACAAAATACAACAAATAATAGAAAAACAAAGATAAAAATAAAGAACCGGCATAGCGTGGTTGGTAAGGGACCATCCATAAATGACGTAGCGTTTTTTGAGAGATTTTTAACACCCCCTCCCCCATCATAGCATTTCGTCACAAACTTCTAAATACCCCCCCTGGTAATTACGTAGCTTGACGGTAACTCTCCCCCCCACCCTTGTCCCCGCAAGTTTTTTTTTTAAATGAAAAACGGTATTAGTTATTCCCCTTTAAAAAGCTACGTAGCATGAAACTTCCCCATAAAATACTACGTCATTTTTGGATGATCCCTAAGTCGATTTCCTTGTATGGCATGCAGTTAACCTGGGTTCGACTCCTAAGGCCGCACATTGGGTTAGAAATCTTTCTAAAAAGACTTTTTCAACCCAAAACATGCAAATGACTCTAGGGTTAACACCTTTATAATTGAAACAAAAAAAAGACAAAAATAACGATTGAAAAGAAATAAATGAAACCTAACTTAATAAAAGGAATAAAAAACAGTACAAATAATAATTTTTTTGAAGAAATAAAAGCAGGTTAAAAAGCATCAATATGAACAAGATTAAGTTTTGAATCGAGTGTGTAAACAAAACTAAGCACACATTTTATATTTTAAATTACCTATAAAGCAAAAATGAGAACAATATAAATAGAAATGAAATATCAAGACAAAATGAACGAGACAAAAACAAAATAAAATTAACAAAAACTTCAAAAATGGAAAAAACTGATTAAAACAAAAAATCATGACAGTCAGCCAAAATTTAAAAAAATGAGGCCAGAAAAGAAAACCAATATGTAAAAGAATTGTAACGCAAAAGTGTAGACTTAAAACAAGCACCACAAAAGTGAACACGTAAAGAAAAATCGAAATGAGAAAAAAAAATTCTAATGAAAACAAAAATCAAAACAAAAACTTGAACAATAATAACCCAAAATAACAACCAAAATTAAATGAAAACACATTTAAAAGTGTGACTTGAAACAAAAAAAAGTAAATAAAAATCAAAACCTATAAAATTGAATCAAAATTGAAAACAAAGATAGAATAAAAAATAACGTGCAAATTAAAAGAAAATGAAAATATGCATTTTAGAATTAGGAAAAAAAAACAATTAAAAACAAATGCCAAAAAAACTAAAATGTAAATATAGATTAGAAAACCAGCGTCGCATACAATAGAAACATAAAAAAACGTGGATTTAACAAAATAAAACAAAAATTGAAATCAAGGAAAAAACCGACTTAATCCACCTAACAGTGAGATGAGACATTTCTTACACATATCACTGTTGGATCATTCATTAGTTTGCAAGACTCATGCGCAGAAGGTGCCCATCTAGAGGTGGGATGAACAAAGTTTCGTGTTCTGCACGAATAATGTCTCGAATAAACTGAAATTAAATTAAAGAAAATCAATAACACAAATGAATTTTTAAAATTATTAGGACCAAAAAATAATAAAAGTTATCAAATTTATAAAGTGAGTAGAATGAGTAGTTTAAATCAAACCAATAGAGTAAATCAAACAGATTAGTTCAGCTCATTGAGGGAAAATTTAGGCAATGTAAAAAGTTTGTGGAATAAATTAAATTGATTCAAATTAACCAATTGGATGAAATGAAATGGCTGAAAAGTATTAATAAAATTAATAAAACGAAGATACTAAAATGTGTGAACTGGAAAAAATAATAAAATTAAAAAATAATAAGATTGATGAAACGAATAAAATGAATTAAATTCACAAAATCAATAAAAATTAAATTAAATTAATAAAACGAAAAATAAAGGAAATGAATGAAATGAAAAGATAGAGTAAATCTATTAACCCTCCGGCACATGCGTCGTTATATTTAGTGCAACACCTTCAGAAACTCTAGCGCAATCTTCTTTCAGCACCAGCGGCTGCTCATTCGTGGAGCTATTCGTGCGAGTACCGGAGGCTTAAATGAATGGATTGAATAAAATATGAAGATAAAGGTAATGAATAAAATAAATAAAATATAAAATAAATAATAGGGATAAAAATGTTATAATCAAGAAAATGAATAAAATAAACAAAATAAATGGAATTGGTAACATAAATCAAAAGAAGAAGAAAAGTAAACAGAATAAATGAATTCAGTGATTTAATGAATGAAACAATGAAACAGAAGAAAATACCAAATTAAACGATACAAAAACAGTTTTTAAAATAAATTAATTTTTGTCAAATCACTAACTTGGATTTAAAGAATAAAAGTAATGACTGAAAAAATAGTCAGATTATGAAAACGAAAAAACTGATTGAATACATTTAACTGAACGAAGCGAAAAAAAATGCATAAAATAAAAACATTAAATTAAATAAGTTAAATGAATGATATGAATAAAATGCACCAAATGAATGAACTGATCAGAATGACTCCAAAAATCATACGAATAAAGTAGATAAAATAAATCCAAATGAATAAGTCGAATAAAAAGAATGGCGCTATAAGTTCGAAGAACCCCTATTCTTGCATCCCCCATCGAGAGTTCTGGGGTTCTTTGGGAGACTTTTATTCCGGATCTAAGTCGTGGATATTTTTGTTCATACCGAAACAGTAAATATGCATTGTCAATAATATCATCACAAAACAGGAAATCTTATTTTCCAAATGGCATATACGAACATATATTTAATTCAAAAATTCAATAGAGACACAAAAAAAAAGTTTTTAGTTTAAGTTAACTTAAAAAAGTTTGAAAAGCGCGCGTGGAATGTCAGTTTTCAAAATTTACATCTTCAAACATCCATATTACCCAGTAAAGTCGACTATTTTTCTGAGATACCCAAAGATTTCCATAATTGTAGTATATATAAACGCTCACTATAGAATTTAATTAAATTGGAGTTTCTGTAGTTTTTGGTTTTTTGATCACATACCTTCCCATAGTGCAACGTTTCGAATGGATATCCCTTCATCTTCAGGGCAAAGCAGGGGAACATAAATTAGTTATAGTTTTCTCATAATGCAAAAATTTTGCAAATTTTCGCAGAACTACAAATATTTTCTTTGTCAAAAAGGGGGTATAATTTAAATTTGTTTTCGTAGGTGACTCTGTTGTATACTAAAATGCAAAACCTCTTTTTAAGAGAAGCAGCAGACAAAAAAATAGTTCTAACTGCGGTTTGTTATTAACACTACTGTAAATGCACGCTAATATTTAGGTATACTGTAGACTGTTCTTTCGAAAAGCGAATTGACGGTGACTTTTAATATTATCGCATAAATCGACTATTAATTAATTTTACCATTAGAGATTGAACGATAAAAATGTGACCTCCAAGAACCGCTATTTTTCGTTTGTCATTTCATTATTAAAATCAATAAAATGAAAGAATGAACATTGATTTATTGTAAATAAAGTTTTTGCAGTTCTTTTAGAACTTTATATGGCGCATATATTCGCTGAAACAAAGTTTTATCTCGTCTATTTAAAGTATTATGAACGATTTTGGTTGAAAAATTTACCATTTTTTAAAAAAATTGATTCATTTTTCAACGAAAAAACGCTCTCATAGTTTTCTCGCTCAATTAACAAAGTTCCGACCTTTCATATTAAATTTACAGCTTCGAAGGAAGCCATTTTTGTTTTGAAAACCGTCTGTAATTGCCCAAAAATAAGAGATAGTAACTTACTTGCTTCAGCAAAAATGTGCGTCAACAAAAGTTCTAATAAATTCTATAACGAAGAATTACCAAGAAATTAACACATAAAAAGCAATAACTTAAGAAAAATGATTTTTGAAGAGCCACCCTATCTTAAACATTTGAAAAACCATAACGTATGAATAGTTAGAGATAGCCATATAGTTTATTTAGCAAAATTGCTTCAATTGGATTGTATTACAACTTTATAGAACATTGCCTAGCTTAATTTTACATACATAAAAAGTTGGTACTTTGAACACTAACCACAAGGACCACCCTAATTAAACTAATATGAAAAAATAGCAAAATAAAGAAAGTTTGCCGAATATACTATATATCTAAAATCAACCGTTTGGGCAGAAACACTTTTGGCTTTCTAAATATGGTGTTTTGGGACCATGGTTCATTGTTATAAGCGTCGATCCATTTTTACTCGTCACACAGTGGTCCAGCTTGGAGAGGAAGAGAGTGCAGCCTGTATGTTTTTCCTTATTTCATGAGACGAACAAAGGAAGGCGGAGGTTCAAACATGGCAAATTTCTCAAGAGAAATTTGAAAATGTGCGAGTCTAATCCAAAGCAGGGATGCCACATTGAAATCTGTGTTTCGGCCAAAAAAATCTTTTTACCATCTGTGATGAATAAAATAGGAAAAAATCTGTGAAAATCTGTGATAAATTTCCAAAAAATCTGTGAAAAATTACAATATTTCCAAAAATCTGTGAAAATCTGTGAAATTTTTATCAAATTGCCAAAAATCTGTCATCTGTGAAAAAGAATCTGTGATCAAAAATTGTGAAAAAAATCTGTGACATTATAGAAAAATCTGTGAATATGGTAACCCTGATCCTAATAGCAACACTACTTTTGTGCTCATGAGATCGCAGCGAAACCGAATCGTAAATCAATGCAAAATTAAAAAAATAGTTTAAAGTTTTTTGCGTAAATATACAATACAATTGTCGTATAACGGCCCCGGTGGTCGAGTGGTAAGCGTGACTGCAACTCATTCCAGTTGGCCTGGGTTCGATTCCAGCCGGGGTCGTTGAGATTTTTCTGAGGTGAAAAAATCTGTGCTCACGTCTTCCTTTGGAAGGGAAGTAAAGCCGTTGGTCCCCGGACCATGAGTTTATGGATCGATATCTAGTTCAGATAGTGAAGTCACCTCTCTGGCGTCGGTAAAGAAGAAGTAGAATCCAACTTCTATACTTTTTCAAAGACTTGTCTAAAAGAATATAGAGATTATTACAGACACCTACATTCTAAAGTTCTGCTGAGTCCTCTTATCGAACTAAGCTCGGGTCATTGACTCTACCATCCAAACCATCCGACAAAGGAACGAACCGACACATTACCGAAAGCTCCAATAAAACAACCCAAGTGGGAGTGTTAGCTATGTATGTATGTATGTACGCAAAATGCAATCTTCCAAACCTACTCGACCTGGCAGAAGTAGTACCTCTGTTTGCTCAATGCACTTCCTCTTCCCCACAGAAAAAAAACAGGACGGTACTCGCACGCTCAAGTCGGTGAATGCAGAGCTCTTGCAAGTTTGCGCTTTTCTTCATCAACCAGTGAACCACAGAGTGGCCGAATAGGCTAACATTCCATGGTCCGAGATGGCCTTACCGCTCCATAAACCACCGATAGGATCGTCGTTGGTTATTTTGGTGTAGGTGTATGTATACTTGTGGGCTAGAAAAGTACGCGGCAAGAAATTGCATATCATGACGAATCGGGGTAACCCGAGGTAACGAGCTCCCCGGTTTCTTAGCAAAGAGCTCGGGCTTGCATCACTGGCGAGGTCAACTAAGGCAAGCATATGCAGTATCGTCTTGCACTTTTCCATGCGCTGAAATTTACAACTGATCTGATAAGGTTTTCACTTCCTACGTTTGACCTTTGCGCCACGGGTTGACGGGTTGTGGTATTTAGCGTATGTACGTTCTTAGCAGCACGAGGACAACAAACATACTTTTTATTACCGGCGTACTGCATTAACTTAAAACCTATAGAGTTCACCTTTTCCCGACCTTGCTGATAGGCGATAAAGTTTCTAATCCGCCATCTGATGGAATGTCGAGAATTCCGTGAAGCTCCAATACGTGTCCCGTTCTTTTAACCCTTCTGAAAACCACTGCGAATTAGCCTTCTTCGAAATGAAGCAGAAAATAAATCTTTTACAACTTAACTACTTGCCGCACGAGTCAAAAAGTCGTTACAGTTGTTACACAATCATGTATGTAAATTTCGCAGAATTCGAAGCCCGCTACTCCCGCCCATAACCCATAACCCGAGCGTCGCTCTGTGCCTAGTTAGCTGCTCTCTGACATAAATCGGATTTTATATTTCCTTCAACAACGGGAAAGTTCCTCCCACCGGCCAACCAGCCCTATGCAGCGCGCTTTTTAGTTGGAGGGGGAGACAGAGCAACCGTTCCGCTTTACTATACCAGAGCAAAATACTAAAAACCCATACTTCGTCATTTTTTGCCCTGTCTCCTTCCGAACGAACCGGGTTCAGGCAAAGAGCTTATAAATTATTCAAGGTACTTTATTGATCCATAAAATTTTTTGTACACGAAGAATGTATTTATTCTGTGTTTTTTGTCTTCTTTCTCGAGCCCTTGCAGTAGCTCCCCGCGCCTGTTCGTCTACGCGGGCAAGGGCGTACAGAGTTGGAGTTTACTACTGTACGGCGCACAGTGGGTCTTTTCGGTGGCGTCAGAACTAGGTTCGTTGTTTGATGGTAAAATGATACCAACTATTGTTCGAATGAACTATGTCGTCGTATAGACGCTAAATCCAAAAAAAAAAAAATGAAACACAACGTGTGTTCACTAGCCAACAACACAAGTCGCGAGTGAAGTTTCATAGACACAGAAGTTCTGATTGCTGATGTGAAACAAAGCTAAATCGAAATCTGGTGTCAGCCAGCAAACTATCGTGTGGCACTATATTATATTTCACCCTAAGAACAAAGATGAATTAAAACTTTTTGTACAAGTAGGTTATGAACGTTTCCTTCACATTCAGATGCTTTTTAGTAGGACAATGGACCAACCAGCGGAGGTCCAACTAAAAAGCGGTCCAGTTTAAAAATGACCAACCAGCGAATCACAACTGTACTTTAATAAATTAGTGCATGAGGAATAATTCTTAAACAGCTATAGAAGCCTTGAAATTCATTTTTGTACTATGAAATTCCATTTGTGATAATATTTACAAACAACTTTTTAAAACTACGCCATTTTTCATTCAACAAATTTTAATAAAATAAAACCAACCTGGTTTAATAGTAACTAGTTGAAAAGTTTTATAAAAAGTTTCACTTTTTCGAAATTTAGGGAAAAAAAACTTTTAGAACCACCCTAGGTTGTCCAATTTTCAAATTAGCGTTCTAATTTAATCTATTGATTTTTTTTATTTCGATTATAGAGGTTTTAACCTTAAGGTCATTCGCCTCTTCGGGTTAGAAAAATCTCTTATGAAAAATTTCTAACCCTATGTGCGGGGTCGGGACTCGAACCGAGGTGCGCTGCGTACAAGGCAATCGATTTACTAACTACGCTACGCCCACCCCCAATCTATTGATATTTTCAGTCAAGGGTAGGTACATTCTTTTCTCGTCACTCTAATGTACCCGCTAAGTGCGGAATGCAGGAATCGTGAGATGGGTTGCAAGTATTCTCTATTTACTTCCATTTTCCATTCCATTTTCATTTACAATTACTTCTATTCCATTTTCATTTCATTTTAGCAACATCTAATGTTATAGTTGCTGCTTCGTAATTGCCCAGTATCTTTCGATTTACTGAAGTTCCGGCTAGTTTGGCGTATTAGGCACACCATTTATCTTGATGTCTCTCTAGAACTGATTTTGCATAACATGTCAAATCTGGCCGAAATTCTGAAGAACCACAGTTTTGTCTCAAAGAGATAGTCGACGTTTTGAGGTCGCTCTTTGTAATAAGTTTCCTGTTCTGTTTCAATTGCCTCATAAATCTAACTTCGTTTGCCGCAACTGTAGATTGCTTGCCAGACCAAAACAAAATCCTGGATAATTTCGAATCAGTGTCCACTGATTCGAAATTATCCAGGATTTTGTAGCGTTGTTGGCCTTGTACGCAGCTCACCGCAACCCCGCGCATAGGGTTAGAGATTTTTCCTAAAAGAGATTTCTTTAACCCGAAAAGAGGCGAATGACCCTAAGATTAATACCTTTATTATCAAAATAAAAAAAAATAGTCATTGTTTGTATTTTTCGAAGGTAAATATCAAGCACTCTCGAAAACTTGGCCTTCACTGCCCCGAGTCGTTCTAAGTTTGCGATGGGATAATTTCGCATTCTTGCGGTGTGCGAGCTGAATTTTCTGGTTATGTTAATTTATAAATCTCACCAAATTTACCAAACTATACCAGTCTTCCCATATGCACATTGCACACAATGTTCGCTCTGGTTCTGTGCTCATATTAAACCCACACTTCGTGTACGAACTCAAACACGCTATTTCGTACCTAAACACGTGCACATGTTCGCCTGCACAACTGAACCCCATGCACGTACACGGTGTGCATACACATCGGTTCGTGGCACCAGTTTTCTCTTTCTCACTCTCATCGTCACTAGCGCTGACTCTTTTTGCCATGTGCACGTATTATTGAACTAGAGTTTGCACATCGTTCGCTTGAGTTCGATGTTCGAGGCGAACCTGAACATCGAGACGAAGCATGTTTGAAGCTGAACGCGTGCACGAAATTTTGTACACAGGTACAAAATTGTCCATGTTCATGGGATGTCTGAACGATACAATAAATTCACCAAAATTTACAGAATATGAATACTACACGTTAAACTGTGTTTCAACAAAATTTGGTTATTTTGCGTCGTTCGGAGAAGGACTTGTTGTGCAATTTTCTCGTAAATAGCATTAAGAGTAAGAAACCCGAAAAATCGTCAAGTATGAACCTATTCAAAATCAAAATAGACAATCATGAATTGCTCCCGTATTTTGACTGCATTCAATTATCAACAAGTGAATGGCTGGCGTCCAAAAGGGGCAAACCCACATTTTTCCAAAATCGACATTTTTGCATTTTTTGATGGATCTAAGTAATCCAGAATTTTGAAAATAATTTTTGGATTTTTTGCTATTAGCAGCCAACTTTGACCATGGAGATAACCCCAGTACTAGCTGGCATCCCAAAGAGGCTAACCCAGCATTGAGTCTTAGTAATCAGTAAATTTTATGTTGTAGCTCACATATCGGTGAACTCGATATAATACCGTATTTAGTTGGATTGCATTGTACGTTGACGTTTCGGCTCAAACAGTCGTTCCTGAAGGTGTGGGCCGCTCACACACTTGCTATATATATGCTATCTATACAATATATATTTCTTCCACAAATGTGTATTATTGAGCATATTTTTATGACAATTCCAGCGAAAGTATCATGTCTCTACATTGAAAGTTCACCGAGCAATAAGGAATTTAGAGAAAAATGGTACATTGTTGTCGGAAAGTTAAAAAACGTGGAATTATCATCTTTCGTTATAGAATTATGGTGTCTTCAGAAGAGTTGCTGTATGGCACTTAGCGCTTTATTTGGCTGAATTTAGTCGCTAAGGCGGCACTGCTATCAACTTTGTAATGAAGCTAGATAGTAATATGTTGTCTTCGAGAAAGTTGTAGATCATTTTAAACATATTTCCTGAAGATGTAAACTTTGTAGGACCTGTATGTTTCGAGATAGAGAAGGCTTTAGTTAAAACATTTACTTACAGATAGAGCTTAAAAAAATTGACATCCCTGCGTGAACTTGAAAGAAAACGAAATTCAATTCATACCCCGCACAATGAATGAAACGTTTGGTTCGTTTCCCTCGTCATTCGTTCTCCCGACACAGCGCGTTCAGGTTCGGGCATGTTCGGTTTCAGAAGCAAACTGAATTCTGTTTCTATGCCAGCTCTGAGAGGGACTATTGAGCAAAAGTGCGCCAGATATAGATTACGCAGTTCATTTATGCTCGAAAATGTAGAAGATGCAAACTTCTGCCTCCAAACTGTCCACATCATAATACATGAATGTTTTGGTTGGTGAAGGAATTTACATTTCCTCTGCACTCAAGCATTCGATTCTGCATGAAATTTAAGTCGGTCGGAAAGTTAATGAATGGGGAGGCGGTGAATTTGAATGTTGGTTTCGGTAAATGCAAGCAGAAATAGGTGACTGACTTTGAAATTTCGAAGCACTGCTTACAGATTATGTTTTCAAAAATGTGCCATATTTCAAAACTTGTAAGACCTATAAAGTTGGTATCTTCAGAAGGTATATTTAGAATTACTTGACATATAACTTTGCCGTATACACCATCTTTCTATCTCGTTCCATTAAAAAGTTGATAACAGCGCCGCCCTAGCTACTGAATTCCGAACTAATATGAAATGATCAAATAAAGCGCTTGATGTCACACAACAACTTTGCCAAAGATACCGTAACTCTGAAACGAAAGATAAGGAAAGGACGTGTGAAGTGTGGGTTAGCCCCTTTTGGACGCTTGGTACCCCCGGGGTTAGCCCCCCCCCCCCCCCAAATTACGAAAATATTCGTGAATTGAAAAGTAGCACATGTAACGATCTCATTTTTTCTAGACAACATGGGTTAAGGAACTACTAATAAAATAATGTAATTTTACAATAAAAACAATGTTAATTTGGAAATGCGGAAGTTTTTTCCATTTTCTGTAAAAAAAATGCAAAATGTGGGTTAGCCCCTTTTGCACGCCAGCCATTCAAGTGTTATACATCAACGATACACTTCTAAGCTAATAATATTAAGGTACAATTAATTTACCGACGCACGTGAATCATCCATTCCCGGTCAGCATCACATGATGAAATTCTACACAAGTTAAAGTAGGTGGATTGCATGTTACATGTGCTTTTCCATTTTACTTCGTTAGTCTGATTTCTTTTGCACTTCTATTAGTTTGCTTTTCCATTACTCACGTTTTTTTCTTTATTTGGCATGTTATGATTCCTTTTATTACTCTATCTCTATACTCTATCTATACTCATATAGGTACAAACGTACAAACGCTCGTGACGTTCGCGATAACACAAACCTAATCACAAACGCAACCATGCAATTGCAATCATCTACACAATATTAAAACACCCCGGTAGTTAAGTAAACGTTGTAGCACTTATAAACGCGGTCTCAAGCATCAACCCACCACTCGCGCGATCATGGATCGGTCACGTCCGAAAGTCTAACCTCGGTCCTAGCAGCCTAGACTCATGCATTCAGTTGGACCAATCAAAAAAAAATGACTCAAATTCACTAGACAACATGTTCCATGGCGACAGGATCGGCAACTCTCGGATTTATGGGGAAACTAACTCTCTTCTACCATCTGTACCATACACTAAAAATTAAGCATCAGATTCACGGTCCGCGCCCAGTCATTCAAGAATACACGCCACATGATTATAAAATCGAAATTATGCACACGAAGTCACGTGACAAACCCGTTAAAGTACAACGGCTTGAGCGCTTCGTGACCATCTACGGCACCTATACCCGCGATCTCGCAAACATGATAACATCCCGATGATAAGGTGAACGTCTCAGCGCTTATAAATTTTCAAACGCGGCCTCACGCGTGAACCTAAAAACTCCCGCGCTCGCACGATCATGAATCGGTCACTTCCAGAAGTTTCTATCCTTGGTATCAGCACACTAGGTCCACGCCTTCAATTGGACCAATTGAAAAAAGAAATCTTTCATATCCACTGGACAGTACGTTCCATGGCGATATGACCGGGAACTGTACACCGAACACTAAATATCAGAATGACCGGTCCGCGTGATCATCCAAGAACGCGAATATGTGAATGGCCATACGATTACAAGTTTTGTACATGCACACGCGACAAACACGTTAACATACGAACGCTTAAGCCCTTCGCGATTAACCACGCACTACACTACACCCGCGATCGCGCAAACTTGACAACACCTCGGTAATAAGATAAACGTTTGAGCACTTACGAAGTTTCAAACGCGGTCTCAAACGCAAACCTACAAACGTACGTGTTCGCGCGATCATGAATCGTTCACGTCCGGAAATTATTTTCCTCCGTCTTAGCAACTTAGGTTCATACACTCAGTTGAACCAATCAAAAAATAAAGCTCATATCCACTAGACAACACGTTCCATAGCGACATGACCGGCAAACTCTAGTGATATGGAAGATCTTACTTTCTTCTAGCATCTAAACCGTACGCCGAAAATCAAGCATCAGATTCCCGGTTCGCGCGCGATCATCCAAGAAAACACGCGAATATGCGAAAGGTGCACAATTATAAAATCGAATTTATACACGTTAGCACACGCAACATTCAAACCCACACGTGATTAAACAACTTAACGTACACATGCTCGAGTCTCTCGCGATGATACACGCGATCGCCAAATCCCTACGCCCGAACATACCTAAACCGTACAATGAATATCACAGCCAGAATCACGTACCGCTACAATTGGCCTAAAGTAGTGTTTTAGAGGGGCGCCATTGCCTGTCTCGTCTGCAATTGTAGTGTGTGATTCTGACGGGGAGCCGTTCCGAGAACCTAACTCTACAGCTCCAGTAGGACAACTCTCGAAAAAAAATGTTCAGAATGGCTGTACATTTTTTTGGTAACAGTTCGGAAAGATCGCTTGTAGTTGATGACACTTAAAAATTAGTGCACTTTCCAAATGTGTTGTTTTACCCTTTTCTGCCCCGAGGTATGAAAAATGGTAATTTTTCATGATATGTCTGATGGAGGCGCATGGTAGTTTTTGAGTACTCAGGGTTCGTAATACAATTTATAAATGTCTCTCAGCATTATCAACAATTGAAAAAATGTGTATTCTGCTAAAAATTCATCACAGAAATTTTTTGGAAAATGAATTTCCAGATATAGTGCACTTTATATTCGTAAATGTTGAATTTTCGAATTACCTTAAGTGCCAAAATTTTTAGGTTAAAAAAATTAAAAAAATAATATCAAAAAATGAATTCAGCATTGCAAAATTACTCCAATGTGAAGTTCCGACCAATTTCGAGGTTTTGTCTTTTGTACGAAAGGTGCTCACTGTGAGACGGGTCTGGAAAACTCATTATGGCCCGCATCGCAACAATGTGGGTATTATCAGAATGGTCTTGACGAGTAGGTGCCAGAAATTCAAAATGGTGACTTTCGGCTTAAAGAAATTCTGTACTACTCAATCAATATGGGTATTTTCGGAATAGTCTTGACGAGTAGAAGACAAAGGTCGAGTCAAATATACGATCTAATCACAAATCAGCGAAATGCAAAATATTTTTATGTGTTCATCCAGAAGAGTGCGGTGAGAACGGAAGTTAGAGGAGAAAAATGAGGATGTGGTGTGAGCTGGGGGTCTTTTGCATTCAAAAAAAACTTAAGATTTTTTTGCGAAAGCCGCGTTAATTGGAAAATCTGCGTTAATTCAAAATTAGCGTAAAAAACCTCGTAAAAATCGCACAAAAACCGCGTAAAAAATCTGAGTAATTTGATTTTTTTATACCTACTTAAAAGAGTGTTTAGTTTTGAATTAATTTATAAGTTTCTGAACGTGTAACTTTTTGAAAATTAATAATTAAATAAAGAAGTAAGTAAATAGTTAAATAAGTAAACAAATAAATAAATAAACGAATAAATGTATAAAAAATAAAGAAAGAAAAGAAAAATAAAATCAATATCGAATCACGTGTAAAAAATCAAATTATGCCATTCAGTTCACCACGCAAATGTACACCATGAATTATTACTTATTTGACTTACTAGACGGCTATTTTTATAAACGATAATACTAACAATCTTCAAAGCTTAAGGCAAACGAAAAACACTATTTTTAATCTTTTTTTTATTTGCCAAAAACCAATATGCGCAGTTATTATCGGAAAGCTATTGAAGACATCAAGGCGGCAAGGCACTGACGTGCATATTACAATAACTGAAGCGAAACTAATATCATATACGTGTCATCACACAAACATCCTATTTGGAAAATATAAATGCTAATGATTTGACCAACGAAAACACGTGAGATACTTGACCTCCGTAACGCGGGTGATGTCGTGAAAACTATCGAATAGGAATTGTCAACAGCTTACAGCCAGACATTGCACTAAATATTTATATGATCCAAGACTAACGTGGATCCACCATTCAGCCTAGAATAGGTTAGATACAATGTTGTCCTTTTACCAACATGATCTGTTGATGAATCGTCTCCAGAAAATGGAATACAGAGTAAAGACATATTTTTCGAAGAAAGTCAAAAACAACAATTCGATCTATAAGTAAATTCAGCTGTGAAATTTCCTAGGTCAGTATTGGTACAAACTAACTAGTTCCGTAGTAACATTCATCTTATCAAATATAAATTTTGACCACTCTTAGAGCAACCTAGAACCAGTGTGCGGGCCTGCGGCTCGTTTAGAAACGAACTTTTTTTTCTGCTTTCGCAGATCCTCGTCGGTAGTACTCCTCCGGTGGCTCGAGAGCCGTGTCACCGATTGAGCTGACGAACCGGCGAAAGCTTACCAGTAGATTGCTCCGGGGGCTTACAGAGCGGACTGAAGCAAACTTCACCCTTCATGACGGATCTCCGTAAAATCGGATGGCACAATTCAAAGGGGGTAAGATAAATGATGTAACCACTACCGGTTCCGGTGTTGTTTGCGTTTGGCGTTGGAAGTTTAAAATTCGTACCCGGCGGTTAAAAAAGTCATAATTGGATTCCTCTTCGGTTCAGTGAAAAAACTTTGAACTTTGAATTGCAGAAAAATCCATTGAGCATCATTCAGTAATTTTACTTGTGGGTGGAACAGTTTCAGTTCCGCTGAGCTCATTACAATTTAAAACTCATTTAAACCACTCGATCTGCTCGGCATGCTGCCAACGCAAAACCAACAATTGTGAATCGCCACTTCCTCTTAAGCCACAAGCCAATCGAAAAAAAAACCATCTTACAGTCCAGTAATCCATAACGGGCCCATTCACGCGCAAAATTGAAAAAAACCTCCATTTCAACGTTATCGGCCGTTCGTTTTTAATTGAAAATTAATGCTCTGATCCGTCAGTTACCTCCAGTCCTGTCTAGAATTCTTGCACGCTTGTTGACTTTGCATCCGCTCGCAAAATCTGCTGCGAATCAACATCCATCCGAGAGCCCATTCCACCCTCTCCATCCACAGCCGATGACCGACGCCATCCAGGAACGAAATCACTGACTCGCAAAAAAGGCACGACCGTGACGAACCTGATGGACAGTGGCATAAAAAGCTCCTTCCTGTGCCGTTAATCGCTGCTAATCAACGCGATTTAATGTGTTTTTTTTTTCTCGCTCTCTCTTTTATTGCACAGTGGCCTGCAGTACGGTGACGGTGACCAAGTGCCAGGCGGCCCTGCGAACGCTCCAGGCGTTCCCATTTTTTCGACCAACCTGCCTCTGCAAGGAGCCCGGCATCGATCCGGACTGTAACTACTTTCGGGACTTCCTGTTCGACCATCCGTGCGGATTCGTGTCCAAAAAGGGTAAGTTGTTTTATTTTTCTTATCACGAACGTTGCTGTGTAGGTACTCGTAATTAATATAAAGGCAAACAAATGTAGAAAGTTGAGCAGTTGCGAAAGCCACTTCGATTCAATTTATTGCCGACCAACTTTATGCAATTTCCACTTTAAAATCAATCCACAGAAGTAACGACGACTTCCTACAATTGAATACAGCCCGGCGAGCACTTACCCAATTGCGACGGTTGCAGCACCAAAAAGAAAAGTTAAAGTTCTTCTACTGCGTTGGCATGGGAAAACTAGCAAGCATAACAAACGAAGAACAAATACTTTCTAATACGAAAACAAACTTTCGTTCGTTCTGTCTGTGTCGCAAATTTTCGTACTTCGTACCCAAACGATAAGGAAGATACATTAGCCTGCTCCGCTCAGCCGTAGGGAACTGCTCTGGAAGTGTAGTCCAAGTTCTTTTACCGTTCCTTTCGGAAGAACCGTTGACCGTAGAAGCAGGGCTGAAACGTACATACATAAATATATCACTTTTAGTGAGAAACATCATTGGCTTGAAACCACGTCCAAACCAGTGATGTCGCCAGTCGATCTTTACTTTGGAATGTTCACGGTAGAAGCTACCTAAATCATGAAATAGTCGGAAAAGTCAGTCGAAAAAAGTTGGCAACATCTGGGAACACTGCATCCGCCATAAACGACTACAACCGGAAACATTCTTTTTACCACCATGTCAAGTCGATGTGACACATTTGTTTCAGTTCCGTTCAATTCGGATCCGCGCAAGTACATCCTCGGAGCGATGTTGACAGCACACTTTGGAGAAAAAAACAAAACCCTCAAAGTTTTCGAGTGAAAAACGAAAAGAAAACTATTGTGTACACACTAACAATTCCCGTCTCGCCGCTCACCAGAGGATGGTGATATGGATAGCGAAAAGAAGTGGAAAACTCATAAATAAATTTTCCGCCTCGCGCTTCGTTTGCTGATAGATGTGAACGTGAGACAGGAGATAGCGGAAAACCTCCCGACGTTAAGTTGTCGTATTTTTTCGTCTATTTGGGAAAGGTAGGAAATCCAAAATTAGGTTTGCTTTCTTGATTAGGGGGAACATTTTTTTAGCTTTAAATGTGACGTCGGAATTAACGATTGTGGATGTGAACTCCCGAAAATTAAAATTCATTATTCGCTAAATGTTAACAAGGAACGAAATTTGAACGGATGTTTTGTGTGAACATGACAATATACTAGAAATAAAAGAAGCGTCATCACGTTAGATAATTTGGCATAACTTCATGTCTTAAATTGAGCATCAAGCGAATTGCACTTATTTTTCAAATTCAAACACTTAAAACGAATCGTCGGGAGTGTAAATGCTTCTGTTTTTTGGCTTTCGAACTGTGAGCCGAAAGCTCCCAAACCTCATCCTTGTCGACATCAATATCGACCTCTACAAGTTGAAAATTAAAATATTTTAGTTATTTTTTAATAAAGTATTCGGTTTTTTTCGGTCTTTTTATCATTATGTGCGTTAATAACATTGTAAAATAAGATTTTATTAATTCTAACGATTGAACCAAACAAATGATTTTTTGAAGCTGACTGATGAGAAGACCCTCTTATTTTGTTTCTCTTGTTGTTTTTATGTTTGCCATTATTGTGAATTACTCATCAATATTTGGATACAAACTGTTCATTTGAATGGAGATCTCTCCATCCCTACGTTTACAATTACATGGAAGGTAACCCTCTAAGGGTGAAATAACTTGCGGTATAATTATAGGATTGTTCCTTTTGTAGCCTCTCGGTATAGCGATACGAGATGAAGAATTTGTCTGACATTCTCAAAAATTCACAACATATTACGAAATTTCACATAATTTAATAAAGTTTAGAAAATGTAACGAAATTTACAAAATTTGCAAAATTTCACAAAAATTACAAAGTTTTTCGGAAATTCACAAAATTCGAAAAATTTGCGAAATTTCACCAAATCCACAAAATTTTACGAAATTTGCAAAATTTTACGAATTTTGACAAAATTTGCAAAAATTTTACGAACACTACACTTTTTTCCGGAATTCACAAAATTTCACAAAATTAGTAATTTCATCAAATTTACAAAATTTCACAAAATTCACAAAATTTAGCGAAATTTATAAAATTTCACGAAATTCGCAAAATTTTACAAAAAAGTACAAAAATTGCAAAAATTTTACGAAATTGACAAAATTTGCGAAATTTTAACAAAATTTGCATAACTTTACGAAAATTTAAAAAAATCACAAAATTTGCAAAACTACACTATTCACAAATTTCACTAAATATACAAATTTTACGAAATCGCAAAATTTTTTGAAATTTGCGAAATTTTACAAAACTTCCTATATTTCTCGAAATTATACGAAATTTACAACTTTACGAAATTCACCAATTTTCACGGAATTCACAAAATTTGCAAAATTTTACTAAATTGCAAAATTCTACGAAATTCGCAATATTTCACAATATTTACAAAAATTCACGAAATTTGCAAAATTTTACGAAATTATTTATGAAAGTTCACAATTTTCCCAAAACTTGCAAAATTTTACCAAATTTTCTAAATTTGCAACTATTGTAAAATTCGCTAAATTTGATGAAATTCGCAAAATTTCATAAATTTTTACGAAATTTTTAAAACTAAGAATTTTGCGAAATTTTAGAAAATATGTTAAATTTCACGAAAATTGTAAATAAAATTCACAAAATATCACGAAATTCACAAACGTTCATAAAACTTGCAAAATTTTTCAAAATTGCGCAGAATTAGTAAAATTTTGCTAAATTAACATATTTCGCCAAAATTCACAATTTTTTTCCAAAATTTACAAAACATTACGAAATTCACAAAATTTCGCAAATTTTACGAACATTACACTTTTTTTGCGGAATTCACAAAATTAGTAATTTCATCAAATTTACAAAATTTCATAAAATTTGCAAAATTTAGCGATATTTGTAAAATTTCACGAAATTCGCAAAATTTTACAAAAAAGTACAAAAATTGCAAAAATTTTACGAAATTCACAAAATTTGCATAACTTTACGAAAATTTAAAAAAAATCTCAAAATTTGCAAAACTACACTATTCACAAATTTCACTAAATATTCAAATTTTACGAAATCGCAAAATTTTATGAAATTTTTTGAAATTTTACTAAATTGCAAAATTCTACGAAATTCGCAATATTTCACAATATTTACAAAGATTCACGAAATTCACAAAACATTAAGAAATTTGACAACATTTGCAAAGTTTGACGAAAATAACAATTTTTTCGAAATTCACTTTGCGAACTTTGCAAAATTTTACGAAATTTGCTAAATTTTACGAAATTTGCAAAAAAAATTATGAAAGTTCACAATTTTCCAAAAACTTTTACCAAATTCTCAAAATTTGCAAATATTGCAAAATTCGCTAAATTTGATGAAGTCCGCAAAAATTTTGCGAAATTTTAGAAAATATGTTAAATTTCACGAAAATTGTAAATAAAATTCACAAAATATCACAAAATTCACAAACTTTCATAAAACTTGCAAAAAAATTTCAAAATTGCACAGAATTAGTAAAAGTTTGCTAAATTAACATATTTCGCCGAATTTCACAATTTTTTTCCAAAATTTACAAAACATTACGAAATTCACAAAATTTTGTAAATTTTACGAACATTATACTTTCTTCCGGAATTCACAAAATTTCACAAAACTAGTAATTTCATCAAATTTACAAAATTTCATAAAATTCGCAAAATTTAGCGATATTTGTAAAATTTCACGAAATTTGCAAAGTTTTACAAAATAGTACAAAAATTGCAAAATTTTAACGAAATTCACAAAATTTGCGAAATTTTAACAAAATTTGCATAATTTTACGAAAATTAAAAAAAAATCTCAAAATTTGCAAAACTACACTATTCACAAATTTCACTAAATATACAAATTTTACGAAATCGCAAAATTTTATGAAATTTGCGAAATTTTACTAAATTGCAAAATTCTACGAAATTCGCAATATTTCACAATATTTACAAAGATTCACGAAATTCACAAAACATTGAGAAATTTGACAACATCTGCAAAATTTGCAAAGTTTTACGAAAATTACAATTTTTTTTTGAAATTCACTGTGCGAACTTTGCAAAATTTTACAAAATTTGCTAAATTTTACGAAATTTACTAAATTTTACGAAATTTGCTAATTTTTACGAAATTTTTTATGAAAGTTCACAATTTTCCAAAAACTTGCAAAATTTTACCAAATTCTCAAAATTTGCAAATATTGCAAAATTCGCTAAATTTGATGAAGTCCGCAAAATTTCATAAATTTTTACGAAATTTTTAAAACTTTAAATTTTAGAAAATGTGTTAAATTTCACGAAAATTGTAAATAAAATTCACAAAATATCACGAAATTCACAAACTTTCATAAAACTAGCAAAATTTTTCAAAATTGCACAGAATTAGCAAGATTTTGCTAAATTAACATATTTCGCCAAATTTCACAAATTTGCAAAATTTATCAAAATTATACGAAATTAGAATTTTTTTCCAAAATTTACAAAACATTACGAAATTCACAAAATTTTGCAAAATTTCACTAAATTTACAAATTTTACGAAATTTGTAAAATTTTATGAAAACTACAGAATTTTACATGATTCACATAGATTTACGAAATTCGTAAAATTTCATGAAATTCGCAAAATCTTACAAAATTTGACGAAATTTGGAACATTTTACGAAATCGGCAACATTTTCCGAAATTCGCAAACTTTTTTGAAAGTGTAGAATTTTACAAAAGAATTGTACGAAATTGGTAAAATTTTACGAAATTCGCAAACGTTTATCAAAAGTGCAGAATTTTACAAAAGTTGCAGAACTTGAGAATATTTACAAAATTTACAGAATTTGGAAAAAATTAACGAAATTCGCACAATTTTACGAAAATTGCGAAATTTTCTGGAGTTAACCAAATTTCACGAATTTTTTTTTGAAATTCACAAAATTCCGCATAATTCCCAAAAGTTCTCAAAATTCTCAAAATTTCCGAACGTTGCAAAATTTTACTAAATCTACAAAATGTTGTGAAATTTGCAAAATTTTACAAAATTTCCAAAATTTCATTCAGTTTGTAAAATTTTGCAAAATTTAAAAAATTAAAAAACTTTACGAAATTTGTAAATTTTTACGTAATTTTACGTATTTGCAGAATTTTACAAAACTCCCTAAATATCACGAGATTTACAAAATTTCATGAAATTCTTAAATTTTAATGAAATTTGGAGCAATACACGAAAATGGTAAAATTTTTCAGGAATTCACAGAATTCGCGCAAATTTTTCAAAATTCACAAAATTGCACAACATCTGCATAAGTTTGCGAGATTTGCAAAATTTCACGAAAGTTTCGTAATTTACAAAATTCAAAAAATTTCACAAAATTCGCAAATTTTACTAAATTTAATAGAATTTACAATATTGCATGAAATTTGCAAATATGTGCAACATTACCAAATTTGCAAAATTTAACGAATATTGCAGTTCACGACATTTGCACAAAAATTGCAAAATATGGGTGTTAACGTATTATTTGAGCCAGTCCCACTGATAGTATTGTGCATTTTGCAGCCTTTCATTGAAGTGATATGAGGTGACGGTGGTATCATAGCATAGATATTTCTAATCCAAAAACACGAGCTTGAAATTTCTACAATAAATGGATTTTTTATAAATATATTATTATATCACTGGCAATCAAATCATCTGCAATCTCACATCGATTGCTTATTCCATACGATATCCTGGAACCCGCGTGTTTTTTGAGAAGGGCCAATAAGCATGCTGTCAAAATTCACTTTGAGAGGAAATTCCGGACAAACCGTAACTCACCGAGAATGGATGTTAATATTTTATGAAAGAGCAAAAAAATCTGTTTTTTCTGTTACTGTTATTTACAATCGTCGATTAATGGTTTGTCCAGAATTTCATCTCAAAGTGAATTTGGACAGTATGCTTATTGGCCCTTTTCAAAAAAACACGCGAGATTTATTTGAATCGAAAATGGTCCAACTGGAGTTCATCTGTAGTTAGCGTTTCTTCAAGTATTTATTAACAATTGAAGTATCATGCTAAACACACTTAAAACAATTTTTTCTGTTTAATTCCACTATGTACCTATATGATACATAGTTAAATCAAACGAAAGACTTTGTTTTAACTATGTTAAATTAACACTACATCGATCAGTGGAAAATGTTCGAAATGTCAGACGTCAAAACCGTTGACTGTTGGTTTCATAAACAGCTTCTATCCACCCGATTCTATCAAGATTCTGATATGCCCATTGTTAGCTCAAACCGTGCCAAACAAGCAAACAAGAAGCTCGAGCGGGAATGCAGATTTGCATTAAATTTTCATTTCGCAAATAACCAAACAGAGCAAATCAGCTAAACATCCCATGCCTGGCCGAGCCCCCCCCCCCCTGCCCACTTTCCTTAAGCTTGAGCTGATATGATTGCAATGCCAGCCCGCGTATGATGCGATATGATATGTTTGCCACCCGACCTCTAATCCCGATTTCGGGCCAAGTTTAGGGAAATTCTCTAATAAAATTTCATATGACTCTTTATATATTTTTTATACATGCATCTGTTTGCAAATTTCTCTAGAAGCACGCCACCGCCACATGCTTTTGCGATCCGGTCTGTTTATCTGGCTGCTAGCCACCACCAGCAGTGTTTAGGGAAAAAATGCTCATCTCTGCAATCGCTGTACACATACCTACCTACATATAGAGACGGGCTAGGGAATGAACACAAACACAAGGAGCAGCAGCTGAAGCAAAGTTTGCAAAAATATAGCCCGAAATTTGAACAATATGGAAATTCAAGTGCTCCTTAGTGAGCTTCGTCGCTATGCTTCCGAGGATGGCGGCCAAGACGACCAAGAAGACGACGACAACGGCCCCGATCGGTGAAATCCGTTTCGTGCCGTTTGCCACGAACTGGGTCGACCCGTTTCAGCTCGGCTATAAAGTGCTAAACATCTTTAATATCAATCGGATTCCGGTGATCGGATTGTTGGCCGGGGGAGACAGAATGGCAGAACACAGGCCGTGCTGGGGCACTACTGTAGTGAGCAAGTTCATCGGGAAGCAAAGCTGAGCATTTCAATGAATATGTAGAGGATATATATATAGTGACAGGGATGAAACAGGGTTTTGAATCGAAATGTGAATGTAAAAATCGTGTGTGATTGGGCCGTTTAGGACGCATTATGCGGAAGCGTTCGTTTGGTTGCAAATTGATAGTCTCGCTCTAAGCAACATAAAGAATGCTTCGTCGATTGACGGGGAAACCGGTCAGCTAAAGTGATGAAAATTTATTACTTTATCTTCGAAATATGTAAGCACCAGCATTTGATCTTCAAATTTGCTACTAATAGGGAACTGTCTATCGACGAACTATGATATTTTTCCTTAGAATGAGATTAACAATTGGGTCAATAAATGAATAATAAAATTCTCCTTTCATTTCATAAACCGATAGAACTCATCTTTCTAAATATAACAATATATATGTTCAACCTTTAAAACTTCAGAAAGATTTTTAATAGATTTTCTTAAAAAAAAATGTAAACCCGTCCTCGTTTGACACTATCGGTCTTCCTTGACAGTGAATTTTGCAGGTTTTTGAGGTAGCATTTTTTGACAGTTATCCTAACAAAAGGATGGGGGTCAAAGTAGTTCAATGGAAGGTGTGGTCGTATTGATTCAATTTCGTAAAATCATTTTTATTCATCCAAATGCAAAAAAAAGTGAACAAAATGCGATTGCGTATCTTTATCGTCAGTAGGGTTACCAAATAGGCTGAAAGCGAAATAAGGACATCTTGAATTTTAACCGACACTAATAAATTTTACTCATCTTTGACTAAAATGTATTTGGTTGAGTGGTGTGGTGATTTCCAATATTTTTTTAGAACAGCGCTTTTTTGTACTTCTGAGGTCCTAAGGAACTATGCAGAATATTAGGTCGTGGCATCCCGTGTTACATTTGAAATTTGTATGGATATTAGTACGAGAAATCCTATTTTTTGCATTTTCATTTCCAAAAATCAAAGTTTTTCCTTAAGTATAGAACTTATTGATTAAAGTCCATGAAGTAACTAAGAAATTTGCCGACTGTGCTAGAAAGTGATAGCTGTTTAAAATACGATGGTTCGAAATAGAGGACAAATCGTTTTCTTTCTGTCAGCGCTCAACAAGATGAGAAACATGAAAAGTATTAGTTCGTAACTTTTCTTGAAGCAATAAAATTAATCAATGTTTTTGAATCATGACAAATCAAAAGACTATAAGGAAGTGAATAACTAAAATGGCGAGTAAAATTATTTCAAATATAACATGGATTGAGATTAAAACTAAGGACCTTGAACCTTTCAAAAACTAAATATATGCTGTTTCGTTCATCTAGAAGAGCTATAGGCGTGCATCCAGACCCAAGAATGGGACAGTCTGTAATTCAGGAAACTAACTGCTTCAAATATTTAGGACTTCACTTAGACCCCACACTCTCCTGGATTGAGCATATAACATCTATAGAGAGAAAAGTTGCATCGTTATGTGGGGCTATGCGTAAAGTATGCTCTTTTGTTCCCCAGCATGTACTTCTAAAATTTTATTATGCGCACATCCACTCATTGCTGAACTACCTTGTATCTGTGTGGGGCCGTGCCAGTATTTCGAATCTGAAAAAGCTACAAACGCTTCAAAACAGATGTCTTAAAATTATTTATAAAAAAACATTTATGTACCCTACTATTTTGTTATACGATAATAATGCCCATAACATTTTACCTTTGCTTGGGTTGACTAACTACCAAACAATAATATACATCCACAATGCTTTGCATAATACTATTGCTCATAATAATCTAGAATTTACGACAGGAATTCGAGCTCACAGCACCAGACAAGCCAATCATTTATTATACTCCAGAGTATCCACGAACCTTGGTCAAAGACGCATTACTTTCATCGGACCTAAGTTATTCAACCAGCTTCCTACTGATTTAAAGCAAATAACATGTCGCACTCGTTTCCAAGCAAAATTGAAACTAATTTTCAAAAATAAAATAGGAGAATTTTTAATATAAACTTCGTTCACCACCAATCGAGCTTATTCCTTTAGATATAATTGGTTAACTTTTTTTTTTAAATAAAAACTATTGATAAATGCATTTTTTATAGCAATAAGTAATAAATAAATTTAAATTATTATGAGCTACCTGCAAAGCTACGATGGGTCCCTTAAAAGGATTCTTTTCCGCTGGGTACTCGCCGTAGCTTCTTGTCAAATTTTGTGTTTTGTCGGTCTCGTATTGTTTTTTTTGTTCTCAGCGTTTCCGCGATTCGTAACTTTGTTTTGTTGTGCTGACCTTTTTTTGTACGCTGAGAACTGATGTGTCCACTACCAGGGGGCTCCGTTTGTGAGCTTTTTGGTGTGGGGGTAAGAGGCGGGCTATTAAAAAAAAGGACATTTGAAGTAAAATTAAGGACGCTTTCCCAAATCATCGAAATTAAAGACATGTCCTTTGAAATAAGGACGGTTGGTAACCCTAATCGTCAGCTGCATCGGAACAAATCAAAAACAGCATATGTCTTAATTACACAAATTTCAACTTAAATGAAACGGACGTGAATCAAAATATCTTTTTTTTCTGAATTTTTTTTTGGTTCATCAATGACACACATGTATTAAAATCTATGCTATTATTACCGAATGTGAATCCACAGAGAACAGACGTCCATCTTCAGCATTCAACTTGTGTAAAATCTCTAACGGTTTCGAAAATAGTTGGGATATCCAAACCAGGTTCGCTACTGTCGTCCTGTTTTTTTTTGTGGCTGAGTTCGACGGAATATCTAGCCAAACATGTTAAATGGTCCTAAGTGCAAATGACAGTTTCTCTTTGTTTGCTTTCTCTTTCGCTAATACCTCGGCAGTTTATACGTTTGTTACTCAACTCTTAGCAGAATAAGGTAGTCGAAATCAGAGTTTTTCGATATATCCTGAAACAATATTGAAAAGTTTTAAGATGACGCCGTAATAAAGGAAAGAGAAAGTAAACAAAGAGAGTCTCTGATTTGCACTTAGGACCATTTGACATGTTTGTCGAGAATTGACAGCGGTTATTCCTCTACCCAGTCAAAATAGTCCAGAACCGGTGCGGACTTCCAGCATGAATTCCAGCTCAAATGCATCAACCGATAGAGTCGGAAACGGTTGTTTTCTATGAGCAAGATTCCATACTGAATCCATTCAAGATTTCGAACCGGTTCCGGAATGGATTTGACAGATAGTTGGGATAGGTTGGTGTGGCGGCGCTAGTGTTTATCGTATATTAATTCAAATGTTTACACACGTTTTTAAAATATTTTTGTTCGATCATGGATGTCTGTTCTCTGTGGTTAAATCGGTTGTATCAGGACTTGAACCGTCAACCGCCAGTGAACGCTTTTTATTTGATCGGCAGCAAATGGAATAGCTATAGAAATTTCCTGCGGTGCAATTTGGGTGTAGGTAGATACTCAAACGACTACAACACTGAAAAGCCGTTCAGCTTGTGCCCCGTCGCAACGGATTGCCCTTTGCTCCGGTCAACGGGCGATGTTATGCAAATCAGGATTCAATTTCTTCTAGATGTAGTTCCTACATGTACTGTGGAGCGGCATCGATCGATTGGTGATGCCGTTCTTATGTTTTGCTCATTCAATAGCTTGACTCGTTTGAGACCGTGTATAGCAACATAAGATAAACTGTTATTGGATATGTTCTGTGAGTCAGTCCCAGTGTAGGATCAATGTTAGAGAGAAGTGGTCGTTTTATTGACGTTTGAGGTTCCCATGGGACCGATTGAATCGAACAGACGCGTTGAGCAGTCTGTCGTTAAAACTCGGGCTCGTTGGTTGGTGTAAAAATAAAAGCATTCTTGATCTTATTCAAATGTTTTCAAAACTATGTTGCACCTGATTTTCAGCAGATTTCTTAATTGACAATGGATTTTTGTTAGTGTAAAGATCGTATTCGTAACTCACAAAATTAATCATCAAAATTCCGCCTCTCATGAAGTTTTCTAGAAGGCAGTAAAGCACAATTACTAATTTCTATGCTTAATTTATCCTTAGAGGAGAACATTTTAGTTAAAAATTATTTTTCTCCATTAAGAATACGTTAGGCATACGGACGTTAGGCATAAATACGTTTGGCATAATGGACGTTAGGCATAATGGACGTTAGGCATAATGGACGATTGGTGTAATGGATGTTAGGCATAAATTATCATATTGAAGTATCCTTTAAGGAAATAACTTTTTGGTGGTGACAGCCTCGGGTGGTAAGAGCGCAAATGTTTGAAATTTTTTGAATTACTCTGGATACTGATAAAACTCGATCAACATTTTATTCTATTGTATATACCGCAACAAATCTTCACTCAAAAAAATGCAGAACGAATGAACATCGAATGAACGAATGAACAAATTGCACATCTCTGAAATAGGCTAAATATTCTTGTTGAAGATCAGTCTATTTTGTATTAAGGTATGAATAAAGAACATCAACCGCTTCATGCCCATGTTGTTTTTAAACAACAACATTTTTAAACTGCTAAAACTGTTGATTTAGACAGAATTTACTTACAAAAACAAGGAAGTAACTGGGACTATTAGAACTTAGAACTGAAGTTATTGCTATTAGTCTAATATTTACAGTTGGCGTTGATAAATGAAATTTTGATATATCTTCATTATTTTCCATTATTATTGAAAACTGCTAAAGCGTGTCAATTTGGACCGTCTTCGACTATCTTTTGCTAGCATATAGAATATTGAAAATTTTCTAGGAGAATTGTTTTGAGCAGCGGAAGGTAAATATTGAGCAGCTTCCAGGACTGCGAAAGAAGCATCTTTCAAAGCAAGTTTTTCGTGTTTTTTGAACCCCATGAACGCTAGAAAAAAGTTGGGCATGTAAGGATTAACTTAAATTAGTTTTTCATGCATCCAAGGTATAATTGTTCAAGAAGAAAATATATAAACAAGAAGAACAGCTCATGAAAGAAAGAATGATGTATTATTCATTCAACGAATATACGAATATAGCTGGTTCTATATTGATTATCTCCCATAATCACAATGCACAATGAGTGTATTCTCGAGGCCATCACAAATAGAACTACGGAAACTCTTTGATGTGAGAGAGAGTTTATTCCTGTACTGTGATGAGTTACTGAAACGAAAAAGTTATCGTCTCAAACGTAGAATCCATAGCCTAATGTTGATCCTGTACATAGCACTGCCAGTTTCCATTGGATCAAAAACTTAATGTCTGTTCATTATTTATTTCCATTTTTTGTTGACAACCTATTGCGTCAATTTGTTAAATGTTGTAACGGCATTTAATTAGCAAGGGACTGGAAGGTGAAGTATATTTTTCAATATTAAGAGCCATAGTACTCAAGGGAGAGCAAGGAGTTGAAGGAAGAAAGTTCATAAAAGCTTAGCTTAGAGTTTCCCGGCGACTTAACCCTTTGTCTATTACCGCAGGAGTTAGGATCTTTTGGCATTAGAAATGCAAATCACCCGAGTCTGCGGCATGTCCGGACGAACGTAAAGTAACTTTGTATTTCATGCTGTCGGAACCGATCTTCAACTCCTTGCTCTCCCTTGAGTACTATGACTCTTAATATTGAAAAATATACTTCACCTTCCAGTCCCTTGCTAACTTAATGCCGTTACAACAGTCTGTTCATTATTTTGCTTTTTTATATTTTTTGAAAGCAACTGTATTGGTAATACATCTAAAAGGCTAAAAATTTGCTTGTATCAAAACTGAAAGGATATTTTCTTCATCTCGGCTACAGAAAAATAGAAAAAGAACTCTACACTTGTAAGGTTTAAATATATCGCATGGTATTTTTCATTTTGGAGTCTCTCGCTAGAGTTATGCGAAGGTGTGGTATAGCAAAGCGTCATTTTTTCCTAACCTGAAAAAACAAGCGAAATCTCTAACGAAAGCTTTGCGATTATTTTTATATTTTTGTGAATTATGCCTATCGTCCATTATGCCTAATGTACATTATTCCAATCGTCCATTATGCCTAACGTATTTATGCTAAACGTCGCGCACCCGTTTAAAACCATCTATGCGCGTGAAGAACACAAAACATATAACTAGACTAGTTATGTAATTTGCGTTTCTACTTCGTCTCATCAGAATCCGACACTAACTTATTGACGGGATTAAGCTAGAGCCGAATTGGCGCAAGTTTAGAAAAAAAACAGAGACAATTTGTGTTTCTGAGCAAACCTCTAGTCAAGCGTGATGTGACGCAAGAAAAGGAGACAATTCAAAGCTGATGGGAATTAGTTATGGAATTTGCGTAACTACTAATTAGTTTTATCTATTCCATTAAATTTCTATTTCATTTCCAAGGTTTCGCATTTTTCTCTTGGTGACAGTAACATAACAGTTTCTAAGAATTTTGGAACCTATTCTGAAGAAGAATTTTGGAATTATTATCTATCAATTGGGGAAATGTCCTAATACTAGGTCAAAATAGAGATGAATCCTTGTTGGTTCCTTGAAATGGCGAAAGAGTTACTTCTGGAGATATTCGAGCCGATAAATTTTACCGCTTTATTGTTATTGAATAGTAATTTTCACTATACTTTCAAATCGCCTGGCACATCACAAGTTTTCTGACAAATTCGAGCTTTTTCTTCCTGTGAACATCCCTTCCAGCTTTGACTCGATAACAAAATATGAGCTACTGATGACAAGAAGTCGAGAAACGAAAATCCGTAGCCAATCATTTCTTGTGATCATCTCGCTTGAGTGGGTGATTGCTTAAAAGCAACCTACATTTTTCCAAATTGACATTTTTGCATTTTTTAATAATTTTAGGTAATCCACGTGGACATCAATTTGAATAAAAAACTTGAAAATTCTTTTTTAGATATTTTGCTAATAGCAGTCAAAGTTGACCGTGGAGGTAACGCCAGTACTAGCTGGCGTCCAAAAGGGGCTAACCCCACTTTGTCTTTTATGGAAATTCGAGTTTTCTCGTTCGTTTTTCGAAATTTTAAGAAAAAGTTGACAATCGATTCGCCATCAGCAAATGTTATGTTGTAGCTCACATATCGGCGAATTCGATATAATACTGTTTTTAGTTGAACTGCATTGTATGTTGACGTTTCGGCCCAAAACAGTCGTTCCTGAAGGTGAGTGCCGCTCACATACTTGCTCTGTATGGCTATTTTCTATCTAGTATATATTTCTTGCACGAATGTATCTGCATTGCATTGTCGGGCGTAATTTTTTGAAAATTCCAGTGAAAGTGTCATGTCTATATATTGCAAATTGACCGAGCAATAAGAGAAAAACTGTACATTGTAATCGAAAAAATAAAAACCTGTTTTAATCCACCTAGAGGTGCAATTGTGCCTTTCTCATTTCTCCAAACAATGATTTAATAGCTGATTCGTACAATATAACATTATGGAAATGTCTTTCATTCTTATTACACTTGGTAAGTATGTATAAGAGCACCTTTTTGCATTCATCGCGGTATCGGTTTGAATCGGAATTTTCTATGTGATCGCACTCCACAACCCGTAACTCCGGAGCCGGAAGTCGGATGGAGATGGAATTTAATATCAGTTTCCGGGGACGCAACACCTTTCATTCGATACTAAGTTGATCAAATCGGTCTAGCCATTTTCGAGAAACCAATATAACCGTTATTCTGAATTTGGATGCTTCCGGATCCGTCGATGATGGCCAGTGTGGCCAAAGAGACTTTGAATGACTGTTGGTGACCTAGATCTACAAATTCAACAGTTGTGTTTACATTTTGGAAAAATTTTCACCTTTTTACATTCATCGCAGAATTCGTTAGAATCGGGATTTGCTGCGTGATCGTACGTATTACCCTGTAATTCAGGAACCAGAACTCAGATCCACATAAAATTCAACAGCAGCTGATGGACCTTTCATTGAAAATCAAGTTTGTCAAAATCGGTTCAGAAAATTCCGAGAAACCGATGTGGACAAATCAACAAATTTTGTTTTGTAACCATACTCTTCAACTCGTAATCCCGAACAAGATGTAGGTTGAAAATGAAATTCAATAGCAACCTATGGGAATATACCTTTCATTTGAATCTTAGTTTGTAAAAATCGGTTCAGCCATCTCCGAGAAACCGATGTGGACATTTTGTTAACAAATCCGCACATACACACATACATATATACATACATACAAACACACATACATACACACATACAAACACACATACATGCACACATACATACACACAGATATTTTGCGATCTCGGCGAACTGAGTCGAGTGTTATATGAGTTAGAAAGCCGGTTTTTGGAGCAATTGCATAACCTTTCTATATGAGAAAGGCAAAAGAATAATATTTAATTTGCTTAATCAGCATGAGTTCAATGTTATCTTCATGTGATTATATTTTGAAATGTTGGTGGAATGGGTTTGAAAGTGGAGGGAATGGGGGGTTAGTAGAGTGGGAGTGGAGGATGCGTCAGAAATCCTTCATCTTATTTCGGTATACGGGGTGGATTAAGGAAATGCGGGCGTGAGGCTGTTCCAAGGGGAGGGGAGTGATGAAGGAGGGAGGTGTAAGGGCAAGGCGGGGAGGGGGGGGGGCGACGCAATACTCAACTGCATATTTTGCCTTCCATTTGAGACTTGGTTTGAGAAAATCGGTTCAGTCATCACCGAAGAACCGATGTGACTTTAATTGTGGAATATGCCCGAAATTCCGGACTTCCGGAATCGTCGATAGTGGACAATATATTCAAAGAATGTTTGATTGGCAATCAGTGATCTAGATCTGCGATTAGAAGTAATTTGGTGACCATTTCAATAGTTTTTAGCCTCTGAGGTATTACGATTGTACCGATTTATATGGGAAATTCCAGTGTATCCGCACACCCCTGTAACTCCGGAAGCAAGAGTCAGAACCGAATGAAATTCAGCAGCAGTCAATGGTATTACTGTATCTTTCATTTGAAATCAAGTTTGTAAAAATCGGTAGAGAATTCGTTGGGGAATGGGTGTGATATTAGCTTAGGAACTTGGCGGGTTCCCCGGGGGCGTCATGAACCGTCATAGGTGGCCAATGTGGTCAAAGCTGCTTTGATTGATCATTAGTGATCCAGACCCGCAAACTAGAGTTATGTTACATCAATTTTAATATGTTTTACATCATTTGAACATCATGGTGGTACCAGTTTATATGGGAATTTGCTGTGTGACCGCACTCTTCAACCCGTAACTCCGGAACCGGAAATCGGATCAACTAAAAATTCAATAGCAGCTTATGGGAGCGTTATACCTTTCAGATGAGTTCAGATAACTAAGTTTGCGAAAATCGGTTTAGCCATCTCTGAGAAAATTGTATGAGTTTAAATGACACACACACAGACATTTGCCGATCTCGACGAACTGAATCGAATGGTGTATGAAACTCGGCCCTCCGGGCCTCGGTTAAAAAGTCGATTTTTACAGTGATTGCATAGCCTTTCTTTATATGAGAAAGGCAAAAACGCGGAATCAACTATTATCTTTCGTTATAGAGTTATGGTGTCTTCAGAAAAGTTATTGTATGGCAGCTAGCTCTTTATTTGGTGGAAGCATACTAGTTCGGAATTCAGTCGCTAGGGCGGCGCTATTTTCAACTTTTAATAATGCTGGATAGAAATATGATGTCTTCGAGAAAGTTGTAAGTCCTATTATTATAGATATATCTTCTGCAGAGACAAACTTTGCAGGTCCTGTATGTTTCGAGATAGGGAATGTTTTGGTTAAAAATATTACTTACGGATTATGTTTTCGAAAATGCGCCATATTTCAAACTTTATGCAACCCACAAAATTAGTATCTACAGGGGATATACTTATAATTACATGACATACAGCTTTGCCCTTGATACCATCTTTCTATCGAGTTCCATTAGAAAGTTGATAACAGTGCCGCCATAGCGACTGAATTCCGAACTAACATGAAATGATCAAATAAAGCACTTGATGTCATGCAACGACTTTGCCACAGACACTATAACTCTAAAACGAAAGATAAGGAAAGGTCGTGTGAATTGTGGGTTACCTCCTTTTGGACGCAAGATACCCCCGGGTTTACCCCCTCGAACTACGAAAATGCTCGTGGATTGAAAAGTAGTGCATGTAATGATCTTATTTTATCATCATCGCCCACGCGAACTCGTTAACGTACAAACGTTCGAAGCCTTCGCGATGATTAAGTGAAGTCCCTACGTCCACATATATCAGAACCGTATAATGAATATCACATCACATATGACGCGTCATACATATTTTGTCATCAGTATGCACTTATGACACGTGTGACTTTTGTTTACATTTTCAACGAAAACTCTCAATACAGTCAACCTTTCTTCGTATCAATTGAGAGATTAATAAAGAATTCATACACACGTAGAAAAAATCGTGTACATTTACATCTCCTGACCCCGACACAGACGAGCATCCAAAATGGCTTAGTTTTACGTTTGATTTCAATTTTACATGACATTGAATTACGTAAATCATGTAATTTTACTCCACATATCGTCGCTGTTGTGCTATCTTATGACAAGCGCCATTTTGCACATTTCGAGAAGAACGATTTTTAAAGTTTGAGATTGAATATCTTGAAACCTATAAATGGTACAAACAATTCAAAGAATACAATTGATGCTTCTTTCTATTCTGAATTAAACTCTCAAATATTACGAAGTTCGGTTAACTATGTTGCGAGTTTTCATTATAAATGTAAACAAAAATTGATGACAAAATTTGTATGGCGTGTCATAATTGTGCATGGAAAATTTTCCATGGAAAAAAATCATCAATTATTAACTTTTATTCATATCTTTGGCTTCATTTGGTCTATAAACAACCGGTGAGGTGCATTTTTAAGGAAATGAGTCAGGGAATCTAGAAAAGATAGTTATTTTTGGTTGCAGTGTTGCCAAATATACTATATTTCCAGTTGAAAACTTAAACTGTATTTTTCCCACAATTTGCGTATTTTTCTTTTGAAAATGATTATGCCATTGTGTTACACAGATAGTTTTACACATAAAAACACCTTATACATCAAAAGAACTTGAGCCAATCCCCAGACACAGTCATTTGAAGCAAAAAATTGAAAATTTCTCAGCACCTTTCTCGCTATATCTCAGTAACCAAGCAGAATGTCAAAATTCTGAAAACGCCACTTTGTAGAGATCTTTTTGACACGTAATGTGGCATATCTAACTCAGATTACCCCAAAATGGCGTTTGTCATAAGATAGCACAACAGCGACGATATGGCGTTTGTTCAGAATGGCAGAAAGTGTAATTTTATGTCATTGCGCATGTAAAGTATATGTTCCATGTAAAATTGAACGGAACACGGCAATGTCTCGTCATTTCGTAAATTACGGTCTGTTAAATTGTGTCATGTTTGCAGTTACGTCAATGATAAAATTCATATTTGATTGGTGTGGAGAAGCAGTCAGTGTCTGATCTGAATTGTTTTCACCGCTTATAGGTTTCAAGATATTCAATCTCAAACTTTAACAGTCGTTTTCATCAAAATATGCTGGCGCTTGTCATGAAATAGCACAACAGTGAGAAAGACATAGAAACGTCGCCTTTGGAAATCATAAATCAGGATTTCATGGAATAAAGTGTCTTGCGATTCTTATGCAAAAGATAGTTTGCATAATGTGTTTTATAATATGAACCTGACTAAAATGCGACAATACCGTAAACTTTCCACAGCAGGAAAAACATAAGCCAGATAAAAATTTAGGATGCTAAGTGGGAAACCAATTTTTGCAAACAATGTATGAAGGCGGTATCTGCATAAATGTGTCAAAAGTAGGTAGAATGACACAATGAACCACAGCTTAAAAAAAACAAAAAAAAAATTAAAGAGGCAAAGATTCATACTATAAAAATAGGAAAAGTTTCATTTCAATATATCCCAGCTAAAAAATCCTTAACTAAAGTTTTGCACAAAACCAGGAACACATTGAATTAGCTATGAATACCACACTTGCGCTTCTTTTAACGTTCAACCTGTTCGCACGGAAGACACGACGCGGATTGCATTTAAAACCTACAATGCCCCGGGGTTGTCTTTTATTCCCACGCTCCAACGTCGGTGTTCCAGATGCTCCGCTTTTGTCACACAACGAAGACCAGAGGCTATCTCTCGACTCGGCAGAATAACAGTTTCCGTTACTGTATGGCCAGTTTAATCGTGCTTGAACAAATTTCCATTCATTACGCGATTATTTTTATACCATTTCCACTCACTTAAATCCCATTCTTTTCATTCTGGCACACTTTCCATCCATCCGATTATGTTGGCTGACAGCGAGCAGTTCGACAAAAAAACCAACAAACAAAAAAACAGTGTCCTCCTTTCGAGAATCTATTGTTTTTTTTTAGCTGTGCTGGATAAAAACAGAACATCCCTAAGGGCACATCCTCCTCGGAACCTCCCGTTTTCCCACTCGAGCAGAAGGAAAAACAGATTGCATAGTAAATTACTTCATGCAGAAATTTATTGCAAATAACAGCATTTCGAGTTTCTATACTCCTTTAGAAATTGTACGATTGCCGGAGGTGCAGCCGGGCTGCAGCAGTTCAAAGAAGCAAGGGATTGAAAATCGTCAAACACTGCCACAGACTAGTTCTGGGAGCAGCAGCGGCACAAAGCACCAGTGAAAGGGAGAAAAAGCGGAAAAGCTATTGTGTTTGCAGCAATAGTTGGCTCCCGTTGCGTTGCGTCCCCGTCCTTGTCCTCGCAGGCCACAATCTCAGCCGCCCAATATGTAGCTGTGAAACGGAGAATAGTTTTCATTGAATTGAATAACGTGCAAATCGTTCGAGCGAAAAGTGGTACTCCTTTTGCCTGGGAGAAGGAAAGCAACAAAAAAAAAATTCTAGCAACACTCCAGAAGAAGTAACTTTTCGCTGGACACTCGACGGGTTGGCCTGCTGACACGCTGGTTCTTTTGTTTTCTTTACCCGGTCATCAGTTGGGATTGTCTAAATGGAGAACCGATGGATGGCAGTAGGCACGGACTCGTGGACATACTGGATAAAGTAGATACCTACTATATCTGACGTTTAAAATATGCACACAGTGATCTGGTATTTTTATACTTTCGCCCTCTCTTCAAGTCCAGAAGCGGCCATTTGCGCGTAAATTCGCCTTGTAAACGATTTATTTTTTCCTCCAGAATCAAACGTTAAAAACGGCATAATAGTCATGGACAGATCCAAATGCGTTGGTATTGAGTAATTTTTAACGTTTGAATTTGGAGGAAAACGTCGTTTACATGGTAAATTGGGAGGCAAGCAAACCACTTCTTGGCTTAAAGAAAGGGCGGAAGTATTAAAGTACGAGAGTTCTGTGTGCATATTTTAAACGTCAGATTTCTCAATAGTCACACCGTCATACATGGCATTCCAAAGAGTCAGACCGAGTATTGCACTATGGGAAATGCCCGATCAGTGCCCGGTTCTGAAAGTCTCTAAAATCCGTGGCACTGCACCCTCTTCTCTTTTGCTTCTGTGCAATTAACCTCCATAGCTTCCACAACCGTTCGTATAACATCCACAGTGCCGAACTGCGTATTGGATAGGCCATTCTTTTCCTCCGGGTATGTTGTAAGCCTGTTAAGGATTACTCTTTCAAGCACCTTGCCGACTGTATCCAACAGACATATCGGCTTATATGCTGAAGGATCTTCAGAGCGCTGCCTGACTTCGGCAACAACACCAGCTTTTGTCGCTTCCAGATGTCGGGGAAGCTACCATCGTCGATACACATCCGGGTTCATTAGGATTACTGTTTTCAGAGCCACATTGGGGATATCGCCTGGTCCCGGAACTTTCTTGGTCTTCAAGGCTTTTGCCACCACTATCGGCCCCTCCTTTGCCGCTCCAGTTTCTTCTTCCTGGTCATTCTGAGCACCGTACGGCATGGGCGGTCAGGCCGTCGGTTTATGCTGTGGCAATAGCGTTTCTACGACGACTCTCCTCCTTCTCTCCGGATCCCAAACCGGTGGTACCGCCGATCCTCTTATCTTCGCCATAGCAACTCTATAGATGTCGCCATACTGATTTGGATTGGCGTTGCGACAAGGCTCCTCTAGGCGGGCTTTCTTACTGAGCTTTTTTTATTTCAATTATAGAGGTTTTAACCTTAAGGTCATTCGCCTCTTCGGGTTAGAAAAATCTCTTAGGAAAAATTTCTAACCCTATGTGTGGGGTCGGGACTCGAACCCAGGTGCGCTGCGTACAAGGCAATCAATTTACCAATATGCTACGCCCACTCCCCTTACTGAGCTTGATTTTCTTGTTAAGTGTGGCTCTTACCACCTTATCCACTGGTAAAAAGTTGCTCTTTCAACGTCGTTGTGGGCTCTCTACATTCTCCTACGGGCTCGGTGGAGACGTAGGTCATCAATCGTAGGTAAACAGTACCACTAGAAGGCTGGACGGCGGCTGTACTTTGGTTTTCCCCTTGCTTGGCATGATGGCATTGCACGACCCATACCCGATGCTCTGTCGCAGTCTACTCGATTAGACCCCGGCGGAGAGTTTCCATCCCTCCCGAAACCGTTGCTCACTGTTCATCACTTGCCATTTTGTGGACGACATTATCCGATCCCTGCGTTTCGCTTCGAACATCGAAGACCACATGCTACGGTGTCTCCTCGACGTTCTCACATTCCGGGTACACGGATGATATTGCGTGCTCGAACCGATGAATATATGTACTTCCTGAAGGAGTCGTGGCCCGAAGTTAAGCTCTGCGTGCTTTCCATTGACCCATATCGACAGGTTTGGGATGAACCGGTAGGTTTCCCTTCTTTTATCCGTACTGTCTCATTCCTGCTGCCACGTCGCCATCGAATCGATTCTCATCATCTTCCTCACGTTTCTTATGTTTCTTTGACTGTAGCACTCGATATCATTCGCCAGGGTGATACAGATGCGGATCATCCCGGCGATAACGGATAATCGGAACGTCTTGTTCACCTTTTCACGGTTCCGTTTGGTTTTCAACGCCAAATCACAGGCAGGAACCCCGTCTCGCAGTATTGATAACGAAACATTAGATAGCGGACATCTCGTGCTGTTTCCCAGACCGTCGACGTGTGGCATGATCCTCGCTATTGTGTTCGTTGCCTTCGCCGACTTTTCGCAGGCGCAGTCGATATGGTTGTTGAAGTTCAACCGGTCGTCGATTATCACTCTCAATTGCTTCAGTGCCCGCTTCGATGTAATCGCGTGCCCTCCGACGTCGATCTGCATCCGCAGAACCGCTTTACAATTGCTGACTAAGAACACCTCCGTCTTGTGGTGAGCTATCTGCAGCTTGACCCCGTTCATCCAGTTCTCGATCGTGTCTATTGTCTCCATCACCGACACCTCCACTTCATCAAGTGTCCGCGAAAGCCACGATTTTAACTTTCCTGGGCAGTTGCAATATCAAATATCAAGAGAGTTGGACCGAGAATGGAGCCCTGTGGAACGCCCACTGTGACTCGCATTGTCTTCTGCCCTTCGTTCGTCTCTTACAGCACCACTCTGCTCTGGAAATAGGTCTTCAGAATCTGGTAAAGATAGCTGGAAACCCTCATTCTGTGTAGCGCTGCGGCGATGGCTTCCCAGCAGGCGCTGTTAAATGCATTCTTCGCATCTTACGAAACCACAGCGCAGTATCGATCTCCACTTGGTTTCCGTTTAGATGCCTTCTGTGCACTCTTGAGCACTGCCTGAATTGCATCCACTATCGATGGTCCTTTGTGAAATCCGAACACTCGTCCTCCATGCATTTCGTCTGCCTGTTAAGGATGATTCTTTCCAGGAGTTTGCCAAATGTATTCAGCAAACATATAGCCCTATACGAGATCGGACCGCCCGGTGGCTTCCCTGGCTTTTGAAGCAACATCATATTCTGTACCTTCCACATTTCAGGAAAGTTGCCTTCATGTAAACACTGCTGTAGCACCATCCTAAACATTTCTGGGTATGCCAGTATCGCATCATTCAGCACCACAATTGGTATTCCATCCGGGCCGGGTGTAGGGTTGTGGTACCGGTAATAGCGGTACCGAAAATCCCGGGAATACCGACCCATTTTTGGTACCGTAATACCGGTACTGAACAAAAGCCAGTACCGGTATTTTCGGTACTATACAATTTTTTATGACAAATATGTTAACTCTGCAGGAGGATCTGTTTCAAAATATCGTTCTGCAAGATAACGTTTAACTATATTAATTTTCCTTCTAGATAAATCGTTGAGATAACACCTTTGTGTGGGAATGAGGTGGGGCCATCATCATAATAATTCTTGAAGTTAAAGTTTTATTAGCGACATTCTGATTGGTTTCCATTATTCACCAGGTGGCGCGTAATAAGACTATGGTCTAAGTCATGTCTGTATTTGGTTTGCTCTTAAACCTTTATCTATAAAAGAACGAACAGCGATTTAGTAGCTAACAGTTTTAGACTTGGTGAACTGCTTCAAAAGGGGCGATTTGTAACTATTGGTGATCGGAAAATTCAGCAAAACTCCATAGTTTACAGGAAAGCAAGGAGCCTTGACATGCATTAGAGAATAGTAGACAAACGACATGAAGGTCGAAACCAATTCTCAGAAAAGCAAGAGAGGAAATGCGATTAACCTGCATGGATTTACTGCCATTCTCGCTTTGATTTACTATTGTTAATAGGGTTTTCATACATTTACCATCTGTTCAAGTCGACGAAAGTCGCACCACTTAGCAGTTATTGATTTCAAAATGGCCTAGATTTCGAAATAAAAGAAGGTGCCCTATACGAAAAATATCTTCTGTGAAATGAGTCTTGCCATTCCGAAGCAATTAAAAACAATAAACATGTTTTTTGATCAGCACAAATCAATCATCTGAGAATAGGATCATCAGTTTGAGCATTCAATTTCAGTTTGAAACTTTTTTCGATTTTTTAAAAAAAGCTATTCGAGTACCGGTATTTTACCGGTACTACCGGTACTGAGGGCTTCAGTACCGTAGTACCGGTTCTCGCCAAAAAGGGTCGGTACTGCGAACTCTAGCTGGGTGGAATATCCCATATAAAACCATATTCCGGTGTATTATTGGGTTTTTGAGACAATTTTCTGGTTATTTGATACTTGTGAAATTTGGGCGGCCCATCTTCACGGTATTTTCATTTTTTTGTATGGTATTTGAATCCATAAAAATTTGCTCTGGTTATCAACGAAGAGGCTCAAGAATACGCGCAGCAGTTGGAAGTGGCACTACCAACGGAAGAGCAGCTAGGCGCAGTTGCCCTTGAAGATGGCTGGAGAGATATCCGATCCGCCATAGGTAGCACCGCAGCCACTGCACTAGGTACGGTGGGCCCGGACCGAAGAAGCGACTGGTACGACGGCGAATGCGAGCAGTTAGTCGAAGAGAAGAATGCAGCATGGGCGAGAATGCTGCAACACCGCACGAGGGCGAACGAGGCGCGATATAAACAAGCACGGAACAGACAGAACTCGGTTTTCCGGACCAAAAAGCGCCAGCAGGAAGACCGAGATCGCGAAGCGATGGAGCAGCTGTACCGCGCTAAAGACACACGGAAATTCTACGAGAAGTTGAACCGCTCGCGCAGGGGCCACGTACCACAGGCCGACATGTGCAGAGATACAAACGGGAATCTTCCACGGACCAGTGTGAGGTGATCCGGAGGTGGCGGCAGCACTACGAAGAACACCTGAACGGCGATGCAGCAGACGACGAGGATGGCACAGTAACGCACCTGGGAGCACGCGCGGAAGACATTACACTACCGGCTCCGGATCTCCAAGAAATCCAGGAGGAGATCAGCCGGCTCAAAAATAATAAAGCCGCTGGGGTTGACCAAATACCAAGCGAGCTACTAAAACACGGTGGCGAGCCACTGGCTAAAGCGCTGCACTGGGTGATTACCAAGATTTGGGAGGAGGAGATTTTACCGGAGGAGTGGATGGAAGGTGTCGTGTGTCCTATTTACAAAAAGGGCGACAAGCTGGATTGCTGTAATTACCGAGCAATCACCCTGTTGAACGCCGCCTACAAGGTACTCTCCCAAATACTATGCCGTCGACTATCACCAATTGCAAGAGAGTTCGTGGGGCAGTACCAGGCGGGTTTCATGAGCGAACGATCTACCACGGACCAGGTGTTCGCTCTTCGTCAAGTACTGCAGAAATGCCGCGAGTACAATGTGCCCACACATCATTTGTTCATCGACTTCAAAGCCGCATACAACACTATCGATCGAGATCAGCTATGGCAGATTATGCACGAGTACGGATTCCCGGACAAACTGACGCAATTAGTGAAGGCGACGATGGATCGGGTGATGGGCGTAGTACGTGTCTCAGGGACGCTCTCGAGTCCCTTCGAATCACGCAGAGGGTTACGGCAAGGTGATGGTCTCTCGTGTCTGCTATTCAACATCGCGCTGGAAGGTGTAATAAGAAGAGCAGGGATCGACACGAGTGGTACGATTTTCACAAAGTCCGTTCAGCTACTTGGCTTCGCCGATGACGTTGATATTATTGCACGAAACTTTGAGAAGATGGAGGAAGCCTACATCAGACTGAAAAGAGAAGCCAAGCGCGTCGGACTTGCCATCAACACGTCGAAGACAAAGTACATGATAGGAAGAGGCTCACGAGAAGAGAATGAGAACCGCCCGCTTCGAGTTTGCATCGGTGGCGACGAAATCGAGGTGGTTGAAGAGTTCGTGTACTTGGGCTCACTGGTGACCGCCGACAATGATACCAGCAGAGAGATTCGTAGACGCATCGTGGCAGGAAATCGTGCTTACTTTGGCCTCCGCAAGACACTTCGGTCGAACAGAGTTCGCCGTCGTACGAAGTTGACCATCTACAAGACGCTGATTAGACCGGTAGTTCTCTACGGGCACGAGACCTGGACCATGCTCGTGGAGGACCAACGCGCACATGGTGTCTTCGAGCGGAAAGTGCTGCGTACCATCTACGGTGGAGTGCAGATGGAAGACGGCACATGGAGACGGCGAATGAACCATGAGTTGCATCAGCTGTTGGGGGAGCCGCCCATCTGTCATACCGCGAAAATCGGACGACTACGGTGGGCCGGGCACGTAGCCAGAATGTCGGACAATAGCCCGGTGAAAACGGTTCTCAATTGCAATCCGACCGGTACAAGAAGACGTGGCGCGCAGCGAGCACGATGGATCGACCAGGTGGAAGACGATTTGCGGACCCTTCGCAGACTGCGTGGCTGGCGACGCGCGGCCATGGACCGAGTGGAATGGAGGAATCTTTTGTATACGGCACAGGCCACTTCGGCCTTAATCTGTTAATAAAAAAAATCAACGAAAAGGGCATTGTTGAAGTCTGTCCTTTTCCACCTTTCCCTCGCCAGGCATCCTTCCCGCACTGTAGCGGGGTCCCGTTGGCCGATACGGTAGCGAATCACCTGGCGGTCGCTAGGCGTATACTTCTCGCATACTCTCCAATCTATGTTCTCCGTCGGTGAAGGGCTACATAATGTGACGTGGATGATGAACTCCCTCCAATTTCTTCGAAATATGCTAACAGAGCCATCATTGCACAATCGTACGTCTAACTATGCTAGATTTTCCTGCAGGATATACCTTCTTGTGTTGGTTGCTCTACTGCTCCACTCCACAGCCCAGGTTGAAGTCACGACCAATGATTACCGCTTTTCGGACGATCAACTGCTCGGTTAACTGCTCCAGCATTAGGCTGAGCAGCGCCACTATCTACCGTGGAGGAGCGCAACAACTGCACACGAAGACGCCATTGATTTTGAGGATCACGAAGCCTTCGTATGAGCGTTCTACCACCGAATAGATCGGGAACGGCTGCGATGCAAGTTATGGGCAGATTCCCCAATCAGAATCTGCCCATAACTTGCATCGCAGCCGTTCCCGATCTATTCGCCATCCCGTAACCGTTATCGAGGGGGCTCTGCAATCAAAGCAACGTCACACATAGTCATAGCAATCTCAAAGGTTGCAGGTTCGAATCCTGCCTCTGGGAGAATTTTTTTTCACATAATCAATTTCGACTCACTAACCATTTTGATCTGTTTTCCCCGTTGGATAACTAAAAAGATAATGAACGTATTATCAGCTTTTAATTTTTCCCCTTATTTTCGCATAATATTCTAAAATAAAATAAAATTTAAATTGCTAACGTCCATGTTTTTCCATTCTCTCATATTACCATTCCAGAAAAAGACCCATACCCGGTGGACGCCCTGCCTACGTGCAATCACGCGCTGTCCGTCTGCCAGCAGGAACGAAAGTGCATCAAACTGTTCGAGGACTTTAAGACGCACTGTAAGGTGCGGGAAAACAAGTGCCGCATGGAGGACAGGTACGGCTGGCAGTAGTGGTCCGACCCTAAGTCTCTACACATAAAGCTGAAGCAAACAGTGACAATGTGATCCGGTTGTGGTGGTGGTCCACGGTTCATGGCGCCGATGCAGTGTTCAAAAGTTTGATATTCAAATCAAAGCCCCATTAAACTGGATGTCTCACGGTACTCTGTACTAATGCGGCGAGCTTCAACTCCTACTATCGAAAGCCCGGTACCATCGAACGAGAGCTCTCTATTCCCAGACAAGCTGTAAATTCCTATCAAGTTGTCCCATCCGGTTTCGGAAAATCGATTAAATTTTAATCATGAAACAACCAAACTTTCCGGCCGTTGAGAGATCAGACCGCACACACAAACCAACGCGATTTGGTGGGTGGTAAATGGAAGCACGGCGTTATCGGCTTTGGCCAGACCCAAAACAATATATACGCACGTAACACACACTGCTCATTTCAATTTGTTCCTACTTTGAAATAGGATCCTGCCGCTCTGCTGCTGCTGCTGCTGCTAACCCATTACGAGAGTCTACCAGGCAGAACGCCGCGCGGTTGATTTGGGTTACGGGGGAGGGTGGATGGATCAATAACGGTTTCCGGTGAATTATTTTCCTTTCGGTGGGATATGGTTAATGCTTCTTGAAAACCACACACAACGCTTCCCACCGCGTTGATTATCGCATCGTTTACCGCTACCTTGAGCTTGAAATTTGACACGCCAATCAGATATAGTGAGTAGAGTAGGTTTCTGGTTGCGGCAAAACAGGAGAGGGGGAAGATAGCGACAAAACGGTAATTCTTGTGCGAGGTGCGCATTTCGGTTGAAGTAAACCGTAATTAATATCGATTTCAATTTTAATCCTTTAATGTGTGATCGATCGAACGGAAATAAATCATCCGTGTTGACATGCTCAACCAGTGATATGGCCGGGGGTAGGTTGATACAGGAGTGATGAGATTCAGGAAAATTTCTCGCTCAGTGGTTTGTGGCGTGATAGGTTGTTTTACGCTCGGTAAGAACTGCGCAATCAGTAAGGGTTCGATTCGAGTGGAAGGGGACGTGGTGTAAAGGAATTGCTAATTGAGCGAAAGAGTCTTTCAACAGAAATGCAATCGGCTTTGGGAGTCCGTTAGCCGAATAGTTCTGACAATGGGACTTGTATTACATGAACTGTTCCAGTAACAATTACCAATAAACAATTTTAAATAAATTTTCGGACACTATTAACTAAATCCAGCTACAACCTTCTTCCGCTCTTTTCGGAGGAAGTTAGTAGATTGATGGGTTGATCATTTGAGCAACCAAGATTATCACTAAACCACCCAGCAAATAATAATCTCCACTGTATTGACCACGAACGTACTCCTGCCGCGTTTGAGAATACATCCGATAAAGTACAAGCCAAACCACATCGTCGCAACCATCCCCATGAACCGCCCGGAACCCACCACAGCCGATTTAAGCGAAAGAAAACAAACAGTGTAAATCAAACCGAAAACCGCCGAGCACACGATCCAAAAAAAAACAACAACAAAAAACCCCAACGATCCGATGGAGTGGAAACGTTTTCCCAACGCGGATAGTGTAACAGAAAATAAATCCCACTCATCCTCGCTTCTTCTTGTTCTCTTCCTGCCGCCCGCTTTGCACCGGCCACCACGAATGGAACCGAAAAAAAAATCGCCCGGAACTCCAACAGGGAATTGTGCTACGAAGCATGGACTAATCTCCGATTATCACCGATGTTTGGCTGTATCTGCCCGAACAACCACATGAAGCGCAGATGTGATAAAATATTTAGCGTTGTTAACCATAATCCCTGCGTTGGTAAGTGTTCTCCCTTCTAGACTCTAATGCCATCACTGTATTACCACCACCCTCCGAGTCCGAGTATTTGTTCTTGTACGGTTCCTTTTCTCCCATCCACCATACCACGGCTTAAACATACGAGCTTCCTGGAATCTAAACTTTCCTGAAGCTTCCGCGCACTTTCCCTCGTTTACCGCGCCACTCAAACGGTCAACAGCAAACCGGACACCCGAATCACTCTACAGAAGGGATTCTGTTGATAGCGCTTTCCGACCTCACTCGTTCAACGTTTAAACGCTTTCATGTTCAGTTTTTTTATTTCCTCCATAAATTGCACATTTTTACTGATTTGCGGCCGCATTCGATTTGAGCTTTCTCGCGTTGGACAATTCAAACCCCTCCCGGAACCGGTGCCGGTGCATCGATTCCAATGGTGTTCGGTTTTCGGGTTGGGAAACTATAAACAAACCAGGACGGAAAAAGTTTCCACCGAAGGAAACCATATTTCATTTCACTGCCATCCTGCCAGCTTCATTAATCCATCGTGAAAGGTATTCCTTGTTTTCGTTCGTTCCGCAGAAGAAGAAGAAAAAGGCGTCATAATTTTCTTCTGTTGTTCGATTGTTCAGTTTTGGAAGGCGGAAAGCAGAAACTCGCTCACGAGTTGGGAGGGGAAACTTGACTGAGTTTTGAACACTTTAAAAATCCTGAAAGAAAGAAAGGAAGGAAAAGCACGTGAAAAGCCTGCCGTCCACGCGCCAGCATTGGAATAAACTTTGCGAATAAAGATTGCAAGTTTATTAAGTAAAAGCTGTCGGTTGACAAAGAACACGGAAACATTAGGCATTCTTTTCAGATTTAACGAAACGCTTAGCCGGAAAGATAGTTTGATAAAATTTAAATGGCAATATTTTGTGTTAGTGTGAATGATAGTTCAAAGCTAAGTAAATTGCCTTATCAAAATTTCACATTGATCTTTAAACGTATCAATTTAACCAAAACACCGGAAATTTCTTCTGAAAGCCACGCATTCCAGAATGGCGCGCTGTCCGGCGCTGACCGCCCGCAGAACACAAAACCAACGCCTGTTCGGCGCCAGTGAAACAAAAAATTAGCCTAGCCCACCTACGGGGTTGATTTTCTGCTCGGTGAATGGTTTGCTTCTTTTTTTTGTTTTTGTTTTTAAAGAAACCCCGGAAAACCAGCCCGAGTGGCAGTTGCCGGCCGGTTAGAAAAAGAGGAAAAAAGCACAGCTCCCAATGTGAATGCGCGGAGGAACTAGCAATGGATGAAAACGGTGCCGCAGCCACTTGTGCGAAAAAACTTCCGTGCTTTTCTTTCCGTTTCATTTTTCATTCTTTTCTGCTTGCTCTCTATTGCTACACTGTAGTGAAAATAATGCTAGCAGTGTGCTGAGCTTCCATCAACAGACCAGGGCCGGATTTAGAGCTTGAGGAAACATGGTAAGGGTGTCAATTTCAAGTTTTCTAATAACAATAGAATGTGAGTGAAAAGGTCTACAAAAGAAGGCAATACTAGGCAAATGATAAATCAGGATCTTACCTAAAATAGTTGAAGTCAAAGTTTAACAAGAAAATATCCTGAATATAATCCGTAAGAGACTTTTTGGTCTGCTATATTATCCTCCTTTGAGTAATGCTTTAAAATTGGCAACATAACTCGAAACACTTAAAAATGGTGGTTTCATTGAAATTTTTATTTCCCACAGTTGCGGAACTCTCATATTTTCTTTATGCTTACTAATCAGGAATACCGAACGACTTCTGAGCTTTGTACTATTTCATGGACTGAAAACTTTGTGTTGCTGGACTTTCCGAAAAAAGTAACCGTCAAATCGCCACATTTGCTGATTTATAGTTTCCAAATTTAAATATATCATTTCGAGTGTACTGTCTTTTATTAATTTCGTATTTTTTTACCCTCGAACACTCGCGCTATATTGGACGATCAACAAAACGACATTCTGATTCAAATACCACGTGCTCTTACTCTCTTCGATAAACTTGTCCAGGAGAATAATAATAGACCAAATAGTTTAAAAAATAATAATCTGCCGCTAGATAGCGCCAGTGAGTATGTCAATTTTTCCGTTTACTGCATCCTAAAATCAAAAACTTTTAGGAAGGTCTGTGTCTTCGGTAAAGTTGCTCAGCATGCCGAACATTTCTGAATGCTACCTTTAGGCGGCGCAACTGAGCCTGTTATTTTTTCGACCTACTGTATCTGTAGTGAATGCTACTAATAGAGAGAGAATAAAGCAGTGATATTCTGAAAAGAAGTTCACTAAATTGTCAGATGACTTCGTTTTACCTTATTCAACTTCTCTGAGTAATTGTGTTCACACTGATACAACGTTGATTAAATTATGTGTATTCATTATTTTTAAATATACACTAAGGTTTTTTACGCGGTTTTTTGCACGGTTTTTTACACGGCTTTTTTTTACACGGTTTTCGCAATTAGCACGGGTTTTCGCAAAAAAATGCCAAGTCCTTTTAAAGGCAAAAGATTTAGACGATTTTTGATCAAGTTTTTTTAGCACCGATTTTGCACGGTTTTTCGCAAAAAATGCTAAGTCCTTTTAAAGGCAAAATACATTGATGACGGATTTCGCAATTAACACGGTTTTAGCAAAAATATTCCTCTTGAAGGCAAAAGACTTAGACGATTTTTGATCAATGTTTCCATGTCCATGTCTGAAGCCATCCGAAAACCGAGATGGCGACTTCCGGTTCAGTGGTATTCTCCAAAACCCTATTAAAATAGGTATTTTTCGAACGGGATTGATAAGTGAACGTCTGATATCGATGTTTAGTGCCATTTTGAAAACCAACCTGGCGACTTCTTTCAGTTCAGTGGAATTCACTAATGCGCCATCAATATGGGTATTTTTGGAACGGGATTGACGAGTAGATGTCAAATATCGATGTCGGAGGCCATTTCGAAAACCAAGATGGCCAGTTCGGTTTAGTATAATTTTCAATTAACAAAACAATGAGAATTTTTGGAATAACGTTGATGAATAAATACCGGATGTCAATTCCGGAAGTCATATTTTAATCTAAGATGGTGACTTCTAGTTTAGTGGACATCTCATTCATCTTAATAATATAACAAAGACCTGATTTTATTATTGTCCATGATTTTGTCAGTTTTTTTATTCGATTATGAGCCTTGAAAATGCGCTGCTCGATGAGCAGCAGCATATTCGAGTAAATCCATTCATGAGCACATTTTTGCCTTTCTCAATAGAAAGGTATTGCAATTGCCCTGAAAACCGACTTTTTAACGGAGGCCCGGAGGGCCGAGTGACATATACCTTTCGATTCAGTTCGTCGAGTTCGGCAAATGTCTGTGTGTGTATGTATGTATGTGTGTGTATGTATGTGTGTGTATGTGCGTCTGTGTGTGTACGCGAACACAATCTCACTCACTTTTCTCAGAGATGGATGAACCGATTTTTACAAACTTAGTCCCAAATGAAAGGTGCAACGTTCCCATAGGCTGCTATTGAATTTCTAATGGATCCGACTTCCGGTTCCGGAATTACAGGGTGATGAGTACGATCACGCAGAAAATGTCGATTTTAAGAAATTCTGCAATGAATGTATAATGGTGAAAATTTTTCCAAAATATGACCACAACTGCTTCGATTTGTAGTACTAGGTCATTAACAGCCATTCAAAGTCTCTTTGGTCACATTGGCCACCATCATCGGTTCCGGAAGCCCCGGCGGAAGTATCCAAATTCAGACTAACAGTCACATCGGTTTCTCGGAGATGGCTAGACCGAATCAACCAAACTTAGTCTCAAATGAAAGATGTTGCGTCCCCGTAAATGGCTATTAAATTTTATCCCCAACCGACTTCCGGTTCCGGAGTTACGGGTTGTGGCGTGCGATCACATAGCAAATTGTGATTCAAACCGATACCCCGATGAAAGCAAAAAAGGTAAAAATTTCGCTAAAATGTCTCTCAAATAACTTAACTTTGCAGTTCTAGGTCACCGATGGCCAAACAAACTTTCGTTGACTACATTGACCACCATAGACGGTTCCGGAAGTGCCCGGGAAAAGCGGCCATCTTTCATAACTAGCAAACTCATATCAGTTTCTCGGAAATGGTTGGGCCGATTTTCACAAACTTAGTCCCAAATGATAGCTATATTATCCCCACAGATGTCTGTAAAATTTCGCACGGATCGCTTGTATGGTTCCGGAAATATAGACTGAACGGTCCGGTCACACATAAATCTTATCTCGAAAATTTTTTTTTTATAAAAATCGACTTTTTGGGACTTTGCCGATTTCGCACCTTTTTTCAGTTCAATATTACCATGACTGTTTTTTCTTTTTCAAAATTTTAGAACTCGAATAATGGTTTATTTTCCTGTATATAGTTTAGACTTCTCCACATTTTGAAAAAGTTTTGAAATATACATGGGTCAGCTCAAATTTTTGTTCTAGGTGTGAATTTAAGATCTTTCGCCAAAAATGGCCTCATTTGGACATGATTTAGAGGTGTCTCCAATCAAAAATCGTGTTTTTGCTATGTTTCCATAGTAACATCACTTACACTCTGATTTAATAGGCCCTACATGCCCACATATCATCAAAGGTTGTTCCTTACACATATCTTAACATGTTTTAACAGGTGAACATAGCTCTAATCGCAGTAGAAAATTTGTTAACTGGATTTTCATATAGAAAAGTATATCAAAACCAAGGAAAATTAGTAGTATTTTTTCTTGGTTTTGGTATTCTTCTCTATATAAAAAACCAGTTAACAAATTTTCTATTGTTTCATCGTTTTTTGCATGGTTTTTGGAATTACGCGGTTGTTTTTGTACGGTTTTCCGAATAAACGCGGTTTTTTACACTGATTTCGCAATTAATACGGTTTCTTGCACGGTTTTTTACATTGTGCGTATCCCCCGTGTAAAAAAACCTTAGTGTATACATTTACTATACTCAGTGGCGTAGCCAGAAATTTGGTTTGGAGGGGGTTTTGATGAGAGTCGCAAATTTTTTGAAAAAAATGCTGAAATTTAATATGAATTTGATAAATTATTGAAAACTCAAAAACATAAGTAGTCTAATAGATGTCATTCCAGTCTACAAACAAGAAGGATCAACATGGAACAGTTTTCAAACCTCTATAGATTATTTTCTTGTATAAAATGTCAATGAAGTCAAAAATTGCGATCTTTAAAGTGGGATAAATGATCTAGAAAAATTTCAACGTTCAAGATCACCTAATATAATAATCCTAGACTTTGAAGGTTTGGCAACTTCTGGAAGTTATCAACATAAAACAGCGCCTGCTTTGATATAGAAATTTTAGTGATTAATTCTCATAGAGGTAATTATGGTGAATTAATTTTTCAAAAATATTAAGAGACATGGTGCCTTCAGCAAAGTTTTTGATAATGTCATTTCAAACAATTTTGTTGAAAATATGAAGGCTACATGAATTCAACATATAGGGATTTAAATGGACTGGGCCTGCTATATTTCTCCTTAGTGAAGAAAAATTTAGGTGAAAACTATTTTTTTCTGCGCTACGGATAAAATTGTTTGAAACAATCATTGCGAGTTGAGAACACAAAACCTATAACTAAATTATGGATGGATGGAACTGAAACTTGCGTTTCGACTTCATCTCATCAGAATCCGACACTAACTTGGTGGGCGGACTAAGCTAGCGCCGAATTGATGCTAGCTCCTGAAAATGGAATCACTCTTTGTATTTTTGAGTCCTTTTAATATCTGGGAATTATTTGTTTTAAATCCAGTTCCCTTATTTTTTTGTAAGCTTCAAAGGCACCTTGAACGCAATGTGAATTTATTATTAAAATTACCGCAGAAGAGATTTATCAAATACAGTAATTTCAGAATAGCTTGTTGTAAAGGTTTTCTACTACTATATTTCGATACTCTGAATATGTGGGATATTTACGTCTTTGACAAAGTTGTTTGAAATAGTACTTTCGAAAACTTTGCTGGAGACATTAAGTCTCGACCCAAATTTGGTTGAAGAGTAATTCTTGTCTATAATTACTTCTAGGAGGATTAACCGTCAAAATTATTCTATCAGCAGATGAACAGTTTTACGTTTTGAAATTCTTCAATGTTACTTAACATCGAAATTTGGCAGTTTCGAATGAATGTGATCGTGACCGTTAAAAATTTATCGAGCATTAATTTTACTTTTCTTCATTAGTCAACCTCACAACTTGCAGTACTAGTACGTAGCACACAAAATTTTAGTACGCCATTCGTGGATCCTGCTAAGAGGCTATTCATATAGTAGATAATACAACAAAAATTCAATGCTCATAAAACCGATCCTGACCTGCTAGAGACAAAATTACATCAGCTTTCAACTAGTTCCTGAAATGTTATTCTTGTTGTTAACTATATTGAATTGTTGTCTAAACTCTACACAATCTAAAAAAAACATTTTCAGCAAATGTTGAAATGTATGCAAGTTTTCGGTAAACAAGCTTATGTTTTATATGCAATCAACCTATTCAAATTTAGATTCCCATTCGAAAAATTGTCTCTAATCCATATTTTGAAGCATCTTTCCAAAAATGAGCTCATAATAATTCAGACAGTTATTTTATTTTACATTGAATTAATTTGACAACTATGGGATTTTGGCTAAGAGATAAGTTACAAGATCCCCTTCCCACAATTTTCCAAAAGTTCTCATGACGCTTTAAACACAGTTCTCAATGTAGTGATCAGAGAATATTTTTCCAAAAATATTTTGTAGAAAATTAAATTAAATTCGTCAGTATCAATTATTTTTTTCAATCCAATTAATTTTGGTTTGGGGGGGGGGGGGTTTAACCCCCAAACCCCCCCCCCCCTGGCTACGCCACTGACTATACTTACAACAGCCAAGGGTGTAATCACACTACATTTTCTATAAACAGAATAATATTAAAGGGGTCTTTCTTTATTTAATTTCGTTCTATATGTATCTGAAAATACGCCACAGAAAGGATTTGGTGAAAATCATATTCCTTGCATGTTTCAGGGAACCGAAAGGCTATTTCTGAGATAACAAATGAAAACCGTCCTTGTTATCGAACAGCTTTTTCAACGCTTCCTTCTTCTTCTTCGTCATTATCTTCGCCGGACGACCGCTATCGGCCTTCCGCTCCACACGCTCAGGGATGCCCGGGTCCGGTGAACTGTACTCACGGTTTTGCAATATTTTATGTATATTACGAGGCACACTGATATTTACATGAAATTAATAAGAAATTTACATGAATCAAATTCAAAATTGATATGAAATAAATATGGAATTATTATGACATTATCTCCTCATCTTTTCTTGAGTATCATCCTCGATTGTTCGCTTGAACTTGAGCTTGTGCGATCAACCTTGGCTGCTACGCCGTTATCGATCTGGACTAGCTGAAGTTGCACAGAGAATCAGTAGGTAATTTTACTTGGGAGTAGCGAAACATCTTTCAATGTTCAACCTCTAGTAATGCTAAAGTATTGATCAATACCGGCACCGTCCAGGCCCGAACGTAGATCGCGGAAGGAAAGGGAAGGAATGCTAGTCCGATACTTGCTTTTGCTAGAGGCCGTATATACTCCACAAGTATCACGGGGGAGGAGGAGCTATTTGTTAGTAAGTATAGAAGTTGGATTTAACATCTTCTTTACCGACGCCAGAGAGGTGAATACACTATCTGGACTAGGTATCGATCCATCAACTCATGGACCGGGGACCAACGGCTTTACTTCCCTTCCAAAGGAAGGCGTGACCACAAATTTTTTCACCTCAGAAAAATCTCAACGACCTCGGTTGAGATTGAACCCAGGCCAACTGGAATGAGTGGCGGTTACGCTTACCACTCAACTACCGGCGCCGTCAGTATCATTCTCGATTATTCGTATCAAAAACTATGTATTGTACATTTACTGTCTAGATGAACACGGTCGGTTAAAGTATTCGTTCGGTTGAGTAGTTGGTTGAGCAGTCGCAGTCATTTCGTTGTCAATAGGGTTGTCAAAATTTGATCGAGTCTTTCGACTTCTATGAATCGCACATAGATATACTGTGTATAGAATAGAACCCTACGGAAAATTAAACCTCAATCTACCAAGGTCCAATAAAATTTAACCTCAACTGTCGCCCTAATACAATCACGCATGAGTACGCAGCTCACCTGGGTTCAATTCCCAACCTCGCACATAGGGTTAGAGATGTTTTCTAAAGAGATTTCTCTAACCCGACAATTCCTCTTTGTCGGGTTAGAGAAATCTATTTATATCTAACCTTATGACACTAAGGTTAAAACCTCTACAATCAAAATAAAAAAAATCACGCATGAATCAGACTAAATGTATCTAAATGTAACAGCGATTGCGTGATGATGAATTTGGTTTGACGTGGGTCACAAAACGTGTGATCAGAAGAAGCATAATGAATAAAAGCATTACTTTCTTAAAAATAAATTATGCATAAAACATAATGTGCAAGTATTTCAAAGTTGTTTCCATCACTGTTGCCATTTTGAAAGTACTACTTTTGCGGCAGACATATATGCGAATTAGGGTATTACCACAGACTAACAGACATAACACTCAAAAACAAAGCTTCGCCCGCTTTTACGGTCATTTTAAAAGTATTTGTAGTTGGGACTGTGGCCACATTTGAAATTATGGCGCCACTGACATATGAACAAGCATAATGGGGATAGACCACTAGTGAAAAATTGTTTTCGAACCTGAGGGGTAACCCACCAGCAAATGAGTGTTTGGGACCATGAATAAAAGGTGGAGCTAATGTTCTGTAAAAATGCTGGATCAACGTTTTTTGAGAGAATTCCCTCAAAGTGTTATGTCTGTTAGTCTGTGGCATTACCCTAATACAATGCGAAACCGCGTGCACCATTATCATATCCCCTGTATTCGAACGCCTATTTTCGCCTATTTTGTCTAGTTTTCGAGTAAATTCACAATAGTAACAGACGCTTGAGGGAAACCATGCCAGAAGCTACAACCGTGTTCATCCTCCAAAACCCTTAATCCGGACCTATTCACCGGATGGCACCGATTCACCATTTGACTTTTGACCCGGCTGTCGTCGTATCCGTCATAGAATCCACCACATTTCAACATATTTATGTTTTACATTCGGCCGTACGTACGGTAATACCGAGCACACCCTTTACCTTTACCGGCTCCGCTCGAAAACCAGGCATCAGCTGTCAGATTTTTTGTTCGCTCCCATCCCCACCAGTGGTAGCCCCCGGGGCGGCTGGGAATCTACCGAAATAGGGATTTGTAGCTGTTGGCACAAAAGTTAAACAATAAATCTCATTCATTCAGTTCAGTGCCGTATGCTTGCTAGTTTCGCTCGGAGTGTAGTGCATGTATATTTTGTGTATTAAAGGTGGTAGGTATGCGGCTGCATGGGAACCTGTTTCATAGGATGCCCTTCGGTGACATTCGGGGGTGGTTCGTTCCGTCTCATGTAATAAAAAACCGTCTTTTGTACACTTGATAGTATCACAAGTAAGGATGGGTGTGTGTGTGTGGTTATGTCTGCATTTGCAAAGATATCACGGTGTGGTGACATTGTAACTTGACGATGATATTTGTATAGCAACAGAAGTACAGTTTTGTAGCTGCATTCAACAAAAACTTATTTATTCTAGTAATCCACTTGAGTTAAGAGATATGCTAAGAAAACAAAAGACATATTGCGCACTTCCCACCAACCTGAACACCGCCTTTATAAAGTGCGAGTAATCAAACTGCGAGATGTCAAAACACAAGTGATCAGATACGATATTCTCATAGAGAGAAGTGATGTCTGATTTTTGCAAATAATCGATTATTCGTTAATCGAATAATTTTTGAGAGCTCGATTATTTCATTCGATTAATCGACCAAGATAATCGATTAAAATCAATAATCGATTACTTATAAAATCCTAGTTTATCAACCAATAAAAAGGTCACGACACATTTTGAAAAATTTGGAGAAGTCTGGTCATATTTTTTTGCTCTGCGACTTTCATTTTCAATGTCACCCTTCATTAATTATGCTCTCGATTAATTGATAGCAGCTACTCGATTTGCTCGATTATACCGAAAGCTTGTAATCGATTATTGATTTTTCAATTATTTTAGAAATTAATCGATTATTTGCGTTAATCGAGTAAAAAAAGACATCACTAATAGAGAGGCTAGTCGAGCTAACCAGTCTATGAGAAGAAATCTCGTGTGTTTTTTGAGAAGGGCCAATAAGCATGCTGTCAAAATTTACGTTGAGAGAAAATTCCGGAAAAACCGAAACTAGCCGAGAATGGATGTTAACATTTTATGAAAAATAAAAGTTTTCTCTTTCGTCTATTGCTGTTATTTATAATCGGCGATTAATGGTTTGTCCAGAATTTCCTCTCGAAATGAAATTTTACAGTATGCTTATTGGCCCTTCTCAAGAAGCATGCGAGAATTCATTAGTAGAATGTTAGGTGCGCAGTGCGGTTCGAATCCAATTTTTATTGCCACCAGCAATATTGAGCATAACAAATACTACGATACAAACATGCAATGGCGGAGAAAGTTTTCGCATGGCTTTGTTTTGAATATTGATGTTTATCAAAGCTCGAAAAGAAATGTTCCGGAGTAAATTTACGCACCAAGCAGGAAAAAAACGTCGAAGCTTCTAGAATGGTCAGCTTTTTACAACTCAGAGGAACAAATTTTTACGTGCTCCGAAACTGATTCCTGTTGGAATCCCTCCCTAATTGATAAAATAGTTTCTGAGACGTTCCAACTAGAGATGTGCGCCGCCGCCGATGATTTTTACACGCCGCCGATTTGGATTGCCCTTTTTTTTGTGCTGCGCCGCCGATCATATTTAAACTCGCGCCAAGTCCATATTTGACCTGAATGTGCATTGAGTGAAAGAATTTTGGTATACTCTTTGTAAAACGATAATCTTATTGGATGTAATACTTTTGTGTGATTTTTACCATTACCAATCTTAAGGCAGGATATTGTAGTCCATATGGAAACAAAACTGCTTTCGAACCGCACGGCAATTCAGCAAGCAATTCAACTGTCACCATCAGGGATGCCAACGGTACCGGTAAACTACATTTTTTTGGGTATATTTACATTTGCACAAGCCGTCCAGCCCGCTAAAGCGACGCATCACTACAGCTCTTGCCAGAACGGTAGCCAAACCGAGTACATTTTTCCGTACAGCAGCACTTATACATTTTTGTTTTGCTGCTGTACTCCGACTGCTCGGTGAGAGTCTGGCGTAGTAAAGTTTGTTCTCTCGCTTTGTACACTTTTCTCTGCATAGTCAAAGGGAGAGGCCCGCACACGAAAGCGTTGATGCCGGTCGTGGCGTAAACGAATCGCATTCATTGTCGTCGTTTGTGATTAAAAATATTGAATAGATTAAAAATATTTAAAAGTGTAAAATAAGGAAAGAGAAACTGTACCGCTCGCGTCTGGTGGCTGTACTGGGGGCAGTATTTTTGTCATGCTACTGCTTTGCTTACAGACTGCCGTACAGCGCTGGGCGTCCTGCACTAGCGAACGACAGGAGCGTCGTATGAGAAATGAGAATGTAGGCAGAAAAAATACAGCCGCAGAAAAGGTAGGCATTTTGCATCCTTGGACTCACCATGTCTGCGAGCGGTTTACTTATGAACTACTGTCGAATTATCAGTAATTATAGACACAAGTTACTCAGTACAAGAAAATATTTGGCTAATGCGGAATTAGATAGCATATTGCACGAAAGATGTCACTTTTTCTTGGTTAGAAACAGTTAAAACTTAATGAACCGACATCTAAGCCAGCACAATTGTTTCTACAAAATCTGTGTAAATATTTAAATAAAAATACGTTGCAAATTACCATCACACACGTGAATCACCATTCTACTCAAATTTGCACGCAAGCAAGGTTCGTATAGTGATTGATGAACATCTACTGGCGATGTTGAAAACAGTCCTCGAAAGTTAACTCACGTCACGTCATGCCTTCGATATAGTATTTCAAGCCGTACGACTTTTAACTATTAACCTTGGTCTGGTAGTTCAGAGAGTAAGGCGTTGGTATCGTATAAGCCACCCGTCGTGTGTTCGAGCCCCCGCCAGGAAGGACTCTTAGTAGGGGAGACCGGGGCTAGTTGGCGGTGTTTTCAGTTTTCATTTTTTACCGCTTCGATTTTGGTAGATCTTGCAAAATAGAACACGTTGCATGAGAGGGCAGACTGTTGGCAACATCTGTGAATTTTATGAAAATGTTTCATACGTTGTGTTTATTTCTAGAGACAAAAATATGTGACGCGGAAAAGCCGCCAACTTACCCCAGCCCCGGGGTAAGTTGGCGGTATGTGTGGGGTAAGATGGCGGAATGCCAAAAATAAGCAATCAAATGGAAATTCGATTACATCAGTGGTCCGTATGAAATGTGCCGATTGTCTTTTCAATACAAATGTATATTATTCGACACTTTTCATTATATTTCAGTCTCAATACCCCGTCATATTGACTTCGACGCGCACTCCATATTCAAAGGCAAATTTTCGAAATTCTTCAGGCGATTGGCCGAAATAAGTGTCCCCTGCATTGACGAGAGACACAAGAAAAAGTTTCTCTTACTTTAGAGTGAATTCCAGAAATAAAAATATTTGATGACTATTTTTGCACTATAAATAGTACCGCCAACTTGCCCCGTGTGCGTCACCGCCAACTTACCCCAACCGCACTTTTTATAAAAAAGGATTTCAAAAATTACTTTTGTGTATGGATAGGTGTACTATCTATACGGATACTGAAAGCTCTTTTCACGCACTATCGAAAAATGTAATCATTCGGGGAATATATTGAAAACCACCTTAAATAACACAACATGTTTAAAATTAAGAAAATTTACAAAGTATGCTCAAAAACACAATATCGCCCACAGCTTCTACAAAATAAAATGTTTTACAACAAAAATACATTGGATAATGTGTTTTATATTACTTGAGGTTCACAACGAGAGACAGCGCTTTATGTCTAATAGAAACGGAGAAAAGGGGATTCCGCCAACTTACCCCAACCGCCAACTAGCCCCGGGCTCCCCTAGTCAGTAGCCTCGTAACACTAGCCATGCAACAGCCCTGCACATTCCTAAAACCTGGCTGCAAACACTGCCGAAATGAAACTTAGAACGGAAAACTAGTGCTAGACATACTTCTGTCAGCATAATGGAAGGTTTTCTGTAAGTTTACAACTGGTTCTCTCTAGAAAATTCATCCGCCTTTCATTTTTTTTATCTTCTGTTTCTCTTTTCCTTTCATTTACCGAAAAAGCCTACAAAATCGATACCATAGAACTTTGCCGCAATCGAAACTTAGTACCATATTGGCCTATTGTTCGAAAGTGATTCGATGTTTACATTGATAATATAATTTCGTAAATATAATGAAATCGATCATGCAATGCACGAATGCATTCGTCGTTTTCTGCAACGAAGTATTTTCGTGCATTGTAAATAGTAGGTTTCGTTCATTTCATGAACAAAAATAGCCGCTTGCTGAACGAAAGCTTTCTTAAATTTTACACATTTAATGTACACTGTACGAATTTTATCGTTGATAACGAAATTATTCATCGTAAATGAAACGAAAAGTTTTGTTTATTTTAATAAACGTTTGTGTATATTACGAACGATTTCGTTGGTCGCACGAATTCTTTTCATTTAGAAAAGTTTGCGTATTTATTAGCCTATTGTTGTTTTCAGTCGATCTTTTGGGATCGATATTTGACAAAATCGATTTTTTTTAGTTTAAAACAATCGATATGGCCAACTCGATTTTATTGTGCTACGAAGAAATGGCCGCTTGATGAACAAAAGTTTTCGTAAATTTTACTTATTTAGTTTACATTTCACGTTGATAACAACATCATTTTTCGTGAATGAAACGAAATGTTTTGTTTATTTTAATAAACGTTTAAGTATATTACGAACGATTTCGTTGGTCACACGAATTATTTTCGTCCATCTTGGAAAAGTTTTCGTATTTATTATCCTCTTATTTTTTCATTCGATCTTTTGGAATCGATGTTTGACAACACCGAAAATAAAGAAATAGATCTGGCAAAATCGATTTTATTGTGCTACGAAGAAATGGCCGCTTGATGAACAAAAGTTTTCGTAAATTTTACTTATTTAGAGTACATTGCACAAATGTCGTCGTTGAAAACTACATTATTTTTCATGAATGAAACTAAATGTTTTGTTTATTTTAATAAACGTTTGTGTATATTACGAACAATCTCGTTGGTCGCACGAATGCATTTCGTTTGTCTAAGAGAATTTTTCGTATTTAATAGCATATTATTTTGACAACAATTATCTGACGTAGAGCAACAGTGGCTCCATATGCTGCCTCTATTGAAGCTCTTTTGACGTTAATGGTTTGACGAATAGTGCTCGTAAATATTATAAAGACTTTCGTATATAGCAGCGAACAATTCATTTGCCTAATGAAGCCATTTCGTAATAAGCCAACGAAAGTCGTTTCGTGGTTTTCACGAAATACTCGTAATAAAAAATAAATGTGTTTCAATAGAACTACGAACGATTCATTATATGTACGAAAAATTCGTGTATTTTATGAAAATTTTCTGTACGAATCTAATTCCTAGCGATTTACGAATATATTCTATCAGTGAAGCCTGTATTGGAAGCCGCACCATTTTGTAATTTTATCATGCTAAGGATCTTTTTTCAACGAGATACGTAGAGAAAATATTGAGTGCGGTGTATCAAACGATCAGAGTAGCCCAGAAAACGTCCCGTTAATTTCTATTTCAATAATTCAGTAAAATAACATTATTGGTTATCCGTAGGATCTCGTGCTCGTGACTTTCTATTGAGAGTGGAGACCTTCTTTCGCGGTGGGGATACAGTTGACTGCTTGTCTGCTGTATCTTTGGGATTATTTGCTTCTCGCATAGCTGACGTCCAGGTTTTCATAGTTAAAGCTGTATTGGTGCCGACGGTCGGATGTTGTATCTTGCTTCCTGCACTTGCGCGTGAGCAACGTCGCCTTTTTACTAGCGTCCTCGCCGATAGTGCTAACAGTTGATTTTGGGGTGCTGGATGCTGTTTAGCAGTTGTCATTATGTGCTGAACAACTGTCACAAATTTAGGAACCGTTTGTAGATATTTGTATAGAGAACACGGTTTGAATTGGTATATCGTAGATGAGTCGACAATTCGCTGAGGTGCATTCTCGTTTGTGTCTGTATCTTTGTATTGCGCAAGGATTGTGTGGCGTCTGATGTTAATACATGCGCGTAGGAATTTGTATGTTATGTTATGGGGACAAAGCGTAGTTTATTTAATAGTTTCGTGATTTTTAGTTGAATAATCGATCCGCATTCTCAGCATAAAGAAATTTCTCCAAGTATCATATGTAATAGATTCTATTTCTCCGTATTGCCACATGCATTCTACAATTAGCTTAGAAGAGGTATGCGGTTATGTCACCTTACCTATGTATTGCCATTTTTCATATGCGCGAGAATCTTAATCCCTATGCCGCCACAACTGGCAAAACGAATATGTCTGTTCGGTCTGACATGTTGAATGAGATCAGTGTGGCACTGCGCAGGTGATGATCCTGTAGATGGTAAACTACCAAATGTTCCATTTTCACATTTAAAAAATGTTCCGCTTCACGAAAGATCAGTCGTGTAGAACAATATTCAAAGTCAACGATCGCGGCGTAGAGTTGGATGAACGATGCTAAACCAACTTTACTCATTATGGCAGTAATAAGTACGTTTCCTTTGGTCTCGAGATAACGGTAGTTGTCGTTCACTTCACTCGGTTGTAGGTCTGGCTCAGGCAGAAGTAGAAATTAGACTGAAGACCAGGTATTGTTATTTCATCTCAGAGGAATATTTATTAAAATGAATTGCATAAAACTGTTCATGCTTTCTGAAACTGTGTTAGCATCCATATTCGTAACGGTTGACATTCCAAGCATTAGGAGCGATGATTTAAATTTATCTTTAGTAATCGCAATTTTGGGTACAGCTAAAAATATTTACTTTCATTTTTTTTTCATTTTCTCAAATGAAATTAATTCCCGGTTGAAAACACAGTGTTATACTTAAAGCTGATGACACCGCTACGTCAACATAACAAGATGATTGAGCAAATTACTACTTACCATCCAAATCAAAAAATATCCCACGCCGATTTGCGCCGCCGCTGCCGCCGATGGTTTTAGCGAGTGGCGTCACGCCGCCGGCGCCGGCCCAAATCACATTAACGCCGCCGATAACGACATTTTTCATCGGCGCACACCTCTAGTTCCAACGCAAACAAACAATTCAAGCAAACTTATTGAAAAGGTCCTATGTGCAAATGAGAGCCTCTCTTTGTTTACTTTCTCTTCCACTAATAACACGGTCGCATTTGCGTTTGTTGCTTAACTCTTTGCATAATATGCTAGTCGAAATCATACTCTACCAATATGTACTGGAATATTATTGGAAAAATTAACGGTGAAGCCGTGATAATCGAAAGAGAAAGTAAACAAAGAGAGGCTCTCTTTTGCACATAGGTCCATTTCAAATAAAATATAAACACGACAATCGAACTAGTTTGTTTTGTTTTTCTCGCATTTAACCATGCCATACCTAAATTTCACGTTGCAACAGTACAATAAAACTTCGCAATGTGTTCCGGAGGGCCACGAACGAACTTGAAAATACATTACAAATATTAGAGTCAGTCATCCCGAATGGAACATCCAACGCTCAGTCACGGGTCAACAACAACAAAGAAGAAGCTTGTTCTGCTCTGTCAGAGCCGGTCATATTCCGCGCAGTAGCGAGCTATCTCTCCTCTCTGTGCCGGTACGTCTGAATGATTTAATAACAGCCAATTTCCATTGTTTGTAAGCTCTGCCACCACCATTGGCCTTTTGGACCCTATCGCCACCCACGATCCCCGGCCAAGTGTCAAGTGTAGCGTCAAACTCAAGTGCCACTCGGGCAACAAAAGAAATGAAACTTTCCTCGGTGATTTGGTGCCTCACGTTGCGTTGCTTTCTTCTAGAAGCGTCTCTTTTTTCCTATCCTAGATACCAGAAACGAGTCGAGCTAAAGCGAAAGTAGCATGGATTGACATCTATGGGAGCGAGCTTTTCACGCCCTCGAGGGATGGCTTTTTTCCATTCTTCCGTCGTTGTTGCAGCGACGAAACAGACGGAAGCAGACACAATAAAACTGCTTCCAGCTTTTTAATCGTCCCTCGCGCCATCCAATCCCCCCGCCGCGCCGGTGCCCACTATTTCCTTTCAAGGATATTTAATAACACAATATTTTCAATCTTTTTATTGCACTCCGGACCGTGTTGTCCTTTCGGACTATCATCACGGACCACTTTCGGCCGAGTGGGAAGTGTCGTTTGCGAAATTGCTACGTCTGAGAAGCAAGTGGAAAAGCTACTACTATTCATTTGTCTCCGCTTTCAGATGGATGCTTGTTTGGACCCGCTCCCTGGCTGGTTGTCTACCCAACTCGGGGATCCATCCCCGGACGGATAGGAAACGCGATCCTGGGCAACATGGCCATGGCACGCCAAGTGGGTCATACAATAATGCAAACGGAATAGTAGCACAATTGTTGACGAGAGGACTGCCACCCCTTGTTGTATGGGTACAATGGTACATAGTTTGCCAACAATAGTGGACGATATTTGAGCCCTATGGTTGGCGATGAAAGTGTTGTCGTCCCGGTCCGGCTACAAAGTTGCTGGTTGTTAGGTATTGAAATGCAAACGAAGAAATTGTTCACCACCGCCCTGGTAGCTACAACTGTCAGCAGTTGTTCCGAAGTGAGTGCAGATTCATGACAATTATATTGGGAAGAGAATGGTTGAAGACAGAATGTTGTTAAAGACGTAATAAAAATAGGACCGGAACGCTTGCTGTTGTACACAATAATTCAATGCTAAAAGACGCTTTATTTCATATACATAGTTACAGGATGTTTGCTTCACCATTAATATTCTCGCCAGTGGTGATAGGAAACCACAATTAGAGCCAAAATTCATGTTATACTTACTATCGTATCTCAAAGTGTGCATTTTTGGTTTCACTCTTTTAGTTCCATTGGAAGTTGCGAAAATTACCTACCGAGCTTTGTCCTAATATTCATAGAACCAAACGACGTTTTAGAAGAGTAGTGATTCAAAGTTGGTTGGCAAAGCTGTATTAATGTGCAACATAAGGCCACGCTATGCTGCCATTCACCTCTGATACAGAACACCTATCTCTTACCTGCTCGCGACGCCAACCGGGGTACGGCCTGTCTTATGCCATTTTTGCGTGAACTCGGGTCTAGGTCGGGTTTCGAGCGGAAGCGGCATTAGTGACAATCTGGTGGGATCTGTGGTTGTATGCTGACAGGGAAGGGTAACCAACGACGCACGCGTACGCTTCTAGGGCATATTGTTTTTATTTATTTTTAGCCGCTCAAGTTTTTTTCATTGGCTCTTCGAGAATAAATGGCTTCCTGTTATAGCTTCATTTTGTTCATGACCTACGATATAAGTAAATATTGTAAAACCATTCTATGTAGTCTACATATGCTTGACGAAAAATAAAAATAAAATATAAAGATTGAATTTTTCGCGGCTTATCTTCCTTTTGATAGTAGGGCCGGTCGAACAAGCTCAAGTTGAACGAAACTTAAAAACTAATACTAAAAATTCGCACATAAGACAACTGAAACGGTCGTTGAAGTATAAATAAGAAGCAACACTCCCGATGGCCGGCTGTACGGAGTTCAAGTCGCTCGATTAAAATTTTTCGAAAACTGAACGCGCTTATCACTAAGATCGTATTGTCTACCAAGACATCTCCTGATCTTTTCCCTCTCCTACTAAGACAATTCCTTTCCCGTGATGCTCGTGGAAATGCAGAGGTAGTCTCGGTCTCTAGCAACAGCGAGTATTGAACTAACATTCCTTTTTTTCCACGCTAGAACAGCATTAAACGTGGCCGGCGTCGTTAATGACCATTTTATGAAAATGTTGAGACATTGAAACATACACAGTGAGAATGATTTGTTCCTTCCAAGCATCATTTTTTTTGGTTCATTGTGCATTTTCAGTCACTCGGTCAATCACGAAGCACAACTACGGGCAGTCTACCTAAGTGATCCAAATTTAGTGTTTTTCATATAATTTCGAAATCCATGTAAATATTAAATTCAACTTGTCATCACTGTACTTTGCTATGTCTCTCCCTAAGGAGAAATTTGGGTAAAAAGAAAGGGTAGGTATTGTCAGCGACAAAACTGAAGTGAAGTAGGATACACTTAGGCTGTTAATTCGATTGCTTCAATTTTGACTATCTTCTGTATGATTGCATTAAAATCAGCTATTTCGGTATAGTCGGTAAGCGTTATCGAACTTGACGGGCAAATCGTCGTTAAATTCGGAGGTTTTTGTGCAGCATCATTCTGTATCAAGTGCTCGAAAATGCCGAACGAGCTGTGGGACACAGTGTCGAACAACTTTAATCTCCTATGGTTATGCAATGCTTGTAAGAAGCAGATGGTGCAGGCAAGATTTCGCAATGCGATGTTATCTGTCAATGCCACAAATGAAAAACTGATTGATGATATGAAAGTGGAGTTGCAGTGTTCTATATGAAATTAAGTCGGAAATACGTAACAATTTCAAAACGCTTATCGAAACAATACCATCAACCCCGCAACCGACATCACGTCCGGCCTTTTTCGGCTTAGCTAAACGAAGACAAGACAGGGACGAAGCTGCTGAATTGATTCAAAGCAGACCAGCCAAACTTCTACGAGGCACTGGGATGCTAATCCCAGCGTCATGTATCGGTTCGGGAAAAGTTTTGGCTATACCTTTCAGGCATCTCTCCAGACGTAAAGGATGAGCAAATAATATCGCTTGTCTCAACCAAACTGAACAAAACCGACGTGAAGGTAGACTTCACGTGCAAGCAATGCTAGCTTCCACTTGTCCAATCGGAATTGGCTTCCGTGAGTTTGTCGACAGACGTACGGTAAACCGGATTTATTGGAAGCCACCGATCGTTACAGCGGATACGATAACATCGAATCTCGACGCAGTGACTGCAACATCATAATGCTAATGCTAACTGATTGTGATTATGACATCATCGTACTGTCTGAAACCTGGCTGCACTCCGACATAAGAAATACTTTCCTCAAACTACACAATATTTCGCTGCGACCGAAGCTCCGCTACTAGCACCTTAAGCCGTGGGGGCCTAATAGCCGTAAAATCTCACCTTCACTGCAAATCAGCCTCTGTTGAAGATTGTGATCGATTGGAACAGGTATTTGTGCGAATCAAACTTCTTTGACAAGCAGTTTTCATTTGCGGCATTTACTTGAGACCAAATTCAAGCCCGGATTTATACACCACGCATGCTAACGCTGTGCAGCGTCTTGTCGATGAAGCAGATGCTGATGATTTAATTGTTGTTGGAGACTACAATCTACCCAACATCAGTTGTATCGTCAGAGCAAAAAAAATCTCTTACTGAAACGATGATCGCCGTCGGTCTACACCAAATAAATGATTTGCTAAATGTTAAAAGGTGCCTCCTCGACCTAGCGTTTGTGAATGATTCTTGCATAGAGCTGATTGACCCGCAATCATCTATTTTAAAAATTAACAATCACCACAAAACCATTTGTTTTAAAAATCGACACACACTTTGAAACGATTCACCCACTTGACGATAACCGAACGGAGTTCGATTTTAATTGCTGCGACTTTACCATGCTAAATAGTAAATACTGATCTGTTCTCCATTGACTGGGTTGGCCTATTTGACGAATATACAACAGACGCAGCAGTGACTATTTTCTAAGATAAGTTGCTTGAATTTTTAAATTTGAAAGTCCCCCGCCGTCGTTGCAATAGAAATTTTACTCGGAATCAACCTTGGTGGACACCTGAACTACGATACCTACGGAATCGTGTACGAAAAGCTCGCAAACGGTTATGTCGTCGCAGGTCTTTGGAAAACAGAGAAAAGTTGCACTCAATTTATGCGCACTATAACGAATGCCTTAGAACTACATATCAGTCGTTCATCAATTGCATGCAAACGTGCCCAAAGGAGCCGGATCGGACGGTCTAGCACATACTTTTGCCAAAAATCACGTTAGCATACAAACGTTTAAGGCTTTCGCGATCATCCATGCAGACCAAAGCCCGCGGTTCCGAGCATGAAAACCTCGGTGATTAAAGGAATGTTTTAGTAATAATAAACTTACCGCCGCGGTCTCAAGCTGGAACCCACAAGCGCCTGTGTTGGCGCGATAACACACGTCCGGAAATCTCTTCCTTCGGTCTTAGCAGCCTAGGTCCATTCAGTTGGACCAATTAAAAATAACATTCACTAGACAACACGTTCCGTAGCAACATGACCGGGAACTCTAGTGATATGAAGTAACTTACTCTCTTCTAGCATCTGTACCATACACTAAAAATTAAGCATCAGATACACGGTCCGCGCGCGATCATTCAAGAATACACGCGAATATGCGAATGGCCACACGTTAAAAAAATGAATTTGTGCACTGGCACCCCCTTCAAATATACACGCTAGCGTTAGCGACAAACACGTTAACATACAAACGCTCGAGCCTTTCGTGATCATCCACGCGCACCAAAGCCCGTGATCTCGCAAACAGGAGAGCACTCCGGTGACTAACCGAATCTTTTTGGCACCTATAAATTTATACGCGCGGCTTAAGAGTGAACCAACAAAATACCAAGTCCATCTCTTCATCACCTTCACTATTTCCATTTTGTGAGTTTGGCGGTCATCGGAAAAAATTCAAAACGAACTGCAATTTTGTTTACACTGAAAAAATAAATTCGTTAATAGAATAAAACTTATTATACAACGAATGAATTCATTCTTCGTTATCTGCAACGAAGCATTTTCGTGCATTGTGAATAGTTGGTTCCACGAACTGAAAAAATGGCGACTTGATGAACGAATTTTTTTGTAACTTTACATAATGTATGTTGCACGAAAGTTATCGTCGATGACGAAACGATTTTTCGTGAATGAAACAAAATGATTCGTTCTTTTACTAAATTTTTGTACATAGCATGAATATTTTTGAAAAGAGCGAAATTATTTTCGTACATTAAACGAACAAAAGTTTTCGTATTTCTACATATTATTTTGCATCCGATCTTTTTGGGGTCGATGCTTGGCAACATTGGTTTTTTAATCAATGAGATCAATCTGACAAAATCGATTTTATTTCAAAGTGCTGACCACTATTGAGTACTAGAATGGTCATGGTTTTAATAAGTAGAGATAGTACCAAGAGCTGTTCGGGTGTTTGAAATAGTGCCGAATTAACACATTAACAGTACACTCGAAGCCGATGTCTTCCTGATCTCGTTCTTGATCTAATCGAACTTAAATTCACGGAGACATATCTGACGACAATTCAAAACCATATTTCCGAATGAATACTGAAAAGTGTTTCGAAGAAGTACTCGGTGACTGAAGAAGTTTATATGTTTTTTTGTTGCCAGGACAAATTTTTGTTATTTTCCATTTATACGTGTGTCGCAATTCATTGGATAACAAAGGAGCAGTCCTAGGAACGCTCGCTGTTTGGTCGAATTGTACGGACCAATCATGGGGCAGATAATTTCTGCTGTCACAAATCCAATATTTCCGTTATTTTTAGTAATTGTACATTCTACGGAATTGGCTACAAAATTGTTGTGTACATTTACAATCAGATAGCACAAACATTTAGTTTTTTTATTCTGTACAACGCAACTGATAAAACCTATCAATTTAGACTGTTTCTGTTGCTGTTTAGACTGTTTAGATGTTTTCCATGTAATTCAATTAATGTAAATATACTAAAAGATTGCAAGATTGTTGGACGGTAAAAATTGAGTTATAATTAATGTTAAAAGAATTAAAACGAAGAAAAAGCGGAACTTCATCCTCTAGATGGCGTAAAAATAGGCAAAAAATGTTCGGGAATGTACACCGTTTGCCCCGCTAAAATACGGGGAAAACGGCGTATATATGATTCATTCATTTTTTTTTTATTTTCACAAACAATCTTGGCAATTATCTTCTATATCAAAGTTGCAAATTTCGAATTGAGGTTAGCAACAATGTTGCCGGTCTGTTCAGTTTCACCAACAGATTTTGTCATCAGTGTTTGTATGTAAATTTGATATTTCAATATATTCATAATGAAATAGCCATCCAACGTGAGTGCTCTTCTCTTAACTATGAATACAGTACTCATAACAAAATCAACAGCAAAAAATTATGCACTGACAAAGTAATTATAACAACTCTCGTATGGTTACATAATAGAGACATGCACCAGCAAAAAAAAACAAGCAACGATGCCAGTACAGGCACTTATTCAAAGCGACACGATCAAACAGGTTCACCTTTCCTGCAAACAAGCGCGGAAATCATCCGGAAAATAAACCAGAGTAGTTCCTGAAATCATCACACTTGATACAGTGTGTGCCTGGCGTATGGTGTCTAGCCGCCGTGCTCGCGGAATACCGCGCCACAGTGACAGAGCACAAACTGCCAAATGCACTTCCTTGCCGTGGGAAAGTCAGCAACCCGGCGCACCAGTCCCGACCCGACCCAACCCGACCCGATCCCACCCGAGCGCGACAACCCTTGCTTGCAATAACAAAAGAGCATGGTCTCATTTATTTAATTTGAAAAGAAACGCTTCTTCAAAGCGTATTTGTTCAACACAACATACACAAACACATTCGCCCGGTTGCCACACACACACCCTTCGAGGGGTTATACCGGGCCAGTAAATTCCGCATGACACCATGAATCTGGGGTGTTCCTGGGTGGTGAACGTAGGTGATACTTTGTTACATAATACTAGCACATTTACTGTTAAAGTATTTCCGCTGAGTGGTGCAAGCCGGACCCGGCGGGGTGTGTGGGAATTGTGTACCTTTGTCGTACGTATGTCTTGTCATTGGGGTGTTCACTTGGTTCCGAAGAGGGTCTTTGTAGTAACATCGTTTCTGATTGTACACAATTTGTTCCAGCTCAGCATCCATCATCCGTAGCTCGAAGCGATGATTGTTCGTACTGAAATCAACTGGACCGAAAGAGCATACGAGCGGCAACTTTCCTGTATCTGGACGTATGTACATTCAGCTGGATGCACTTTGCAACTATCTCTGATGGTGGTAGCTTTTCGCTATCATAAGAACCGACAGTAGCATCATCAGCAGCTGCCAGAGAAAAAAAAATTGAGTTAATTCACTTTGGCAGAAATTGTTGAACTTTTCCAACTGGTTTTCCAGGTTCATCTTGAACAATGATGACGGTCACCTCAATGTTCCTTGACCTATTGTTGGTTGAAAGGGGTAACCTGATTATTTTTGTGACAAAATGTTTCCCATCTTCCTTACCTGGAACAAATTAAAATCGGGTTTTTTTTCACTCCGCATCAGACGCTGTTATAAGCCGCTCGTGTGATTGATTGATTACTAAATAATAAAACAATACGAGTCATGTTTTAGTTAGAGCATTCTATTTCCACGTGTTACCGCATAGAGGGCGCCAAAATTAATTTTTTGACGGAGAGAGATAGAAACTAGGTTTCTTCTACAAAGTTGTAGAACTGACATTTTGCAGTACTTCTTCCAAACAACTCGATATTCTATCTCACTTCTATGAAAAGTTAGTGTTGGCGCCCTCTATGCGATCACAGGTGGAACAAAAATTTTCTAACAGAAAAAGGACGCGTATTATGTACTACAATGCTTCTAAACATACTATTCAGCCATTATTTCACAGAAATGTATAGTTCGCGGGACTCGAATACTGATACACAACCCTGCACTGCTAGGCCCCATACAAAACTGACTCAGACATCACTTCGTTAACCCTCCGGCAGTCGCGCTTATGGCCCACTGAACGAGCAGCCGCTGATGCTCTAAGACGATTTCGCTAGATTTTCAGAGCAGCGTGCACTTAGTGCACTAGCGCGATTGCCGGAAGGTTAAAAGTTTAATAACTTCTTTTATAAAAGCCGGATTGACAAGCAGTCTTCGATAAAGTTGTAGACAAATAAATTAATTATCTATCTTATTTTTACTTACAGTGATAACAGGATGCATACAGTGCAACCTAGCGACGAAAATGCGAACTTGTGGGTCTCCATTCAGTGAAGTTTGTATGGGTTTTCATCTTATACAAACTTCACTGCCCATGATCGCAAATCAGTCCCATAATGATAGGAAACCCCACTCAAAATGGGACAAATATGCGACCATGGACAGGTCAGGCACGTTGGTCCGGTAGCTAGACTTGTCCGATTTGCTTCAAATTTGGTGCAAGTACTCCTGGTACTGCCCTCCTGGACTCAAGGGCGGGCCGATTGAGTTTTCCAAAATTCATTATATTTCTGGGCAGTCTAGTGTACAGGTACAGGGTCTGGCACTCGAAGTGAAACCAACTTTAGATCGTTCGCGCAGCTGTCACACTACCGTCAGCTGTCTATAAATTGGCTGAATGACAGTTCAGAGTATTGTTTACAATCGTTACAAAAATGAACGCAGAAAAAGTCATCTGTGATGGAAATCAACAGAAGGAGTTGCTTCGTTTGACTGAAAACGGCTAATTCCGGAACATAGTTTATTCTGACGATTTTTTTCAAATTGAGCAATTCGTAAACTCTCAAAACGATAGGGTTTACTTGACCCACCGTTTATAAGATAATTTGAGTTATTGGTTGGCCATCAGAAGACGCGCACGCGCGGCAAATAATGCTTTGGGCTGCTGTGATATATTATCGAAATTTTTTTCTGGAGGCTGCTTTGAAACTGAGGGCAGACAAACAATTCGTTCGCAAACCATGGACGTTTGAAAAAGACTCGACCCCGTCTTCCAAATCATGAGTGAACCAGGAATGGCTGAAAACCAACGTTCCGAACTTCATTTCGATGACACAACGGCTCCCGAATTCACCAGATGCGAATCCAATGGATTATTCTCTCTGTGTAATTTAGGAGATTTGCTGTATTTTCTAAACAGTCGTTTTATTTCTCTAGATTTGGAGCCGGCATTTCACTCTGTTTTTTTTTTAAATAAAGATCTCCTTTATGTTCTCTTCTTCCGACGTTTTGGTCCTTATTGGACCTTTCTCGAGGAATAGAATTTTGGTGTTCTCTTACCTGATAGTTCTTGCTAAACACATAGCTGTCAAGTTCTGTCTAAGTTTCTGGTTTCGGTTCATGAAACCACCCGTCGCACGAAAACTGTTTAAATCAAACGATTTATTTTGGACCACGATTGGCGTCATAGCAAAAGTGAATTACGTCTGAAGTTAGTGATTATTTTGACACATTCTATATTTTAATGATAATAAAAATAATTTTCCAAATCGAATTTATGACCTGTTCAATTGGTGACACTTCGAGTGCTGGACACTGTATGTGGTTAATTCAGTGGCTTAATTAGAATTTGTATACAAGGACGCTTTCTCCAGTTATGCACCTTCGAAATCAAGAATACTAAATACAATGCTTAGAATCAGTTATAATAACGGTCAATTTCACATAATCTCAAGGGCACCAACTTTGGAGCTTTAGTATTTTCGAAGAAATTTTATGATACAATACAGCGCATTTTTTGGAAAAATAATGTTGTCCTTCCAGCGCTACTCATGAAAAATCAATTCTGCAATAACATTATTTAGAGACTTTGTGTCCCTTCTGGGAGATCGTCAGAGTCACACTCTTCCTGATCCTGACACAAAAGGCTATAAGAGCTCATCGTTTGGTGGTGTAGCTCTCTATAGCAATTCTGCATAAGTGTGCATAGAACAGTTTCTACTCGCGCTATTTATATGCGGGACATGTCCAGAGCAAAACACTTTACGGCATTCCCATTGCAAGAAACATCCTCATGATCCCCTCCATACTTGCCACTTCTTAACATTCCATGGTAAGCTGCAGGGCCCAATTGCTTTCATTTAGTAAAATTCATGATCCGCGGTACAAAGAGAAACGGGCAGGCCCACCTTGTTGAAGAATTAATAATTTAGCAAAGCAGACCCATCGAAAGTCTCCCAATACAAGTTTGCATAGACGTAGAACTTTGTCTCTTGTTACACTTTGATTATGACTACAATCCAAAAACTTTACTGACTACAGCAGGGGATCTTTGAAACATCCACTCTCCTGCTTCAGCAGATCCATACTTGTCAAACTCGATTCGGCGACTACACTATTGATCTTAACTTTGTGAGCGGGTATGTAGACACGGCACTCCTTCGTAAGGGGTTTGGCACCAGCAAAGTAATTTGCTTGCTTTCAACTTTCAAACCACTACCTTGAGATTATCAGGGTGTAGTTTTAAAATTTCGATAGCGAGCGAATGTCGTTCCGTGAGGTTTTTCGAAATCTGCAAAATACTTACCGCTTTATCTCTGGGTCGATAGAACATCACAAATGGTCCGACCGAAACTTAACAGAAGTATTTTAAACAAGCAATCGGTGCCCTAATATTACTTAAATTCCGGATATAACCCATTAGGCATAAATACGTTAGAGGCCATGTATAAATGGCATTGTAGCTTTAAGTAAGACGGGCATTAAAACCCATTGCACAGTGGTCCAGAATGCAAATTTAGCAGGAATTTTGAGATTTTACTAAAACTAAACAACTTAGCCTTATTAAGTCTTTGGAGAAGTTTTCGTAGTTTATGAGCCCCCTCTTTTTTGTTAAAACAACAGTTGGGGTGGTTCTAATTTTACCAAGATCAAAAAATTAACTTTTTAATCTTTCTAGCTAGAGCCAAACGACCTTCAGCGAAGTTGTAGAACGACAAATTTTGGAAAATTTTGCTGAAGACGTGTAAGCTCTATTTGTCATACTTTTTATTTTACAACAAATTTAAAGTCGGAGCTTAGGGTGTTTCTTCGAAATACAGTTTTATTCCAATCACTTTTGCTGTATTCATTTAAAACTGAATTAGTTTTCAGACAACTTTAAGATTGTTTCAAGGTGAATAATTTGTTTCATGGCACCATATATCTAGCTATTTCCGTTGAAAAGTTATGAGCACTTTTTCGCCAAAAATGGGGTTGTTTGGAATAACAATATCACTCATTTGCGGCAAATAAAAGATAATTATTTTTAAACTATAAATAAGGTTATGATTAGAGTTATAATTGAGCAAAAAATGGCGAAAAAGATATTTTTTAAAATTTCATAAAATTGATTTAAAAAAATCGTTTTTTGAAATATTAAGTGCTTGTATCTTCTGCACAGAGTTTTGATGTATTAGTCTTCAAAAACTCTGAAAAACATCTGAAGGATAGGTTGGAAAACTGAACTTATATTAAAAATTTGAAAGTTATATGAAAAATTTGGTTTGTCATGAATTGATTCTTTGTAATAGGTTTAAATTACTTTCACGGTGAACAATATAAAAAATGTAGTTTCGTTTTCATGATAAAATATTGCACTTTACAATACTTTTCTATTATTTTAAATAGTAGGTAGGGTGGTTCTAATTTTTTTTAAAATCAGAAAATTAACTTTTTAATGGTTCGAGATAGAGTTTCGCTGTCTTCCAGAAAATTGAAGAAAATGAAATTTAAATTTTTTGTCTTAGACACTGAAACTCTATGTTGTGTACTTTTCATTTTACAAGAAATTTACCAAAAATAGGGTACTTCTTAAAAAAATGGTTTTTTTGCATAACTTTTGCAGTTTTGAAAAAAGTTGGTCGAAAAAGGTTTAACAAGGTTCTCATAAGAGACCCGGCAGTCACTGGTGGCGATTTCAATTCTTGGATAGCTCAAGAAAAGATGGATGTTAGGCTACGTAAAGAGGGTGCCACCAGTACTTCTCGCTGAAGCGGCCGGGAACCCATCATCTTCGTAACTTTTGGTAATCCTTCACTGGTGAGAAACATGAGTGGGAGAGTTCGCGAGGACTACATGCGTAGTGATCACCTGCCAATCCGGTACGACATTGGTCAACTAAATGATGCTATAAGAACAAGGACAGGGATCTCTTTGTGAAGGTACAACGCGCATTCTTCTAACTAGAACGGGGGTTAAAAGAAATGTTAGCTGTGACATGTGACACCCCCACGTTAATTAAATTGGAGCTACGCTGGACGACGAACATTTTTTTCTAGTAAACGAGTAATCGAATCATTTACCCCGGAATCCACGGGTAATCGAGTTTGACCTGTATTGCAAAAGACACACCTTATTAAAACATTTGTCTTAGAATTTTTACACAAATAACTATAAACAACTGATACGTACTATTAGCAGGGCCGTCTTCAGACCACTTGGGGCCCCTGAGCACTACTGAGCTTAGGGGCATCCATAATTGAACAGCTATAAACTACTGCAGAATAGGATGATCAAGAATGATCGCCAGCATCACGAAGCCATTTCTACACCATGCCACCCTATGAGAATAAAATATACGGAGAAAAAACACAAAGTCAGATTTCCATTTATATAGGTATACACCGAAACGTCCCAGTACAGTCGAAAAACGGAAGGTGGTTTGAGTAGATCATAAACAGTTATTAGCATTTCTGACCGATCTGACCGATGGTGACTAAGGGCCTAACACACTATATGCGGTTTTGAAGCTTGTGGTGAGCTGCGTACAATGTAATGGACCTACCACCTACGTTATACCCTCCCAAGACGGCGTAATCTGATCTTCGTAGTTGTAAGACGTTGTTTGCGCTTGAAGAGTGCCTCCGTCCGGAAGCAGGAATAATGAAGTTGGGCGGGTTAAACGTTTATTATTTGAATGTTATCCAGACTAATATGAATAAAGGGCTCAGTGCAAGAACGGCCCAAGTCAAAAATATCAAAAGTGGGTAATCACAAATTATTGTGGTATTGAATTTTCGAAGTTTTTTTCAAATACTGAGCAATATTTTTATTAAAATTAATACCTTCAAATTAAGTTTCTTTTTTTGACAGAAATCTGTGTCATTGCATTCATTACATAATAGCATACCATAATTACCATAATTTGTGATTAACCCACTTTTGATATTTTTTGGCTTGAGCCGTTCTTGCACTGAGACCTTTAAATGTTTTCGTACATACTCCATAACGTGTAACCTTAAACGAATCGCACTACAGCAACTATTTTAAGAAACAGTTAATGCAGTTTCCACAAGAGTTGCATTGTTTCGTTCTGTGTTGCTTTCAACTTTTTTATATTTTGATTATAGAGGTTTTAACCATAAGGTCATTCGTCTCTTCGAGTTAGAGAAATCTCTTATGAAAAATTTCCAACCATACGTGCCGGGTCGGGACTCGAACCCAGGTGCGCTGCGTACAAGGCAATCGATTTACCAACTACGCTACACCGACCCCTGCTTTCAACTTCTTGCTGTTCCTGATACGATGGAATTGGAAATAAGTCTATTTCAAACATTGGAAAAAAGCCACATTTGATCGCATGGTCGTTCTAGGCGACGATTTGTGAAGAATTTTTTGCCGGCGTCGGCGGTAAAACATGATGATGAGTTATGTTCTACCATAGACCATGCGGTAGACTTGGGTGCAACGCCCAACTTAGCAGAAGGCAAAGAATTTTTCACATTTCCTTTCGATCATGTCCATATGAGCCTGCCTAGTCCTAGTTTTCCATTTTAAGTTTATAACTGATCCGCTCTAAAATATCTATTCGTCTTTCAATTTCATTGCTTTCGTTTCTCTTAGTCTCAAATTTGCCGAAAATAGCCAACAAAATCGATACGGTAGAACCTTGCGGCAATTAAAACATAGTAACAATAACAATAATTAGCACTTTCACCATACGAAGGTACAAACATTCAATATTTTAATTGTTACGCAAACAAATTTAAAAAAAAAAACTTCATAGCGAAACATCGAAATTACTCGACCCTATTAATACGAGCGATACAATTCATTTCATTGCCAGTCATGTAAAATATTCTGATTCTGATTTCTGAGTCTTGCACGTTACTGTGGCATATAATATGCTTTTGCGTTTGTCATTTGACCGTCAAGTGAGATATCGAATTTAGCAAATTGAAACTAAATTTCAAATTAAAAATTATTTTATTTTTGTAGCACAAGAATTTTTGGGGAAAAAATGTTGGGATTAATCGAAAAAATATAGCATAGATCACCAAATACACAAGGTTCTTTATATATCTTAAAAGGTACCCACATTTGCCTCGACTCCTATGATTTAGGGTAAAGGTAGGGTCGATTGGTGTAGACTATTTCAATTACACTTTCACAAAGGCTTTTTTAAATTTTGGGGGGTTTTACGCCCTCATGACGACCTAAAAATAGTTTTGGTGGTAGAACAATAACATTATAGTTTCTGTACCAGTCTAAGACGACATAGTGAAAGATGCCAAATGCGGCCGAGGAAATATCGAGTCGTCGTGAGACCTCAGGAAGTCCACAAGTCACTTGTGGAGACTTCTATATAGAATAATCCGTTCATGGTTCCAGACGTGACGAAGAAGTGAATATTTGCAACCACTGCGAATCGCTTGCCAAACAAGGATTTTGTAGCGAAACTCAAAATCATCTTCACTTTTTGTGCAGCTTCTTCTGCAAGTTTTGTTATCGTGTTTTCGTTGCAGGTCGTACTCGGTGCCTTTCGGACTTTGTATACGTGACGTAGAAAACATTTCAATGTTTTTGCTCAAACTAAACTTGAATCGAAATGTTTAATTGACGTTTAAGTTTGTTTGAATACCACCCCAGTCATGCAGTGCCTTGTTTTCTAACACTACCGCAATTCCGCTTGATTACCTGATGCTCTTTTTTCACATGCGATGAGGCACAATATGCGTTTCCTAGCTGCTACTGATCAATTATTACCAACACACTAGAGAGTTATAAACAATTGAGTGCAACTTTTCTTGAAATATAACCTTTATATTGATTTTGATTCATTCTATGCTGGGGGCCCCTGGCCCTGGCCCAATGTGCCCATGGGTAAAGACGGTACTGACCGTTAACTCGTTACTAATAAATAATAATAGAAAACTAAAAATATAAATCGCATCTTGAATTTCAGAAAAATCGACTAGGGCCAAAATAGGTGCATTTACATTAACCACAATAGGAAAATTTACCATGACCATTTTATTTGCAATGAATGAAGCTAAGGTTGCCACTCGTGTTGTTGCTACGCAGCGACCCTTAACTGCTGGCTAGGGAGGTGAGTTTTGTCCCTTTGTTGCGACCTCTGGTGATGAATAACCGACACCACATAGTGCTTCCCATGTGATGCCGCTGCCTCCTTTGCTCTTCTTTTCCTGTTAGTTATGGAGGAGAGCAATGCTCGTTCGACTTATCCTCCACAGCGAGAATAGCTGGTGCTTTTGTATTCTTGGCACTTAGTCGGGGAAGTGGAGTACTACACCAGATTAAACCGACAAAACCGTTCTCAAATGTGAAAAATTTACAGCTTTACTGTAACGTAGTAATAAAAAGCGATTAAAGTGCTCTAAAATGCCGAGCAATCGCTTTGATTTCAATTTCCGTCTAGTTCCACTCAAAATCCACCACCCCGAGGTCAGTGAAAATCTCCGAGTCAAAGCCTCTCCAGAGGTGGCAACCCTAAATGAAGCTTAAATTCATAAAATAACACAGAAAAAAAATTGATTCGATTATCTGGGGTGCGATTTTTTTGAAATCTCCGGATTATCGAGTCCGACCTATACTAGGAACCGACTCAGCGGGGGGTCGATCCTGTTTTTTACATTTTTTATAAGCAATCTATTGTCCACAGAATCCACTGCACTGAAACCGTATTTTATCCTTTTCCTAAGGAATAAGTTAAATATTCCACGAAAGCAGTCGTCGAGTGCACGGTTATGTGATTTTATTCTTTTTTTATTGATTTCCCAGAAGTGGTATTTACCTCTATGATACGATAAAAGTTTTCGAGGTACGAATAGAAACTCATTGAACTCAGTAAAATCGAACCTATGCATTTCTATGAGTAATAGCTCAGATACACATACACATTCATATCCAGTATGGAGAAACAAAATTTGCTTACTTATGTTATGCTTTAGCTTGCAAAAGCAAAACTCACCTCACCTTCAGACGGTGATTTCCCAGGTGGTGTCTTTTAGTGTCCAACGGTCACAGTATTGGATCTTCCTCTGCACCGTTCGGAATCGGACAGTAGCGCAGCGGTTGAGTTAGTATGTAGGTATCTGCATAGAATGTGATTTTTCCTGGTATCATTTTTTTTTCTTTCCACCTCTTAAATCTAGTGCTGGCAGGTGTATCATTAGGGATGAATGCAATTCCGATGGATTTTATTTTGGTTTTCTTTACTTTGCTTCACTTGCATCAACCTTACAACTGTGCAGTGTGAGCTCGTTAGTAACCCACAGAAGTATTATAAAGTGTTTGTCAAAGTTGGTTAGAAGTTTAGATTTAACATTAAACAGCAGAAAGTATGTAGAGTAAAGCAATTCTTAGAAGTACAGACATGAACACTGGCGATTAAGACTTTCTGGGCAGTCGAGCTCTGTGCACTGATACTCTCCCAAGTCGACATCTTTAAAATCCTCCAAATCGTATCAGCCAGTGAATGTGATATAGCAAACCAACACACAGCCTTTCAAAGCATAATAATCCAGCTTAAATCGGCAAACTAAAAATTCCAAAATAAATAATCATTGCCCCTGATAAACCCGCCCGTCCTGTGAATCATTCGACCGTTGAACCCAATTAATTTCCTGCTGAACCGTCTCCCGCACACTCCATCATAAAGCAATTTCTCAATTGTTCTCGGGCCCGATTCTGAAGAAACAATTACTCCAGGCTCATAATTAATACGAGCCGACCTATTCATAGAGCACCGTAATTACGGAACCACACTCGGCACCTGCGCATCCGTTCCCTTCTTCCGTCCTGTAGCACCTCAGACGCGAAAAAGCCACATGTATGCGATTGTCCACATATGTGTCATCACCCTTCTAACAAGCCGTGTGCACAGATACTTCACACTCGTCATCCTCATTGTTGCGCGCCTGTATCTACACACCGGGGCCCCCCAATTGCAGCAACAATGGGCGCTACTGTCTTGAAGATCTTGTTGATAGCCTAGACTAGATTGTCTGCGGCTGCCACACCAACCCGGAAGTTGCACAATTGGATAGGCCTTTTCCGGAGCCCCTACTTCTCCCGGCCACAAGATAACATCTCTCTCTGATGAGCTGCCGCCGCTTTTACCCACTTGGACACGGGATCTAATTAAGACCTGTCTTGTGTCTATCTATGTTCCGCCGCCGCCGCCGCCGCCCCGAACCAGACGAGACTCACTTGTTATACATACATGCTATCTCCTTAATGTTGTGCAGCGAATCACAATATTTTTCCGACCTATACATACCTATCGGTCCCGGACTAGGTCCCGTTTGGGTACTCGCTGTCCCAGACGGGAAGAAGAAAGTTTTTCTGTACTTTCATGTCACCGTTTGCTTTTGTTGTAGCATAGTCAGACAGGCTATGAAAATCGGGGGGTCGAGTTCGACGGTAGGAGGTGTGTGAGAACTTTCTAAGGTAAGGGCAAGGCAAAGCCATGGCTTTGTTACGTTTACTCATTGTGTTGTGGGGGTTTTATTGTGAACGTGCTTTGAGCCAAATGATACGTCGAAAATTGAAGGGAGAGCCTAGAAATTTTGACGGGCTGCCGAAACGCGTTCTGTGGACAAAAGAGACAATTCTGTTCAATGTACGTGTAGTCCTCTGTGTACAGGAGATTAAGCGTGCACATCTGTTAATAATGGAATATTATTTCAATTTAATCTATACTTAATACAAGTAGTAAAGTGATGTTTTTAGATATATTGCTAAAAATTTCGAAATGCCTCCTTCAAACTTGATACTCTGAAATATTTAAAAATTGCCCAAAATACATCTGATTGCCAAGTCGATCTGTCAAATACTGATGAGACGAAATCGAATCGGAAATCCATGAATTTCGGAAATCGTCAATATAATGCGGGATATTACCCGGGACTAGTAATTGAGTAATTTCCTTTTTAGAGTTAGCGATCATCTGATGGCTACACCGGTCTGCCAGATACTGAGGAGACAAAGTCAAAACGAGATTCGTGATTAGATTTTGTCAGCCCCTGGTTTTGTCTGTTCCCGATTTTGTCAGTTTTTACACGATTTTGTGTGGAAATCGATTTGATTGGAGTTAAATACAAGTAAATTCTTTCTTGGACATATGTTTCTTATCTTAGAGATGCAATATATGTAAAACTAAAAATATTGATTTTGTTTTAATTTTTCCACTGAAATTCGTTAAGGGGAATAGATATTAAATAATCAGATAGGGCTATGAGGCTATGGATTGGGCTTCAGTTTATTAACAAGAAAAATATATCCCGGTTTTGTCTCCGTTTTGTCAGCCTTAAATTTATTTCCAAAGGAATTAATAAAAACAGGTCTTCACTGTATTAAAACAATGACAAATTGAAAAATTGGAAATTAGAAAAAGAAAAAGAAATGTTTCACATGTGTAACGGAGAAATGAAAACGAAGAATTGCCAAACGGATCATAAAAAGCGAAAAAGAGAAAATGAAGTTTTGAAAAACGTAAAATATGGAAAATGGAAATATGATAAATTGCAAAAATGAATACTTCAAAATCGAAATTTCACATTAAAAATATGATAATAGTTTAAATTTGCCAAATGTATAAATAAAACAACAAATGAAAAAGACAAATTGAAAATTATCAATTGAAAAGTGAGCAATGTAACAATAAATAATTGAAACAAATTTAAAAAAAATAAAATTGAAAATTGGGAAATCACAAAAACAAAAAAAAATGCCAATTGAAAGAAGGAAAATCGAAAAATTTACAAACAAGGAAGTAGAAAATTATAAAAGTAAAAATTGAAAACTTAAAATTTTTTAGAATGAGAAAGAAGAAATTATTTCTTGAAAATGGGAAAGTTGTAGATAGGAATATGAATAATTAAAAAAGATAGATTTAAAATAACTAAAAAAAGATAGATTTAAAAAATGGCAGATTGTAGAACGAAAATTTTGCATATGGGAAATAGAAAAAAAAAACAGACAATAAAAAACGGCGAAATGAAAAAAATGAAATATTTAAAAGTCGTAAATAGAAATATTGAAAAGTTTAAATAAAGGATAGTATGCAGAAAATTAGCCTATTGAAAATGACAAACTGAAAATGGAAAAATAAAACCTTGGGAAACGGAAATAGCAAAAAAAACATTGAAAAATGCATATGAAAAATGTAAATATTTAAAATGGAAACATGAAAAATTAAATTTTTTAAAAAAAATAAATTGAAAACATAAAAACCTCAAATTTGAAAATGGAGGTTTAAAAACGAAAAATTCAAAAATAAAAGCATTCAACAACATTTGAAAAAAGAAAATATAGAAATGGAACAATTGAGAACAAAATTGGAATGCTTGAAACTGAATAAAAAACTTAAAAACATAAAATTTTAAAATCCTGAACAGATAACTAGGAACTGATTATTCGCATTTGGGGGGAAATTTAAAATGAATAAATAATTGAAATATGGAAAATCGTTGAATTAAAAAATTATAAATTGAGAAATGTCCCAATTTACCATTTCTCAATTTATAATTTTTTAATTATAAAATTAAAAATTGAAAAATCCAGATTGAGAAACGAAAATTCGAAAAATTTAGAAATGAGGGAACAGAAAATTTTAAAAATGGAAAATTGAGAAATAAAGAAATTTTAATTTGAGAAAGAAGAAATAGATAATTTGAAAATAAAAAGGAAATGAATTGGAAAATGGGAATGTTACAGATATATAGAAGGATGAAAAACTAAAAAAAATGTAAATTTATAAATGGCAGATTGTAAAACGAAAAAATTAAAAATGGAGGATTAAAAAACGTAAAATGGAAAAAACGGAAAATATAAAATAGAATATTGGGAAAAAAATATTTAAATAAAAAATAGGAAGCAAAAAAATGGTCAAATGAAAATGACAAACTGAAAAAGGAAAAATTGGAAAACGGAACGGAAATTGCAAAAGGATTTAGAAAAATGAAGTATGGAAAATTTGAATAAGAAAAAAAAAAACAAACTAATTTAAAAACGAAAAATTTCGAAATTGAAATGTTTGAAAATGATAAATTGAAAAAAGGAAAACATAGAAATGCCAAAAGTAAGAACAAAATTCAAATATATGAAATTGAACATGTAAACTCCAAAAATATAAAAACCGAGAATTTTAATTTGAAATATTATGGAAAATGTTAAACAGAAAAATAGGATTTTTTATTTGCTTCTGTCCGGACTGAGTACGCATTGCTGACACCAGAGAGGTGATTCCACCATCTGGACACTTTATATCGACCCTTGGACCGGGAACAATGGCTTTTCTTCCCCTTTCCGAAAGAAGACGCAACCACAGATTTTCACCCCAGAAAATCTCAACGAGCTCGGCTGGCATTAAACTCAGGCCCACTGGGGTGAGAAATGATCGCGCTTACCACTTAAGCATTAGCACCGTCTAAAAATAGTACAATGAACAATGACAGATTGGAACACGGATAATACGAAAAGTGGAAAAATTAGGAATAGAAAAATAGAGAAATCAGCAATGGAAAATCTAGAAATAAAATAATGAAGTGCAAAACAGAAAATAAAAAATTTAATATAGAAAATTGAAAAAATAAAAAAATTGAAAGAGAAAAAATTTCCAATTGAAAAAAGAAAAATTTAAAAACAGGACAACGAAAATTTGAAAAATAGGACCTTGAAATATGGTAACATGAAAAATAAAATAATTAAATGCTGAAAAATTGAAAAATTTAAAAATGAAAAACGGCGCAATTGAGAAATGGGAAATTTAAGTTTAGAAAAAGTGAAAATAGCGCAATGGAAGAATAGAAAATTACAGTGTTGGAAATCGGAATATTGACAATTTAAAAACGAAAAATTGATAAAGAATTTAAAAATTGAAACATAAGAAAATGGCAAACAAAAAATTGAAAAATGGGAAAATGACAAATTGATATATAGAAAATAGAAAGATTGGAAAAACCAAAGCATCAAAATGGGAAAATGAAATATAGAAAATAATAAAGGTCAATTCGAAAATGTAAAAAATTCAAATTGAGCAATATGAAATTGAACATTTAGAATCAGTAAAATAATGAAGAAATGGAAAAATGTGAAATTGAAAACTGTGAAACTGAACATGAAACATCCAAAATTGGAAAAGCGGGAATTGAAAAATGGAAATTTTAAAACCGTACATTGAAAAATGGCAATTAATAGAAAAAGAGAAATAAAAAACAGCAATTTCAAAATTGGAAAATTCGAACAACTAAACTTAAAAGTTACGAAACGGAAAGTAATAGGTGAAAAATGAAATATCGAAAAAATTGATGAACGAAAAAATCTAAAATGGAAAATTATAAAATTGAACAAATGAGAAAATGCAAAATTTGAAAACGGGGAACAAAGGGCTAGAACATTATGAAAATAATTTTAAAAGGGAAAGTAGAGGTGAAAATGGTAGAATGACAGATTGAAAAACTGAAAATTTGAAAAAAATGTGGGAATTATAAATTGTTAAACGGCAAATTGAAAAACCGAAAATTTAAAAAAAAATGGGAATGAGAAAATGAAAAATAAAAGATGGAAAAATATTCAAAAGTAAGAAAATTATAAATATCAAAAAAATAAAAAATGGCATCTAAAAAATTATAGACTAAAAAAGCTCAAAAATTGAAAAATGGAAAATTGTAAAACGTAGAATTGAAAAATGGAAAATTGTAAAACGGAAAATTGGGAAATGAAAATACGGAAAATTTTAAATGTGAAATTTAAAAAAGGGCATCAAAAAATTAGCAAATAAATATAAAAATTGAAAGATGGAATGAAATGACAGATAGGAAAACGAAAAATTTACAAAAGTAAAATAGATTAAAATTTTAAAAAAAATGAAAATTACGTATTTCAATTCAAAAAATGAAAAATTGCTAGAAAATAAGAAATGGGAAACTGAAAAACGAAAGCGACAAATAAGCGAAAAATGTTAGATTGAAAAATGAGAAAATGGAAAATAGAAAAACAAATAGTAGCAAAGCAATCGGAAATTTAAGATATAAAAATAAAATTAAAAAATGACTACCGAAAAATAGCCAAATTGTAAAATTGAAACACGGGAAAATGGAAAAAAGGGAATTTTTAAGTAGGAAAATGGAACAATGGCGAATTGTAAAATGGGAAAATAGAAAAAATGAAAATTAAAAATGGGAGATTGAACAATGACATTCAAAAGCGCAAAATCAACAATGGTTTAGTAGAAAATTGCAAAACAATGAGTTCAATACTATAAAAGTTGAGAAACTGCAAAACTATAAAATTTAAATTTAAAGAAATGCAAAAGTGACAAGTGGAGCAATGGAACACTGCAAAATATGAAAATGAAAAATGGGATACACAAAACAATTAATGTATAGTGGAGAAATAGCAAATTTAAAAACTAAAAAACTGAAGAATCGGAAAATCGAAAATTTTAAAAATAGGACGATGGAAATTCAAAAAAAAGAATCATACAAAATAATCAATCGAAAAATGAAAAAAACGGAAAAATGTTAAAATGAAAACAAGAACAGAAAAACTAAAAATTGAAAAATGTCAGATTAAGAAATAGAAATAAGAAAAAGAGGACATAACACGGAAGAATGAAAAACTCAAACTATAAAAATGGGGAAATTGAAAAATGATACTATGATAAATTCAAAATAGTAAAGTTAGAAAATATGGAAATTTGAAAATTGCAAAATGCATAAATGGCAAAATAATAAGTGGAAAAATAGGAAATAAAAATATAGGACATCGAAAAGTACAATGACAAATTTAGAATAAGAAATTAGAAAGTAAAGCTAAACAAAGTAAACACAAAAAGACAAATTCATGCAAGAAAAAGTGAAAACTATAAATTGCAAAATAGAAAATACAAAAGAACTGGCAGGGAGCAGAATAGTCAATTGAAAAAGAAAAAATATCAAATGTAAAATTTAAGAACAACAAATTTAAAAATCAAAAGAAACCATAGAATTGAAATATAAGAGAAACGAAAAATAAATAAGTGGAAAACTTGACCATGGAGAATTAAAAAAGGGAAAACAGAAAAATGAGACAGAGAAAAATGAAAAATTGTAAAAATAGAAACTTAAAAAATGGTGAATAGAAAAATGATAGAGTGAAAATGAAAGTTGAAAAATGGAAAATTGACGAATACAAAATTAGAGAAGTCTGATTTGGATGTCCCGTGTTTCAGTCGTCAGTAACTGACACCAACTTGCTGCCAGTTAGACGGTATATCCAAACTAACACCAGCTAGACACTGAATCTAAACATCTTCGTACAACAAGTGTGCACACCTCAAACAGCTGGCTGATGCCGAGTGATGCTTCGGTTAACCAAGCACAGATGCTCTGGGTTGCTGACGGGTATAGGGAAACGGACTATCTTTTGACAAACGGCTGCGTGCATGCAACATGCCAAAAGACAGTTTGTTTCCTTATATTATTATAAGTAGACTGTCTTCGACTAAGTTTCCCAACGCCATTGGAATACTGCAAATGTTGAGTTTTGAAAGGTAAACATTGTGCAGCTTCTACCACTGCGAGGGAAGCACCTATTTTTGTGAAAGAAAAGTTTTTGTGTTTTTTGATCCTGCCATTTTCAAGAAAGAAATTATTTTTTTAACTCTATATGCGCTAGAAAATGGGCACGAAAGGGTTAAGAAAATGTATACTTCTTAAATGTTTCAGATTTTTTGAAGCGTAACGATTTCCCAAGAAACCATACACACAGAAAAAAATTTTGGTAAAAATAAAAGCTTTTCACTCTTAGCAAAAAACAACCAACGCATACTCTTAGTTTTACAATAAAATTATTATTGGGATTACTATTCTTCATTAAATTAAAAGGAAAACTTTTATTTTGATTATTATTCTTCATTAATTTAAAAGTTTTACTTTCAACCCAATAGTAGGCGTTGGTTGTTTTTTGCTAAGAGCGGATCACTTTTACTTTTACCAATATTTTTTTTTCTGTGTAAACATTCAGCCATTGTACAATATTGCCTATACATTTCCACTAATGTTGCATTAAAACTTCGTTGTAGCATTTACAATGCAATCAAGCTCTGTATTAGCTTCTTAAATGCATAAAGTCGCAGCCGAAATATAGCATTATCGCTTTCTCTGTATATGTATATAAAGCTGATATAACGCGTACATGCTTCGAGAATCTTTAAAGCTGTATGCTTTAAATATGCATTTAGTGCCATTATAGAGCAAATATAAAACCGATATAATGCTATCGTAGTACTATGGGTTTACTCGTTATGCAACTTATCTTGAAAATTAAATTCGGCTTAGCCTAGGCAGCAAAAGCAGTGCACTTGCCGTGAAGAATGAGGCAAGGTATACCTCTGTACGAGACTTACTAAAAGTATTTTCCATAAAACATTATTCATATCGAATGAGAACGAAATTCCTTTAACCCATTCATGCCCATGTTGTTTGTGGACAACAACGTTTTTAAACAGCTATAACTTTTGATTGGGACGAGATTTACTCACAAAAACAAGTAAGGCTCATTAATGTGATTAATGCTTTTCATTTGAGTATTAACAGTTACGAGAATCAGCTCTAGAACTGAAGTTATTGCAATTAGCATGATTGGATTCTGATGGAGAAGTGCTGCCAGGAACAGTTTACGTTGATGACGGAAAATGATTTTTTTCATATATCTTCGTTATGTTGCAATATTATTGAAAACTGATAAACCTTATAAATTTAGACTGTCGTTGGCTACGTTTTCCACATAATTTGACTATTGTAATTATTCTAGGAGAATTGTATTGAGCATTAGAAGGTAAAAATTTACCAGCTTCTAGCACTGCCATGGGGGGAACGTATCTTTATGGAAATAGGCTTTTCGTGTTTCTTGACCCCACCGTTATCAAGGAAAAATAGTTTTGAAACGCTACATGCACTAGAAAAAAGTTGGGCATGGAAGGGTTAAGGATATTCATTGCAATGCATTAGAAGCATAAGCAAAAACATAGGGAATCGCCAATGATTGCTACTCCATTACTGGTCAGAACTAATTGAGATTGGAAAATGTTCATTGGAACAACATGCTTGGGACTAGCATGAGGAGCCACATTGTGCAATTTGTATTAATCCCTGCATGTTGATCAATACCGAAACCAGCCACGTCCCAATGCATATCTTCTGGGGAAGGAAGGAATGTTAGTCCGATACATGATACATGCTGCTAGAGACCGAGGAATCCTCTGTATCTTCACATGTATCACGGGAAGGTAAGATTCGTTAGTGAGTGTGCCATAAGCATTTTCATGTAAAAATTGCTCTGGGCAGCCGGCTGTCGAGAATTTCGGAAAAAATTTCTTGTGTTAATCTGATTGGCCAAGTAAGCAACTTGATCTCCGGATAGCCGGCTATGAGGGCATTGCTTATATTTAAATAAATCGATATCGTTCAATTTTCTATCACGCTGCAAATTGTTCGTGGTTTCTGTCTGTCATTAATTTTGTCCGGCGATCGTCCAAATGAAATGCGAAACAACATATACTTGTGGGAAGCACTATTTGGTCATGGAAGATCTCCACAGATATTTGTGAGCATGTAATCGTTTTTTGGATGAGAATACTGAAAATATATATGATCTACCATGCAGTCAGAATGAATTACATGTGGTTACAAGTGTTTCTCAAATGGATTCGAAAGAATGAATATTTATGAAAAGATGTTATCCCTAGACAGCAAAGTATGATTGATTTTTAGAGCTTTATTTCGTAAGAAAAATTAAATAATAAGAATAAGCAAAGTTCAAAGTCCATAAAAAAACTCAGAAGTTGTTCCAATTGAAAATTTAAGAAACATAAAAGAATTTGATTCCAGTCAAAATAGTTCCAAAATAGAATGATACCCTCATATCTCAAGAATCAACAAGTATGCCATTTAAATCCATAACTGTCAAATACAATTTCAAGAATTCGGCGGAAACGAATAGTTTCGCATCGGTTTTCTGTCGCCGCCTTGTATGCTGCAATAAATCAAACGTCAAAGTTTCATAAAAACCAACCTGGTCGTATATTTCAAACCACCCTCCGAGTCCCCCACATTGATTATTCTGGTGAGTGCACTGGACGACGATATGACATTCCGTTTCGCCACTAAGTTACAAGCGGCACACTTTTAATCCGGCATCCATTCTTCAGTGCACGAACCGGTACTTTTTTTAAACCCGAACCACTTTCTCATCCTCCTCTATGCTACTCAATGTCAAATCTTCTCAACACAATGTAGCTTGCCTTCAGCCTTCCACTTACTTCGAGTCTGGACACCAGCCCACCACCCGAACTCCCGCCCGCATGGTTGCCTTCATAACTAAACCAAAACACAAACCGTGTCCTGGACGGCACCGAAACGTGTAGTCCCAGGAAAGTGCATCAAAATGACTCCAAAATATGTGCACAAAACACGCGCTGACGTCCTCACCCGCTGCTGCCACTCGTCCGCTATCCGCTTTCAAACTCTAGCATTTCGTCGCTAAAGCTGCAAACATTCGAGGTTGACATTTACAGTCACCGCGTGCCCATTCCTCCGAAATGTTTGGGTACCACTAGATTGTGTATAGTCTTACTGCATACTACGTAGTAGCTTTCGATAGGGACCGGCTCCTATCAGACTATTGGTCGGGTTGTTTCAAGGATTTTCTCGGCTCCAATTTGCATTACACAACAGTTTCTGCAACCAATTCCAGCTCAGTTACTACCCGACTGCTTGTCTGTTTACCAGCAAACCAGTGAAAACCCAGCGTAAAGCTGCAATTGCAGTTATTTCGATTGTAATGTTCTTATGCTGCTGCCGCTGCTCGTTTTGCTTTTGTGTTCTGTTGTGATTAGGATTGCAGATAGAAATTCATTACCCACTTGTGCGACAGTTCTGGCGAGTGCCCTTTGTTTCCAATTTGAATTAGTTTCGGTCAAGAAATCGATAAAATAAACAGACCTCATCAGTCTAAATTCAACACGACACGTTTTGTAGTTGGCAACACTGCTACATAATCATAATCTACTTCGCTATCGACCGTCATTTCTCAAAGGCCACTCTATACAGTTCGAGCAGCACAGCATGTCATCCTGCAATTAGAGCCAAGGGTTTACCTGCAACTACTAAGTAAACCGAGGCACTCATTATTATAAATAATTATTTATCGGAAAGGGGGAATCAATTAAATCGAGTACTTTACACTGCACTCCAGTCACGGGCCATAGTTTGTGTGACATCGCTAATACCTCCCGTCCGGCAGGTGGTAAGCCAAGAGTTAGAAAGTGTACTCTCAGCAGAAAGGCGACCCTGGCTACCGGGGAGAGTTGTGCCATAATTGATGGTTGCGAGACGTGCTTGCGTGTTTGACTGTGTGAACGAGAGCGTGACAAAGTTTTGAATTGCATGAAATTTTCTATATTGATAGTATTTGCACCCTTTTAACATTGCACCGCCATACTAAATGCATCACCTTTCATTGCAGATGTACTACCTTCCGCACTAGACACCTCTTCTGGCACCGCAACCAATTCAATCTATCCAAATTTCTTCCCATCTGACATAATCGAAGACCCGCCACCCACCAGCACCTATCCTTACTTTCTGTTTCCCTCGAAAAAATATCCTCCCTCGGCCTTCCAGTCGGAAATCTACAGTGGAGCCGATTACATCAACGTTCCGGCTGGCAGCACCAACCAATCCCATCACCGCTCATCCTACCATCCAACCCCAGCCGATCCTCACGGGGATAGCACCGCACCGCATCATGCACCCTCACCACCAGCACAGCACCACTTTAGTTCCACTAAACACAATGAGCACAATTTTGACAGCACCGCTAACAATAATATGCACCAGCACGGTAAGCACCAGCACCCACCGGCACCGTCAGCACCAGGCATGAATTCGACACTGGACGGCGGAGAACGCCACCGTCATCACCAGCACGGCGAAACCGGTGGTGGTGGTGGTGGTGGAGGTGGGACGCCCTGGAGTGGAGTCCAGGTGCCGTCTGATCTTCGGCAGCGGCTAGAAATCGGTAAGATTGTAGCTTTAAGATAGTGTAGAAAATGTATGCACCATATCATCATTGGGGAGTGTGGGTTTCAAATGATTGATAGAAGAAATGAGAACAGATGATCGTGCTGTCAAAATTTTTATAAATGCGCGCACGGAACAATACCTCAATGACATCTGCGACACTGTATAATATATTTGCACTTTGCGATCTGATTTTTTATATAATATCCACTGAAGTTTTTTTTTATGCGGGGAATGGTACCGCATAAAAACCGCATAACTTTGAAAATCCGCATAAAAAAGTCGCATAAAAAACCGCATAAATAAAAACCACATAAAAAAGACTTCAATGTATAAATGTCGCACAGCACGAATCACAAATCGCACCAAACTTTCAATTGGGTCATTAAGTCACATTTTCTCTTTTGTGTAGGTAAAATGATAAGTATTTTTTTGATAAAATTAAATAAATAGAGTCCAACCTTCCACCTTGATTCCTATTCTTTTGCCGGGTTAACTGTCAAAAATGTTTAAAATCATTGTCAAGTAAAACCGATAGTGTTGCATAAGGGCGTATTTATGTTTTCATAGATTTTTGACGTTCTAAACCTTGAACATATATACTAGTTCATTTAGAAAGTTGAGCTCTATCAATGTATGCAATGAAAGAAGAATTTCATTCTTATTTTAATAATGACCCAATTGCCGCACATAATGACTGATTTCGCACCAACTATATAGCACAACCCCAATACCATTATCAATTCCGTCGCATGTTGAAATAAAACAATTGAAACAGATACGTCAACGGAGTGGAAAATTTTTCCCATCTTTCTTGCAGAACCAGCACACAGTCTCATCAATTCGAGTCAAATTATTTCATCTCATTTGTCACCCGGTTAGGCCACCCCCCCTTTCTCACTTCACCACATTCATTACTCCGACAAACAAAAAAAAGTACATCAGCATTTCAAGGAAAAACAGAAAAATTACATTCCCATTCATTCGCAAGGCGACCTCTCCGCAGACAATCCAAATTCCCCCAGTTCTCCGGAGACCGCTTTGTTATAAATTATCTTGCTGAAAACTATTAAAAACTAAAACGACAACCCCCGGTTTCCCGGAGGGGGGGGGGGGGCATGGGGCCGTCGGTTCAATTATTCTTTCGTTTTAAACATAAGTTACAACAACTTACTGTCACCAGCCCCGCACTGCTCCAACATCCAGAGGGTAAACCGGGACAGGGGAAGCGCACCGGAAAACTCATTTCGAATTCTCGCACGCGACTGCAGCCTCCCTGTCGGTGGGGAAACTGCTCAATCTTCTCGAGTGTTTGCTGCTGAATATTCCCCGTTTTTGTTTCCGAAAATTGTTGACAAAGCAAACGCTACTTCGATTCGGAGAGCTGACTTTTTTCGAGTTTAACAAAATATCGTTTATTTTATTTATCTTTTAATTAAACGAGTAGGAATTAGAGAACAATTTAATGACGGTTCTAGGACGGTCGATGGTTGCTGTTTTCCGTTCGCACTCGAGAAGACGGACGAATTAGAGCAGCTTGATTTGCTGGAGGGGGGCGGATTTTGAATCGAAACAAAAACTTTAATTAATGTTTCAGCAACATTAGGATAATTGTATTTTGATTATGGTCTGGTCCAATTCAAACTCCTAAGTCTGATCGAAAGCCGAACACAATCTTATGACACCGCATGTATTACTAAAACCTCAAACATCAACAAAGCGATTCGAAACTCCTAGCTTGACAGCAGCTTGCAATTTGGTTGTCCCATTTCAATAACAATGGCATTGCTGAATTTGTTTCTGCACACGCATGTGATTCTCAAACAAAACCGTCAAAATCATATGAGCCCGTCCGTCGCCTGTTCATTACCCATTCGTCGATCATCCGTCGCCATCCATCGTCCGTCCGCCGGAGTCCGTGACTCAACCATCATCGTCTCTTGTTTGTCTGTTCCTCGTCCGTACGTTCATCACCTATCTGTCACCCGCCTGTCGCCAGTTCGTTGCTTATTCGTGTCTGTATCGTGTTCCGCTCGGGTCCTGTCCGTGCGTGCATCGCCTGTCATTTTCCATTTTCCGTTTCAATAAAAGCTAGCATGAACTTGCTCTTATCAGTCATTGAAATTATTTTCCCATAAGACGTTCTTTTCACACCCACTACCAGTCCCTCGCTTAACCATAGTCTACGGTCCGTGCCCCTTAGTGTCCCGTCCATACCCCGTTCGTGGACCGTTTATGCCCCGTCCGTGTCCTACCCATTATCCGTCCGTGTCCTATCCGTGCCTTGTCCTCACCCGTTCGTACCCTGCTCGTGGCCCCTTTCTTGCCCTATTCGAATCCCTTCCGTGACCCGGCCGTGTTTCGAAATTAAAGTAGGTTTGTTCCAATACACGGAAGTCACTCCGGAGTAAACAGAAGCAAAAACATCTTGCTCCTTTTTACTCCGCTAACAGAAGAAGAAAAAAGAGAAGAAGAGAGTACAGAAACGACTTTCTCCGGAGTACTTCCAGTTTTTCCTGGTACTGGAACAAATCTAAACTCATACTTCCTATATTCACATCCGCGTCTTATTTGTACCTATTTCCATGATTCCTCCAAATTCTATTTTGGTATGATTCTTTAAAATCTAACAGGAGCACACTCACGTTATTTTCTCACCGGTCGCCATTCGAACCGCGTTCTTTTCCATGTCACGGCCGTTTTTAGTCCGTTCCCTGTCCGCGTTCCAGCCGTGTCTCGTCCGCACCCAATTCCATTGTTGTTTTTTTCCTTAATTTTTCATGCGAACATGCTCTTAGCAACCATTAGAATCGTACTAATAAGAGATTCTTTACATGCGGTTATTGCCTGTCCCTCCCTGTCTGTGCCCCATCCGTCCAGGTTGTGTTTTGTTCGTGTACCGTCCGTGTCCCGTCATTGTGCCTTCCGTTCCTCATCATGTCACATTAGTGTCATGTCACGTTAGTGTCCCGCCTGTATCCCGACTGTGCATCGGACAAGCTCCGAACTGACCCCGGGCATACCTCGGATGTACCCCGAACTTACCCCGTCCGCACACCTTCCTCGTGTCGGCAAAATTCGTATTTTTCCTATCATTGTGATTTTTTTACGAGCATGTCTTTAAAATCGTAGTCCAAAGAGATGTTTTTTCCTCATACTTTGCTGTTCGTCATCCATCCCACGCCTAATGTTTCGGCAGCGTTTCGATTTTTTCCCCTCCTTAAACCTAGTACGAGTACCCTTTTCTCAGAGTCATCTAAATCCTACTCCTCGACGTTCTCTTTTCTCACCAGTCGCTTGTTCGTGCTCCGGTCGTGTTCCGTCCGTACCCCGTCCCCGTTTTATCAAAAATCATTTTCTTTAGAAAAATGTTTGCGTTAAAATTCTTTCATTCAACACTTCGAAAATATAACCACCTAAATCGTATTCGATTTAGTAAGTCTGACGTATACCGGTGGGCCGCGTCTTTTTTTTTTCTTTTACTCACGAATTTTCCGCAGCTATCTCGTAGTCACACTTGATCCATGAAATTGCTCGACCTTTGTACCATTCAGCTCTCGACTTTTCTCTTGCTTTTCGTCTCCATCTATGACGTCGCCCTTTAGTTCTAGTCTCTTGTCAGCTGTTTAGCTGCTAATTTTCTGAGCCATTTAGCTTCTATTTCCGTGAGTAATTCAGCTTCCAGCTTTATCACTATCTACTCGGATACTCCCCGGCATTAAACTCATCCTACTCCGACTGACAGTTTCTCGACGGATGAATTTCTCCCGACACCGATATCAGCTGTCTTGAGCCATTTAGCACCCTACTCCGATGGAGAGTTCTCCTGTACCGGTCCGTTTCGTGGGCCAATTAGCTCCCAGCCAATAAGAATCTACCCTACTGTGAATTCCTCAGCGGTTGATTCATCCCAATACCGATGCTTGTTTTCGTAAGCCATTTAGCTCCCCGTTTTGTCCCGATCTACGTTATCTAATCTCCGGCGGTGAACCTAGTCTACGTAACGGTAAGTACCGAGATCTGTCCAGTGACTCCGGGTGGGCCGTGTCTCTATTGGACGAACCGCGTTGGTGTCCCGAATGGGCCCCCGTCAGCGTCCCGGACGTTAAAATTCGTCATAGTCCATGTTCTTCTTTCGTTGAAACCAACATCTGTACAGTTATAAACCTCTAAGAAACGTGCTTTCTTCGCATGTCGCCCGTTCCAAACCTGCTGGAGCTCCGGTCATGTTTCGTAAATATTCTCCATTTTCGATATTTAATTTTCCAAAAATCTTATACGACTATTCTTTTCTCAATTTCTTTTGTTGAACATTACACGACCATTCGCTTCTAAAACAGATTCGACGAAATCGTATTATTCGTGTCCTGATGTGTCCGGGGTGTGTCCCTAACGCGCTTTAGTCGTACTCCGAATATGCTCCGAAAGTGCGTGCATCGTTCGTGTTTTTTCGTGTTTGCCGTCCGTGCATCGTTCGTGTTTTTTTTTCAAAACTTATTTTCTATTTATTTTCTTTTGTCAAAGCCATGCATGCTCAGTGCTCAAAATCCTACTCTCAAACACTATTTACACCGATTCGATCCGTTCCAGTGCCATACACGGACACCAATATTATTTCATGTACCTTAAATACGAGCATTTACACTTAAACCAAATTTACACCTTTCCGATCCAATTCAGTGACGGTTCAGTGCCCGGCAGCGTCCCGGACAAGTGTGTATACTCGCATTTAAATTGTATGAAAGAATATTGGCGTCCCTGCACGGTACTGAATCGGATCGGAACGGTGTAAATTTGGTTTTATTGTTATCTCACTGTATTCCGTCCGTCCCCGTATTTTCATACTCAACGCCCCTTCGTCGCCCGTCCGCCACCCATTCATCGCCCGGTGGTCGCCCGTCCGTCGCATGCCCCTCGCTACTCCGTGCTCCATCCGTATTCTGTTCGTGTCCAATTCGTGCATAATTACGATCATTCGTGCCCCATCAATTAGGTAATACTTTCACGAAAATATTAAAGAGATGGCGCTGCTTCGGTGGTGGCTAACGTGAATTAAAATGTATGGAAAAGATATTAAAACTTGGGATTTGGAGAAACTATAATATTGTGGTTGTAAAATAATTGATGCAGAAAACGTACAAAGCAGAGTTGGGGTTTCGAAGAAAAATGGGAGGACCGTACAAATATACTCGTGGGGGTGCTGGGCGTTCTTCGAGGAAGAAAAAAAGATCGGTTCAACTCCAAGGGCAATCAATTTACTGCCATAGCGGATACGGAATTCGTCGGTACGTCAGCGAAGAAACTGAAAACAGCCGAGGACATGGAACCTATCATTGACGTAAGCAGCAAGTATGTGATTTGTCACTTTTTGATCATGATAATTGATGAACCTTGTTTTGATCAAAATTTCATGAACATTATTCAAGATCATGCCTTGACCGCCATATTGGATTCAACATTTAAATTTTTTCAAATCTCACCACAAATTTGTGTTCAGCGACCCCAAATATCCTAGAATTCAAAGTTTCATTAATATTAATAAATATTCAACTTTTTTAGTCCGCCATATTGGATCCGCTATTTTGAATTTGCCAAATGGTCGGTACTAAGTCAGACCGGACTAAGTGACAAAATCTTGATTTCGAGAAAAACGAGTTTAAAGTTTGAATCGCAGCATCCATTACATTATAATTGGAAATAATTTTTTGCCATAATTTTTGTTTATTGTTACATATTTAAAATCTGACAAAAGTCGGATGTAGCTGACGAAATGCTTTATCCAGTGCTATCATTTTCTCATTTTTTGATGTTTTGCGACTTAGTCCGGTCTGACTTAACACCGACCAAATATAAACTTAAATTCGTGTTTAGTGACTTTACAAATCTATAAATTCACTTATTCATGGTAAATAGAACAAGTAACTTACATTGTACACGAAAAACTGTTTTCAAACTTTGACACGCGTTTTCTCGAAACAAGATTTTTCGCATCTGCGGGCATTCTCGTTTTTGGGCCATTCAACCAATCAACTTCGCATTTTGCCCGCCTAAAAGAAGACAACAATCTCCGGCGCCGTAACCTACAAAATCGCAATACTTTGATCATCACCGGTTATTTTTTACAGCCGACCGAAATGTAAAAAATATGCGAAAAACGGTACTTTATTTTTAAGTGGGCGCCATATTATATCTATTACGAGTTTTTTCGTGTTTTTTAGGTTGGGGCGCCTCTATAGAATGTAATCTTCAAGATCGTTTTAGTTTCCTGCATGTAGACGACGAATTGCGAGCTATATCGTACCAGCACATGTGGTCAGTTTTCAAAACACCTTCTGCTGGAGCCGCCATTTTGGACGCTATTTTTGCAAGCTTGCACTCGAAAATTTGGATTTTATAGATGAAATCCTAATAAACATTTTTCAGAATAGCGCATATGTCTAAGTCATTTTGGTACTTCAAAAAATATTATCAAACATTCGGTACTTATTGCACAATTATATAAGAGGGCCCCCTTATTTGAAATATGTAAATATCAGTATTGTACCAACACAACATAATCCAATACGGAAAAAAATGAATTAGAATACACGTTTCAATAATAATGTGGCTTGCTTTGTCTTTGTCCGACAGAGTGTATTCTACACATTTTTTCCATTGGTGTTTGTACGAACTTCTGTCATCACACACAGGGACACTGTGTTACACACTCGAAAAAGCAAAACCATTGCACCTGCACAACCACATTAAACGGGATCTTGAATATTGTTTTTTTACACAGAGTCAAATCATTCATCAAATCACTCCAACTATTCGAAGATTGGCATGCGCTGCTCTCAGTATTACAGTATTACATTCATACATCGATTTTTTATATTAAAGAGATTGAACTGGCGAAATCAGCTTATTTTTTCCTCTTTATTTACAATTTGTTTCAAGACGAAAAAACAAAATGGCACCCGTGATGCCGTTTTGTCTAAGGTTATGTGCACGCAGAATTCCAAAACTGCGTACAGCCTGCTGTCTCAGGGTCGATCTGAAAACTAATAATTAGCAGAAGACAAAGATTAAGCCCGTACGATATTAAGTCTGTTCTAATGACCCTACCACTTCTAGTTTTCCGATCTGTTTACTTCACATCCTTGCTCTCACTTGAGTACTATGGCTCTAATTATCATAACTTTCCCTACCCAGTAATCTCTAGCTAATTGAATGTCGTTAAAATGTAAAAAAATCAATTTTTTGAAAATTTTGAATGAGAACCTCCCCTTAATGCTACCATCTCTCAATGTGTGAATTTACAATTTTCGAGCACACGTTTGAAAAAAGAACAATCTTTAATGAAGGCCTTGCTGTTGTTCGAATACCATCAAGTGTTTTAGCAATCTATAAAGCATTAGCGCGGATTACTCAAAATCCCACTTTTCATCAAAATCATTACATGTCAGCCCTGGCCAATGTTTACGCCCCTTCACCTTACCGGCGTCTCTATTTGGACTCACATGAAAGTGTTTGCTTCAGAATTAACTCACATTAAGCTTAATGGCTTCAAATAACAATAGCAATAATGATAATCACAATCCCGCGCCAACACACATCCTCTACACCAAAACAGCAACCAGCCGAACTCAACCCTTCACCGAACTTCCCGAGTACAATATGAATGGATGAATGGAGCATATTTGGAATAGGCAGCTCCGCAGTTGTCTGCAGGTTCCGCTGGTCTTACACCATCTAGATACCATAGCCTGCTACCGAACCAAGGGACTACACCACCGCCGCCGTCGGTCGAGCAAGGATGAATCCGAACAAAAGCAGCAGTGCTTTTCGGCTTACCCCCCAACAACCCACCTTCCACTGGCGGACCCGATTTGTACTGGTTCGTTTTGTACACACGGGACGGAGGTGTGGCGCGTGGTGATGGCGTTGATGATGATGATGATGATAATGATCGCAATGTTTTATAATTATGACACTTATAGTGTGTTGAACAACTACTACTCCAACCGCACCGTCTCGTCCAAGTCAGCTGGCTTACAGCAGTGGGAACCAAACGATTGATGGTGGGTTGGAGGAAAATTTGCAAATGGTTTCTTGTAATTAGTAAATCGATACCTAATGGCTGGTTAGATGCGACAATCGACAAGATTTAAGCGTTTAGCTCTGGTTTGATGGTACCCAGCTGTGGGGTGAGACTTTTGGTCTTCCAATCAATCCGTCATATGTTCAAGTATTAATCGGGATGGATTCATAGGAACCTGTTCGCTCGTTGCATTTGTACTGATAGTATCATACACGCTAAAAAATCTGCGGCAGTAATTGTCAAAATAGAAATTCGGGATGTACGAATGCTGCGTGTATGCTGATTTCGTTTTGGGATCCAAGTCAGTGTTCCAAAATTCACAAAATCCTTATAAAAATGTTTCGAACGAAAAGTATTCTGACCCGGATTAAAAAAACAAAATCAGTTTGCAGAATTTTAACAACACGCAATTTACCGCCTTCATGGATATTTTTCGACGGACACTGAAAGATAGAGAAACTGAAACTTTCCAGCGTTGGGGCCAATTCGACCTGATGTTGTCCAAATATTGACTATAGGACACTATATTGTTTTATCGTTTTTGCAGCGCTTCCGTTGTTATTGGTTCGCGACAATTCGTAATTACGGAGAGTTCGGAATTCACGTCACGGAACATTTGGTTACAATAATTTCCAACCCTTTTCAAACCCGCACTCAAAAATGTTTGAGACAGTTAAGGGAAAGGTTAGCGTGGTCCGTATATAAAAGGGAAAGGAAAGGTTAGAATCATGCATATGAAAAAGGAAAATGATATGTCCCAGGTGGCCACTTTGTGAGACCCCGGAGGCAGTAGCACATAGTGGGAAACTATCATCACCATTATTACACTAAAGTTTTTCTGTTTCCTGCCTGCTTTGAAAGCTATATCAGAACACAGATGCTATGACGTTAACTAATCGGTTACCAACGTGGGACTGAATTTGCATTTGCTATTGAGAAACTCATTCATTGCGGTAAAGTTGAAAGTACCCCGAGGCGGTGTGGTTTGCACTGGACGGCACTTTTGCTCGAAAGTTTAAAACCAGTGAATTCCCCTGTCCGGTGTTCTTCTACGGATAACGACAAATGCTAAATGGACTTCGATGTGTCTCAAAAGTTTAACGGTAAGCAATGGCGAGTAGATAAATGTAGCGCATGACGGTCGCGGAATTTTCTCATGAGAGGTGACGTTGCTTCCTAAGTAAAACAATTATTAGTTATTACAAAAAATGAATTAAAAAAATTTAAACCTAAGCTTACTAGTATTCTGCACCTTATTATTCCATCTTAGACCTGTTTTACTACAGCAGTCTCAAAGACGTGTTGCTCTAGAAGACCTAGACAAGAAATCTGACTGTTAGTTTCATAAAATTGTATAAATAAATATGATACAAAGAGCCATGGAGCCTTTCCAGCATTGGTGGTAAAAATTAGCAAAAACCTCAAAAACTATCGACCACAAGTGCTTCACATTTTACATAATGAGTTGGATATGAAAATCCATACTATCATCTCTGCTGTTGTCTTGAAGATCATGGTTGATTGGTTTGTTATGCTTCTTCGTTTTGCTAACTAACGTCGTGAAGCCTTCCTCTTTGTTGTCTGCATCTAGTATGGTGTCATTAATTACATGCAAGCAAGGAACTGGAAGGTGTGAAATATTTTTCAGTATTAAGAGTTATAGTACTCAAGGAAGAGCAAGAAGTTGAAGGAAGAAAGTTTAGAAAAACGTGGAATAGGGTTATATGCGCAAGCTTCCCGGCTACTTAACTTTTTGTCTTCTACCGCAGGAGTCAGGATCTTTTAGCATTTTAAATGCGAGTCTGCGACATGACCGGACACGCGTAAAGTCACTTAGTCGGAACCGACAGGATGTAGTCGTTGTTGATTCAATCAGGCCCGTAGCGTGCAGTTGGCCGGGTTGGTCCCACCAAGGGCGTCAACCTTAGGGAGCGCTGAAGTCTTTTTTTATTCATTTCGTTTATTTGATAGGCACAAATGCGTTAGCTTGGCGGTGCCGAATTCTTTTGTTTTTACATTTTGGATATTTTAAAACTAGGAGGTTACAATGTTGAAATATTTTTTTTTACAAAAGAGAAAAAATTTACATCTATCTTAAGACTAGAAATAAAATTCTATATACAAGAGAGGGGGCAAAAAAAAATTTTTTTTTATGAAAAATTTTAAAACAAGGAATTCAATAGTAATAGTTTTTAGGAAATATTTACAGTTATCTTAAAACTAACAATATAGTTTGGTACACAAAAGGGGGAACAAATATTTATGAAAAATTTCACCGGCGTTTTAAAACTAGGGATACAATTCTATTTACAAGATGGGGGACAATAGTTTTAACAAAGAGTTAAAATTACAAATATCTTATAACTAGGAATACGGAATACAAATTTGATTTTTTATCGGAGACTTATGCTTGGTCAAGATATTCAAAGGGGGGATTATTTCCAAAATCGGTGTAGAAGCAGTTGTATCAAGGACAGGGGAGAGAATGCGTAGATGGTGACCGGGAGAGAAGAGCAAAACTTGCAACTTTCGGACAAACGGGAGATCAGCGAAACCAATTAGCGCCTCAGTCTAGTAGGTCGGATTGGCGGATGGTATTCTTCGGACCCGCGGGGAATCCTTCAAAAGTCATCGGACCTCGAGTCGCTCTCGGTTCAGTTTCCGTAGTGGTAAGGGCGACGGTGGTTACATAGTGGCAGTCTGGAGCTGATCGGTCCCACACGGCAGGAGGAAACTTCTAAAAACGAGAAATAAAAAGAGAGGGGCTAAATTTGGATATTTATCGTTTTTATGAAAGCATAAATAAGGGACATATAGGGGAAATCACGATTTGCCAGAATATCTCGGACTGGGACATTGGGTGGTCTACCTCGGGCCCGAAGGGAATCCTTTAACTGAGACCTGGCGTCCAAATACCCGGCGCATACCCAGACAACGCGCTCGATGTCGTGATAGCCCTCGTCACAAGCGCACAGACTACTTTCCGCAAGCCCAATACGCCGCAAATGCGCATCCATGGTGTAGTGGTTGGACATAAGTCGGGACATTACACGAATAAAATCCCGACCCATATCCATCCCCCTGAACCAAGGCTTCGTTGATACCTTTGGGATAATGGAATGTAGCCATCGTCCAAGTTCACCATTGCTCAACGAGGTTTGCCAGCTGTTGAGTGTCCTCTGACGACAAATACTAAAAAATTCGTTGAAGCAGATTGGTAGCGCTGAAGTCTTGATCTTGTTTTTTTTAAATAAATGAACTTAAAATTAAAAGAAATGACCAATATCATTACCTAATGCTCGTTTTCTAGGTGTCATAGAACATAAATGGGACAGACTACATTCAAAGACAATTCTTGCTTTGCAGGCAGGGTACGATCACCGTCGCCAGTGCGATAATCATATGTTCTTTCTGGGATGTTATCATACCCAGGAATAGCATTAGGGTTAGTGCATTGGGCCGGAGTCTCAAAGGTTGCGAGTTCGAATCTCACCTCTGGTGGAATTTTTTCACATGATTTGCTTAGCTTCACTCACCATTTTCGATCGTTTTCCCCGTTGGATACATCCAAGCCCAAATAAAATATTGGCGCTTAAGTCAAAAAACCAAAAATATGAATTATTAACATAAAGTTGCCAGTGCACCTAGGCCTAATCAGTCCTGAACTAAGTGAAATCACTGGTTGAAACGTTGAGACGCTTCGTGGAAGCACCGGACATTTCTTGTTGGATCTTTAATTTTTTAGACCAGAAGCTGTTTTCATAGTTTTTGTGTCAACGTTTCCTCGAGCTGTTATATTTGGCTGACTCTCAAGAGTAATTTTACAATCTTTACAAGGAATCGCAACTGTCTGTAGATTTAAGTAGCAGTAACAGATATCACGTCATAGATCATCAGAATCACTCTCTTCCTGAGCCAAGAGTGCACAATAACCTTTCGTGGTGAATTACATAGCTCCTCTCTTTAGTATTTCTTCAAAAGAGTGCGTAGAGCGTCTTTTAAAGAAATGCTTCGGATTCTACGAGCGCTTCGTGTTCGTGAATCTTTGCGCTTTTTCTGCAGCGATCTTTTTGTTTTGTTTGCAATTCATGACGCTCGATACAAATAGCCGGTTCGAGTTTATGTCCTTCACTTGTAATTTGATCCCGTCCTGTGTGATCGCCATTCAAAATCTTCGTTCACTGAAGCAAGTGATCCTTGAAACGGCTAATCCGGTGATTCAGTATGCACAACGAACAGTGATCGCACTATCGATCTCGACTTTATGGGCAGGGATGTAGACGCGGTAGTGCTTGTCGCTAGTACTATCATTCGCCTCGTTAAACAGGATATCGCAATTGTGAGATTATGTGGTCAAACTTTTGAAATATTTGAATATTTTTGCTTTACCTCATTCGAAATCTTTTGAATATTTAGCAGATTATCTGTGATTCGATCAGATAAGAGATATAGAGTTCAATGTGTTTGATATTAAACGGGAAGTCGGAGTCTCCGATTACGAATCTTGTTCGACATCAATTTTACGACTACATAGGAAGACACAAAAAATAGGGAGATATAAGAAATTTAAGGACGAGTCAGGGGATAGTGAAGCAAAAGTGTGGTTACCTATCTTACATGACGCATGATTGAATTCTATCGATTTTCTTGACAACTGACAAAAAGAATGCTTTAAAACTATTACCAGCAACAGATCATAGAAGAATCTTTGTTTTACTCGCTTGTGCAAAAATATGATGTAATGAATGTCGTGACGGCACTTGGACTGATAATCCATATCTAATTATTTTCACCGTAATTAACAATCCATCAACCACACATGATCAGAGTTCCTAGTTCGTCTAGTTTACGCATTTGTCTTACATACACTTAACCTCACATTATCCGCCCCATATTCGCTGACAATGCATGTAGCTGACAAATAAAGCATCTCTCAAAAATTTCATTTTATCTGCGCAGATCCGTAGCGTGCTTGAGGCCGGACTTTGGGCGTTAAAGTCTGTTGGTTTGATGGTCATATGTGCACTGTGTAGTCTGTACATCGTGAGTGTCATGTTCCAGAGCCACAGAGCAAGGTATAGGGTGTTTGAGCCGCATTCTTACCACCCGAACACAGCTTGTAGAACTGAGGAAGAAGTTCCTCCAAGAGTCATTTTTTAATGGAGACCGCTTTGCCGTATTGCGACATGAATCTGCGGATTACGCTTTCAGGTGTACCAGAAAACAAAGTGATAAAAAGTTAAGTAATTGTTAACATAAAATGTCTTACTGTACTATTTGGGGCTGGGTGTCGATGTGTCGTTTTTGCGTTACTATTTTGAACGCTAATTTCTTTGTTATTTAAGGATAATTTTACGTTATTTACCGCCAAACAAGTCGGAATTAACAGAAATGATGTTCTATCGCTATATGATTTATGTATTTCATTTGTACACTATTGAAAAGCCCCTAAACCTGAATAGATATCGGAAAAAGTGGAAACTCCCACACATGAGTCAATCTATTCAGGAGGGGCCGTCAAAAGGAAGCATCTAGCGACTCAATCGAATCTATTATAAATAGAGGTGCTGCGTGTCTGTTTGAGTCAGTCGATGCTTGCATTCCAAACGAGCAACATCATGGCTACCGGATAGTACAATAAGCGGTAGACGCTATATCAACCCGCACACAGTTAAACCGCGTACAACTCGTCATTGTTATTACCGTACTGGCCGGTGTTTTTCACAGTTGATTTTAAGGTATTGGATGCTTATTTTGCGGTGGCCATTATTGTCTGAACAACTTCCATGAAGTTTGACATATCGCATGGTTTTAAAACTGGTCGAAATTGTCCTCTTTGCCGGAGGGACCAGATTTCCGGAATATTCTGGGGTGTATCCAATTTGACCAAAAACCCTCAAATACTCTTCAGTTCACTGGTTGCGCAGAATAATGAAATTTGACACCCTGCAAGACGGGTTTTATAATCTGTTGTTCTCGGATTACCCCGGGTTCTGGCCAATTTGCCTAAAAACTCAGTATGACCTCCAGTGTATTTGTTTTGCAAAATCATAAAGTTTTACATGTCGCAAGACGGGATTTATAACTGATCGAAAATTGTCCTCTTTGCCGGCGGAGCCAGGTTTCCGGAGTACTCCAGGGTGTGGTCAATTAGATCAAAAACTCCCAAAATGTCCTTCAGTGAACTTGCTTACCGAAATCATGAAATTTGACGTGCGACACGACGGGTTTTGCAACCAGCCGAAAATTGTCCTCTTTGCCGGAGGGACCAGGTTTGCGGAATACCCCGGAGTGTGGCCAATAAGACCAAAACTTCTCAAAATGTCTTTAAGCGTACTTGTTTCGCAATTTCATGCAGTTTGATATGCCGCAAGACGGGTTTTGAAACCAGTTGATAATCGTCCCTTTTTACCGGAGGAACCAGGTTCCCGAAAAATCCCGGGGTATGTCCAATTTGACCAAAAACCCTCAAAATGGTTTCCAGTGCACTTGTTTTGCAAAGTTTAACACCCCGTAAGACGGGTTTTATAATCAGTTGAAACGTGCCCCCTTTGCCGGAGGAAGCAGGTTCCCGGAATACCCCGGGTTGTGGCCAATTCGATCAAAAAAAACCCGTAGAATGTTGGTCAATGCGTTTGTTTTACGAAGTAATAGGCCACGTAATAGGTCACGTAGCCATATATTTTCTATATACACGGCAATCTTAAAGTATATAAATGCGACCGGATAATGTTTATTAATTTTTCAAGGGATAACATATTTCCCTTGAAAAAGGCCAAAACCAGTGGCCGAAACGTCGGGCAGTTTACAGTACCGATTCTGATTAGAAAGACCGAAAAGCCGAGGAATAAAAAACAAAATTAATACACGGCAATCTTAATTCCAACGCAGTCACTATCAACAACGTGTTTCAAATTGTTTCACAAAACGAAACGCTTGACGTAGGCTAACGTGTTGAATGAAATATCATAGTGCATAGCGAAGATGATGATACTGAAGATACGTAACTACCTTAAGCTTAAGGTAGTTACCTATCTTCAGTACGAAACACATTCCACTTACAAAAACTCGGTAGTATTGAACAAAATTTAAAATCAACGGCCGCAGCGTTAGCTCGGAGTAGAGTTTTTTCGCAAACTTTACTAATGATGACAAAAATAATCCTGTTTCCTTTGTTCCTGGGACAATGCACACTAGATCGAGAGGCCTGTTGTTCGTTTGGCTCGATTGAAAGTCTTCTGACTCCGACAGTAGTAGAAAATAGACTGAGTGGAGTTGGTTTAGATAGAGTTCAACAATGCAGAATGCGACGTGTGTGTGCTGCTTTTGAGTTTGCGAATTGGGATAATTTAATTTATTTTTGTGCTTGTGTGTGCATTGGGTTGACGGTGTATTTTCGGCGATTTGTAGGTACATATGGTAATGAGCCTAGTGGCACACGCGTTTCATATTTCGAATGCACGTTATGCGGACTCCTCTTGATTTGCGCCTACTGCGAGGCCTGGGGTGGTTGCAGATTTTGGTGGGCGAAGAAATCGAGTTATGTTAGAGCAGTTTCGGTTTTGACTTGTTTTCAAAATGTTGCGAAGCTAGTCAACCCAAAAATATTTACATCTGACCAAGAGAAAGCACTGATTGGTTCTTATTGTTATCCCAGATCTTCAACCATTAGCATTTTATAACACTCAAATTCCCCTACATATTTATCAGCCAATTATTTAATATAGAAATTATAATTGGAACGGAAATAATCAGTATTTACTTATCTAGATTAAAACCGAAGTTGTCAAAATAATGCATAACTCTACTCAAGATTTCTTGAGTCGATTCCTACAAAATTTCTAGGACAAATACCCAGTGCACTAGAAGTTTTTATCAGGATAGCGCAGTTAGTGGCATGATTGCCTTGTACGAAACTCTCCTGGGTTCGTTTCTTAGCCCCGCTCATAGAGTTGGAATTTTTTCTAGCCCGAAAAAGAGGCGAATGGTCCTAATCAGAGCCGTAGCATGCGGTTGGTCAGGTTGGCCCCCGCCAAGGGCACCAACCTTAGGGGGGCGCTAAAATGTTTATCTGATTTTTAAACTAAGTGAGGTTAAGTCATGGAACTAGTCAGGATAGGAGTCTAATTCCTAGGTACACACAAAATCATTGTTTGAAAGTCGAACTGAAAAAGAAAGCCAAAGCAGACAGCAAAGAGGCGTATAACTGAGACTCTACCAAAGGCGTCAGAAAACTACGCTACCGTCCTGTTAGTTAGTTAGTTAGAATAAACAACAAACAAGATAAAGACTTCAAATTTCAACAAAAATAGCGAGAAATAGTGCAAACTTTTTCCGCTTTTTAGTCATGGATGCGTTTCGACTTCGTATCATCAGGAACCGACACTACGTTTTACCAAAAAAAATCACACCAGTCAGAAATTTTGTGGTTTACACAATTTTTCTTTCAATGAAATATAGCATAGTTTTTCCGCTTGTTTTCTTAATTTCATAGGAACAAGGGGTACGGAAATGAGGCAGGCCGCCTTTGTAAAGCTGTAGCAAAGATCGTAGAGTAGGCTAGATAAATTATCGACGAGAAGATAATGCCCATGCCGTTCCATAAAAATTGAAGTCTCCTCGATGCCGAGAGGAGTTCCGTAATATCACAAAGCTACCGATTCCCAACCTAAGTCTAACCAATCCTGCACTAAGTTGAATCTCTGGTTGAAATGTCACATGATTTCTGGTGTTCCTGGAACCGTTGGAAACTCTTTGTTTCTTCTGAATTGACCAGGTGCTGTTTGCTTCGGATTTGTTGTAGAGTTTTTTCTTTCTGGTATATTTAGTGGCCTTTTTTATTTTGGCCAGAGAGAAAAAATATTGTTACGAAGACTCATTTGCTTGTAATTAATGCAACACTGCATGCATGACGCGCGGCACAAAAAAACCGATCATGCAGACGGTCCTTGTCGAAAAATACGCAAAGCAGTCACGCCAAAAGTTCACCCGACACTAGTTTGAAGGTCCGGTGCGATTGTCACTCAAAATCTTCGCTCACTGGAGCAAGGAGTCACTGAAACAGACAATCCAGTTCTATAGTAGATCCACGTATACTACACCATCGATCTCAACTTTGTGAGCGGGCATGTAAACGCGTTAGTGCCTTATGAAAGACTTGCCGCCAGTAACGTGATTTGTTTGCTGTATCTGGCATAGCTTCGCGGACTCCTTTTGATCCGAAATAAGATCGGATACGGTCGAACTGGGTTCAATATGTTTGATTTTAAATGGAAGCTCGGATCTGTGGCGACGAATCTTGTTCGACATCTATTTTAGGATCATTTGGGTCAATTGAGATGTACATCTCATATACGATTGCGCGCCAATTTAAAAATCAAAAGTACCAGAGAGGCAACTTTTGTGAAAACATTTTTTTATGAAAAGATACAAGATCGGTTGTTTCATGCAGTTCTAGGACATTTGGCATAGAAAATAAGTTAAAGGCAACCTTTTCAAACCCCAGTATCAATTCAAATGCAGAATTTTTCACGTTTTATAAAGGCTATCTTAAAACAAAATTCAGAGTGGCAGTAGATCTCGACGTTTCATTACATCCTAAGCCATTTAGCATCAAAAATTCGAATTCCATTTTTGAATACTCTAAGGGTCTTTTTGTGTTTTTTCACCGGTGAAAATTTGTGCACTTTGGCCGTTTTGCGCAACCCCTTAATCGCGCCCGATTGTGCTAAACTATTATTAAGTTCAATGATCGCCTATTTTCCATACATGCCATTGGAACTCTAATGTACAGTCTTCTGAATAGATGCTCCCTCCGTCGCCTTCAAACACCTAGCGTCAATTGATTTCCTGAATATACAGTAAAAGATTTGTGGCTGGAATTTACATGAAATGAACGATAGGGAAACATTTATTAAACAGGGAGTAGGTGGGCCACTTCCATCTACACAAATTACAATTTGAAGGCCGAACTGAAAAAGAAAGCCAAAGTAAACATCAAAGGGGCGCAAAACTGAGACTCCGCCAAGGGCGCCAGAACACCACGCTACGGTTTTGGTCCTAATGACCTCCATGATTGAAACAAAAAAAAGTCCCAGTGTCAGGCGGTAGTGTGAAAATGGAAGGCCTTCGTGTGCGCATTTTGAATGTCAGGTATCTCAATTGAAAAAGAATAGAATGGCCAGAAACCTAGAAACATAGTCTTCGGTTGGAGCAATTTTGAATGCATTTAACTTTACAGTGAGTAAAAATTTTAATAAGATATAGTGCTAGGACAGATCATTTTATTAATGTGGGGTATTTAACCTATTCTTGCTCTATTCCTACCTTTTTGAAGCATTTGGTTAGCGGTAAAAATTGGAGCACTCGATAGGGGTTTTCGTTGCACTTAAACATGATTGATTCCCTTTTTCCAAGTCTTTTTGTTATTATTCTATTTTTAGGAAAGAATACTTGATACTAATTTATACGGATTCTGTCATTTCTAGACAAAGTTAGTCAACAATGGTAGGACTCTATCCGTAATAAGTCCAGCATAAACTCTTCATCGAATAACTATAAACAACGAATTTTCTTTGTTTCTTTTTTTTTTAATCAAACATGTACCTTCGGAAAAAAATGTTCGTACAACAAACTTCCTTCCTTAGACTATTTCGTTGGACATTATATTGGAAGAAGCGCAAGTAATGTTATTTCCTTATGTACAACAAAAATACATTCTGAATCGCTATTGATGCAGTAACCTCAAAAACCTTCTAAACGTGGCAAATGTTTTAAAATTTTCTGAAAAAGAAAAATTCTGCTGAAAATTATTTACTGCGTATTCATGTATACCAAAAACCATTAAAATACGTCAAAACTGAGACCAACATTTAATCACGATCAAACGTAGATCTTTCTTCCAGAAACTGTCGCAATATGTCACCAGAGAAAAAAAAATGAATTACAAATCATGCTCACATGCCCAACAGGAAACCGTTTCAATCGAAATTTCACGCCAGTCATCCTCGAAAAGCCATCACACTGCGCTGTACATATATCAGTAATCACTATTATTACTCGCATTTTTATCGTTTATAATTATATTTATTTTACCCCCAAAAACCCATTAGCGAATAATTAAATTCTTCCTAGCGGCACCCTTAAATCAACGTGAAATTTATTAACTTCAAAGAACCATACGACACCCGCACAGACCTCTCCCACCGGTTCTTCTGCGGTTGTGTATTTATACATCCCTCACATGTGGGTAGCAAAACTCGTTTAAATTAAGTGACGCTAGCAAACGTATGGGTACAATATGACAACCATTCCGACTCCTCAAGTAAACAAATTCCTATAAGTTTTTTTTTATCAGTTTTACATAGAAACGAGAGCCTTTCCCCTATTTTCCGTCGAGAGCAGCGAAAATCCTGACTGACATCGAGTTTCGCATTTTGTAATTTATGATACAACTTAATCATTTTACCGCTTGTATATCGAATACAAGCCCATCCGCGAATAAAAAACGAGCGTTTTTGGAATTTTGTTTTTTTTTGTTCGGCGAAACCCACATGCCGGCCAATCTGTCTAAAATTTAACTCCCATTTTGTACAGAAATCCGAACCAAACACCAAGACAAAAAAAAAATGTCAATCGCAACCGTACAACACCCAACAAAAACAAAACTCCAGCCGTCTCTTTCCCTCTCTTTCTCTCTTCTCTCTCTCTATCCATACTTTTACGTCGTTGCAGTGCGAGCGATGGGCATGGACGATAATTATCATCGCTTGCTGGACCAAAACATGGCGTTGATCGACACTCCGCTGGTTGCCCCGGCCCACGCATACTTCCCACAGCACTTCAAGACGGCCCTGTATCCGTACAACATCTCCGGCTACCACCACCAGCACCAGCATCAGCACGGGCTCCACGGGGGCCATTTCGGTACGGTGCACGGTCACGGGGCCCACAATGGGAACAATGGGAACAGTAATGGCGACTATCCCGCGGCTTCGGTTTCCTCCCCCGTCGACAACATTCTGATCAGCATGAACGGCGACGGGAACGGGGCCGATGCGGCGATCGAGTACGGAGGATTCTACGACAATGCGATCGAACGACAAAGTAGGTACCACCCCCAGAAACCCACACCCACACACCACAACAGCAAAAAAAAAAAAATAATTGTACCCACGAGAACCCGACACACCCACGCGCACAGACGGGGGTCAGTGTCGGTTTTTTTTTTATGGTCGATAGACAGTCTGTCCGGGGAGACCGCTCTTCGGTTCCCGCTCGCGCTAGACTTATCCCAAATGTGCACCCCTGCCTTCCAGTGTTCAACTGCTGTGCCACGCCAGTGTAGTAGCTAGGGCTCCGTGAGATGCTCCCACCACTAAAGTAACGTGTAGATCCTAGTTCTGCTTTTGGTTTAGTGTGCTGAGTTTAGTGTTTTCTTTTTATTTTGGTTTTGTCTTTTTGGTTTAATTCCGTTCTTATTTGTAGTCAACAGAAAAGACTGTGTCGTTCTTCTGTTCTATTTTTTCTATGTTTCGTGTGACTTTTTCGTTAACAATAAATCAGAAATGATCACAGCCAGCTTTCCTCATTCATGTACACAAGCAAATCGTATTTATCCAGTCGTCATTATCATATATCACAGCATACCACTTCGCATTGCATCCACTCACAGAACACAAGCTGAATATAGTGCTGCAACTAAGCTAGCCCACCAACTATCCGAAACAGTCCGAAACGATTAACTGCATTTATATTGCAATCATATATAGTGATGTCTAGTGTTTGTCAAATGAGTTTGAAATTGACAGTATTGGTAATATCTGGGTAACTTAAACACTCTAAAGCCAATTCAGTCAATTTTTAGTCGATTAAACATCAATATAGCGATGACAAAAAAGCAGCAGTTATTACACCACAATTATTCCAAAGGGTCACTAGATACGGTACAATCGTGCTGCATTGACGTGAGCATTACTGATGCTAAAATCTGTGTTCCCATAACAAAAATATTTGAACAACAGCCTGTACAGCTCTGTGAAATGTTCAAAAAAGAATTCGAATTTATAAATGCTTTAAATCACTGTACATAGGAAAGCGGGTATAGGTATCTTTTCCTTAAAAAATCGATTTCTTCCTTTTTATATAGATTGTAATATTAACATTTTAAGAATGAAATTTTAAAACCACCTCAACTAGGCCTTCCTCTTAAGGTAAGAAAAATAATAAAAAAATAGTTTGAACTCTTGTTGAGCAATTAAGTCGTGTTTTTCTCGAAACAAAATTTCAATTCACACGGAACATTATGGTTAGGAACGATATTTTTGGCAGCCAGTACCACCAAATACCAGTACCAGAACCCGTAGCAGAGACCGTACGAGAACTCAAGATAATTAAGGGAGGAAAGGAGAAGGAAGGATGTTTGTTCAAGGAGGGATATAGTAATCCATGTCGTCCTCGTCAGATATTGGGATTAGTGATGGGCATTTTGAAAAATAAAATCGATTGTGCTACATCGATTTTTTTAATTAATAAAAAAATCGATGTTGCCAAACATCGGACCGCTAAAGATCGGATGGAAAAAAATCGATTTTTCGAGATAAAACGTTCGATTACAAGAAAATCGAATCTTTTTGAATGATAATTTTGAAAAAAATAGATTTTGCCAGATCGATTTTTTGAGTTCACAAAATCAATGATGTCAAAAATCAAACTGAAAAGATCGGATGAAAAAAATCTATTTTGAAAATATCGCATCGACATCGCCCATTCCTAATTAGGACAGCAGAAATCACCGCAGCCCAGGGGAATATTTGTGTGTGTGTGTTTTTTACAATCCATCTCCCACTTTCCGGCAGTGCTTTTATGGAAAAATCTTGTCTGCATCTGTTTATTGATAAATTGTGTATTATCCATAGATGTCCACATGTTTAGCCCCGGAGATAAAAAGCGATAGCTCTACTGTACATCCAACAACCCATTCCAAGAATGTCCGTTCCTACACGTACATTCTGAGGCCGTCTTCATATACAATAAGCCCCGTACGAAAACATCCACGTATCAATGGGATATCTGCACTTCGCACTTCCAGAATGAAAAATAATATTTTTGATTCTGGAACGTATTTACAATAAGGTGAAACATATAATTGAAGAACAACACAAAACGATCTGTTCTCAACAAACATATGATTACGGCTTAAAAGCCAACTGTCAAAATTCTCTTTGAAAGGAAATTCCAGACAAACCGTTACTGGATAAACACAGTACGTAGCAGTTAATGAAAGAGAAAACTTGTCTCTTTTATTTACTAACAATATGTGCGATTGGTGAGTAATGGTTTGTCCGGAATTTCCTTTCAAAGAGAATTTTGACAGTTTGCTTTTAAGCCGTAATCATATGTTTGTCGAGTGTTGCTCTGAATTCGTTAACTAGTCAAGCTCAGATGGCGCTGTGGATGCTAAGTGGGTGTATTTTTTGGAGGCTTGATTCGCGCACGTACATAGCAAAATAATTTGGATATGACGATAAAATCATTACGTCAATTTACACTATTATCGCGATATTTTTGCCTACTAACACATAACACAACAGAAGAAACGATACTAAGCGATTGACTTCGATTTCCTGTTAAATATACTATATGTAACTGCAAAATTTTGAAAACTACCCGACGAACACAAAATCACTTCCAAGCGATTTAACAGTGCTGCCGGATCTCCACCAGTTCCCAGAGGAGTATTTAACTCAAAAAGCTGGCCAGAAGCAAAAACTTCAAACTCGTGCAATAGCTTCTAATCCAACATGACTGGCTTCCTGGATAGCTACTACACAATTTGGAAGCCTTGTTTGATTTATTTCATTTACAACCAGTATGAGCCGCCATAATTAGAATAAAATTAAATAAAAGTGATGAATTCTCATGAAAAGGCAAGATATTTACTTTCATGTATCTAAGAACCAGTATTATCTATCGGCTAGTTCTAAAGTATCTACTAAAACCATTGATTTGTAGATCCGAAAATCGAAAGTAACCACATATTTCAATGAATATGACAGTTATAATCGAGCTGAATATATTGTACAACATTTCCCAAATATTTTGGTATCATAAATTGATATTTATTTATGTTCTCACCTCAAATTTCAATATCATTTGATAAATTAGTGTCCCAGAAGTGAATCAAGAGTAAAATTGCTCCCATTTTCTGCCATTTTGTTTTTAATAAGCATTTTACGAAACAATGCATTATTCAGTTTTTTATCATTTATTTTCGCGATTTTAGAATTGAATGCCTTTTCAATTTATTTAAACAATTAGTCTACTTACAGAGAATATCTGTGCAAAATTTGAGCGGTATATCCAAATACTGTAAAAGATGCAACGTTTTGAACGAAATAGACGAAACACGATCCACGCGCAGCTAAACTGTCTCCTTTGCTCATAACGGCGATTTCGCGTCATTCGGGCGCTGTTACAGAAAGTTACAACCGCACTTTAAGATGCTTACAAACATAATTACAATACACTTCCATATGAAAACTGCTTAGCACATCTTATTACACTGGTTTCCATTCATCACCATTTTTCGTGGAACAAATTATATTAACGCTTTTGGCCAGCTTTTTGATACGAATACTCTTCTGTGCACTGCCAAGAATTCTAGTAGAAAATTGAAACGAAGAAAAAATGAAATAAAATTACAAAAGGAGAACTTAACTGCTTTGCTGCTTACTGGAACACCAACTGAATGGCGCGAAAAACACTAACTTTATTCAATCAGCGTCGCTCAACACCGATGCAAATGCCGCCTTTCCGGCGACCAAAGACTGCCAACCACTACCACCACTGTCTGGTGCACATTTTCTTCACTGCGTCGCTGTCGAAATCTCGCTCGCTACGATGACCGATGACTGCCAATAACACCAACACTGTTGGATGTAAGCAACTGTCATCACCCACCGCACACGTCAGCACTAGCATGAATCAGCTCCGAAAGAGCGAAAAAACACACCACCACTACATCACGCCGCCGTCTAAATTGCCATCGACGTCCGATGACCACCAAAAACATAACAACTGCGAGATGCGAGCCCTCGTCTGTCGTCACCGCCTTCCGCGCATTCGCCTGAGTTGTGCGTCGAGCAAATCAGACTACTACACATGAAAGCACGGAAAAACCAACACCACTGGAACCGTTCTAACAGCGCGTAGAAAAAAAAAACAGCAGAAAGAGAAAGAGAGAGAGAGAGAGAGAGAAAGTGCGAGATGCGTGCAACACACTCGGACTTTAAACAAACTCTATAGCGGTTTCGGTTCGGCTTTCGAAAACCGAACCTGGTGTTTTCTGCGTTTTATGAACACGGTGCTTCGTATGCAAGAAGCGGCAGTAAATTGATGGTGCAGTGCTGCCGAATAGACAACTGAATTGATTAAAATCAAGTGCTGGGGCAATATTGAAATGTTTGGTTTCGGAAAGTTGCTTGCAAATGGTGTTCACCGTCGTACTATAAATCAAGATGGCGGAAATAAATTCAAAATAGCGACCTTGTCTTTAACCGTATGAAACTGAGAGTTGTGGATATTTTTGGTTCGAGAAAACTGTCTAGTCCTAGTGCATACAAATTGATATCTACCACCATCGTAAAATACAAAATGCGGACCAAAATTTAATTCGGTAAGCTTTTTATTTGGAAGATCCATCAAGATGAAGCGCTGCAAATTGATTATTTTTAGTGTGGAAAGATTTTTTGAAACTCTAACATTGATATCCACTGCTGGTAAAGATTCAACATGCAACAACAACAACGAACATAATTAAAAAATGGCAAGCTTTTATGACTCTTAGGGCCGATTTCTTTATTTACACTTAAATTTTAAACCAAGTTTAACGCACCGGTAAACCTGGTTCTAAAGTTAAACTAGGGTGAAGAAATCGGCACTAAGAATCATCAAATTCCACCATTTTTGAATTAGGTTCGCCATGTTGAATCTTTGACAGCTGTGGATATCAATGTCATCTGAAACCATGCAATATGTATGTGTTTTGGAACGACGAAGATGGTGAGCTACTATTTTGAAATCCAAGATCATGAACCAAAGTTTAAGAAAAGTTCCTAGATACCGAAAAGTTATGTTCGGCTCCATTTTTTAATCCAATACGATAGGACTAAATTGAAAAAAAAGACGGCATTACCAAATCCTTGTATATTCAAAAAACAAGAAATATACCCTTTTTGTAAGGAGATGATATCCAGAGGTCAAAAGCAATTGGGCGCTGCCTCTAGCGAACCTAATTATAACAAAGGTGCCTTTTTATAACAAATTTAGTTCACTGCCATTTTGTAATCCAAGACGGTGGGAACTAAATTTTATAAGGATGCCTTTTTATAGCTGGTCTGATGGTTCAAAAGGTTATGCACTATATAGCCTAATAAGCCACTCGTCATTTGTTCCAGCACGAGCTCGGAAACTAGCCGTGCTAATATGCAATTAGAGTGGGACACGGTTACATATGAAAAAAATGATCAAATTTTGCTCAAGGCAAATTTCTGGATTCCATGTGGGTCCTAGAATAACTCTGTAAATTCTTAGTTCGATCGGTGAAACTATACTGTTGCACCCACGGTTTAAAGTGAACATGGAATTTCGCATGAACGGTAGAATACAGTGTGGATCATGTGCGCGGAAGCTCCACACTCAGCTGTCAACGAAACCGCATATTTTCTGACTGATTAAATTTATGTAAAAACAGATTTCCGGCAGCTTGCTGGGCTCTTTTATTTCACTGCTCGTCATAAGTTCTGCGGCCCTGAAGAAACCAGAAAGCGGAAGATATCTGTATTCACCAAAAATTACATGATTTGGCAGGCAATTCGCTCGGGTGGAAAACAGAGCGCCCCGTTCGCGACAACCGTAACGATCAAGAGGAGAATGTCTCCAAAACCGTCTACTTCCTCTTCTGAGGTTTCACGCTGCGCCTTCGTCAACCAAGTTCGTAAACAAATGTTTCAGTGCGTTGCAGTACAGTATGAAGTTGTACACAATTCAACATATTCTTAGTTGACTATAATAAAAGTTGGCAAAATTCTCCATAACCTAAAACTGGGAATTTTCGCAGTTTGATAACGACTAAATGACTAAAAATGATGCCTGAAACGATTTTCAAACCAAGTATTCAGCAAAAGCAATTGAGGTATCAAAGAATGTTGTTCAACCAGAATTCGCCATTTTGAATTTTCAAATGGCGTCAAACATCAATTCTTATCATCTACTTGTCAATCCCATAATAACAGGGGTTTCGTAAAAAAGTTCTCAATTGCTATCTGGAAGTTTCAAATATCACCAAACATCGATATCTATCATCTACTGGCCGATCTCAATCATACAACATTCAGGTTATAGATTATCGAAGATCGAAATTTCGGATTTTAAAATTGTGTCACATCGATGTCCGAAGACAATATTTTTCAAACGAAAGTCGACATCTTGCATTTCAAAAAAAAACATCACACATTGACACCCGCCATCTACTCATTAGGTACGTTCCAAACATAGCTGTATTGTTAGCACTGTAGCGCCCTTGTCGAGCAGTGAGATTTCAGTAAAACTAGCACTCATTTATCTCGTGTATTTGTCAACATTTAATGCGCCGACTGGGTTATTGTCGAGTACTGAAATTGTTTAGGTTGAAACAAAGACAGCACGGTAAAGTTAGTAGTTTTCGAAAAGAAATGTTAGCGGAACTAGTGGAAGAAGCCGAAAGGACACTGAAATGTTTGCTTATATTTTTGAATTAAATAAACGATTAGAACAGCTTCGAAACCGCTGTATGGTAGGACTGTCAAGACTATCTCTCCTTCCAAGATTATCCGTAACAGTTAGGGTTGTCGAAAATATGGCTCAACTGGAAGTCGCCATTTTGGATCTCGAAATGGCACCAAACTTTAATTTTCATTATCTACTCCTCAAGTTCGTTGTGAGAATTTCTGGATTAACTTGATCTTCCTTCAACGAGCTGTCGTTTTATTTGCGATTCTTCGCAATGGCACCGCTTGTAGATCTTTAGTTCTGTGCGCAAAAACATTATTGGTTGACCCATTTATACTATATTGAACTTGATACCATGAACCACAACAAAAATCATCATGTTTTCTACTATTATTTTCTTGTAGATCCTGATACAGTATGCTTCATAATATTCTTGAATCAATTGGACTTCATATCTCATTAAAGTTGGAATTTGCGTTTCGATTTCGTCTCATCAGAATCCGACACTAACTTAGTGCCATGACTAATCGAGCACTGGACTCTAAAAACAGACATAATTTGAATTCCTGAACAAATCCATAATCAAGTGGGATGTGTCTTGATTGTGGGACATCACGCTTGACTAGGAATTTGCTTTGGAACACTAATTGTGTATCTATTTACCGTCAATCCAGCGCTAGTTTAGTCCTGGCACTAAGTTAGTGTCGGATTTGGATGAGACGAATTCGAAACGAAAATTTGATAATTAATTTATGCAAATCTAATTTTAAGGAATTTGAACATAGGGAATTAGCACCTCCAAGTTAACGTTGTGTTCCGCATCAAATAAACGGAGTGCAAAATAAACACGCAACATTGGACGTAGTGCACTTTGTGATATAATCGAAACTTTACTGTATATGAAAAAGCACAATGGCACCACATTTCGGTGAATCACGTCGTTTTCTACATTTAACCAACCATCAAAAGTTTCAAAACAGCTTCGCTAGAATTTCTGAGCGTGATGCGGGGTAATATGAACTATATTGAATATCCACTACTTCTACTTTGACAACTTCCTACCCCGGTCATTCTTTTATCCGGCAAACAACTCCATCGACTACTGCTATTTTGTTGCGGGCAACAATCCCTCAAAAGCCGCTGATGTGAAAAATATCATGAACGAAAACGCAATTATTGCGTCATTAAATTATTATTGCATTTTACAGCAATATAATTACTCACCCGCTTCGATATTCGCTGCAGCTGGGACTTCCAAGCACAAGTCGATGAACAGCTTGTTTGGTTGAAATTATCGAAGCAGAAATTGTTAACTGCTCTGATATATAGTGCCGGTTTTGGATCCAGGAAGGTAAAAAAAAGAAAATTGGTTATTTCTCTATAGTTTGTGTTCCGTTATTCACTTCAGCTCTCAGTAATCAGTTGGTTCAGATTCAAACAAAGGAAATACTTTATGAGCCAACTAAATCAACCATTTACGTAAGTTTTTATTGTTCATCCCGGATTTAAACGTTCGTAATTGACTTAAATTCCAATAAATATATAAGCACCATGAGTTTTAAACAATCAAAGTCCTCAACCATACTTGCATTCCACCGTCATTAATGGAAAACCCCTACATGTACTGTGATTTCTAGACCGTTTATTCACAACGACATATCTACAATAAGTGACTCTCTTTGTTTACTTTCACTTCTGTTAACAATTCGCTCACTTTAACATTTATCCCACAACTTAAATGAATTTTCATTATCGCAGAGCCATCAACAAGCGCAGCATAGGATGCGTGTACTTTTTCTTAATTCGTTTAATTGACAGGGCGCGATGCTTTAACTGACCGGAGGCGTTCGTCTTTTTATCTATTTACAACAAATAAATAATAAAATAATAATAAATATTTAATGTGTGTTAGGGTGGTAGTTAGTTTTGCGATGTTAGAATTTTGTCCATCGCCGGTGAACAAATAAATCAAGGCATCAACAAATACAACTTTGGCAAAATTTAAGCGAAATTGGACCATACTTAAACATTCTTCAAAGCGATTGAAATTTTTTATAGGAAAGACTAGTATTTCTTCAAACGTTTTATATGAAACTATTTTCAAATAATGTATATGATTTTTTTTTTTCAAATTATTCGAATAATTTTGAAACTTGGTAGAGTTAGAGTACACTACGAAAGGTTTAAAAAAATATATGAATTAAATGAATAAAATCATTTTTTTTTTAAGGAAAACCCCGAGATCTGAGAATTTATATAATATAACATGTAAAAAAATCAAAATGTTTCGATAACTTTGAAAAATGTTATGAATGTTCATATGAAATGCATGAAAAATTTCATGTTTTTCTCATATAAAATTTCAATCGCTTAGGAGCACGTTTTAATATGGTCCAATTTCGCTCAAATTTAGCCCAATTTCTTTTGATACCTGGATTCATATACCAGCGATGGCCAAAATTCCAACATCGCTAAAATAACTGCTCGTCTCAATGTGTATTCCTCGAATTCTTCGAACGCTCAAAATATACTCCTGGCCAAAACAATCTTTCTTTGTTGGGCTTCGAACATAGGACGACTCAGACCGGTCTCGTATCTTGACAGTAGATACTAGAGTCTGTGGTATTATAGAGTCCCGTACAAAGGAATACGCAACACTGCCTAAAATGATGCCCTCTTCTTTGTTCCTGGCACGCACTGTTTTTGCTGTGACTTTGAGTGACTTCAACCGAGTTACACAGTGGAGTGAATTGAAAACCTACTGTTTTCGTGGCTTTATTCATAATACTACTCCATGTAATTTATTTTACCTTGTTATAAAAAATAATAAACTGAATACAGCGTCTTGTATAGGCGATTCAAATATTTCGCCATGATATTAGTTTTTCTCGACACTAATACTTTTCTTGCATGTTCTCCGAAAGTAGAATGTTTGTTTACTTTGAACGATAGGTAGCCATCTGACTGTTCGATAGGTAGATTTGGCCTCACTCTGTGCGAGCCTTTATAACATAAACAACGCCTATTTCATTTTTTTTGGAACAGAATAGCTTCAATGAGACGACCCCTCGCGCCGTTCGCCAATTAATTCAGCCATATGTCGCCTACGTAGATTGGACTCAATAAGGGAGTTTTTTAACCAAACATTGTGTCACATCGCGGGTGTTGAATGGCGAATATATTTCCATTTTTCACCGATTGATTGAAATGATATAGGAATGCATGGATCGTTTTTTTCTCACCATTGTCCATTTCAAAAACCATACAAGTGAAGGGCATTGTATGACGAATCCCAATATAATGCCAATTTTTTATTTACTTTTCATTAACTCAACTAGTTCAACTTATATTGATTCAACCAGTAGCAACACATGGGATTACGTTGAGAATGAATAGGGCTGAGCGAGAGCACTGTTCATTCCTATGGAGATTTTTAGTTATATTTATCACATTTGTACTTGATATCCAGTTTTATTTTTTTTTTTCAAGTGAGCTGAATGTGTTAAGTGCCAGATGATATACTCTTATTTAAATTTTGTGTTAATAATCATGATTACTATTACGGTAAATGATTCCGGTCATTTCTCTCCGCGAATTGAATTGTTTAAAATATTTACCAGAAATTAGCTGTAAAGTGACGGCTGAATGCTAACACTTGAATCGTTGTTCAAAATAAGCTTTCAGACTGATACAAAGGCAACATAATAACATTATTCAGAAATCAATTCAATGCAGTACCTACGAAAAAAGTTTTGATAACTCAAAACTTTTTTCGTAGATCGCTTATTAAACCAGAATAGTCTACCGAATCATTTTAATTTGAAATGGTTCTTACTCTAAACTTATAAAATACTGATTTAACAAACAACTCATTTAACTTACTTTTTGAGTATATTGTTCGGTTTTTGGGCATAAAAACTTCAAAAAACCGAAATCTGACTTTACCTTATTTTTACAAAGCTTCGTATAGTGTCTAATTTTTATGAAACAAATAAATCTCAGATTTGAGCAAAAGTAATAAATTATAAGCGAGTTTTTATTTTCCTTTAGATTGGGTTGTGCTAAATTTAGTTTTAAGAGTTTGTTTATTTTAAATGCATTTTTTTGTGAAACTAGTTAGCAATTATTTCAAATAATTTTAAGCTAAAATTCGCAACATTTTTTTATTGTTCAATATTCCAACGTGTTAAAATGGATGAAACTTTTTGTACATTTATAAAGCACTGAAATAAAACAATTTTAGCAGTTTTAAAGGTTTTCAGAATCTTTTATTCTAGTTGGATATAAATTATATGAATTTTGGTTTCTCGAATTTTGGAGTACATTGAAATACTTTGTATAATACCAATTAACATCTATTTAACAATGAGTTTCTGTCCAGAATTAGTTTAACCAAACATTTGAATGAAAAACATTGACATCAATAACTTAATGTGGGTGAACATGAAGGTTATAAAAGTCACCCCGGAATACGAAAACGGACTTCAACTTGAAATCATTTTTGAAAAAATAGCTTCAAGCGGACAATTTTAGGTAAAACCATCCAATCTTGTTCTCCATATATCAGTACATGGTTTAAAAATATTAAATTTGAAAATGTGTTGCGTCTAAAAATATGTAATGATTACTTCGAAAAGTGATCAATGTCACCCCGGTTTACGGTACTCTTTGTCGAGCACAATTACAATATTCTTGTGTTATGCAAATAATGATTTTATGAGCGAGAAATGCGACCGGAAGATGGTTATACGGATGTTCGGCTTTTTCAGTCTATAAGTTTTATACTGCCCAACGTTTCGGCCACCGCTTTTGGGCTTTTTAAGGTTAATTGTAAGTGCTATATTAGTGAACTTAGGTTTAATTTTATTTTATGCTAAACTCACAAAACTACCGTTCTTCGTCAATGTGTCGTTTACCAACAATCGAATGGTATATCTACTATTTTACTTGTACATGGATGCTAAGTAACGATGTAAATATCAGTGCGATATAGGGGGATGGGCAGTATAAAGCAGCCGTTATTATATTATAGACCGAAAAAGCCGAACATCCGTATAGTATTATGCAAATTTTGTTTGAAAAAGCGAAAGACATCTTTTTGGTAGTACTATTTAAGAAAATAAAAGCAAGTTGTTTTATAAAAAAATGTTGAAAATGTTCGGATTTTTGACCCCTCCCCAGAAGCGCATTTTTTCGCAGAGGCTTGCAATGAAAACATCCTTCCAGACAAACCTCGCTACTGAAATAAAAAAAATTAAGAATAGTATTGAAGAAACATGTATCGGGGTGAACTTGAACGGGTCCCGAGCAGAATGATATAACAAGATTATAACAGAATACAATTTTGGTAACATATTGTGCTATAAATTAGGTCTCGTATAGTAGTTAAAATAACAGCAATTTATAACAAGTAACAATGCGAGATATAGTTTTGAAATGTTCCTTTTATGTGTTTCTGATCGGGGTTGGCTTCTCAAAAAAATTCCTATGAAAAACCGTGTTCACAAAAAATCGATGTTTAAGGTGCTCAAAATTTTAGTTTAGCTTAGCTTAGTTGACCGCCCGTGAGTTTTCCGTGATTGATCAACGCCTGTTGAAATTACATATTTAACCAATTGTACGATACTTGGGAGTAGTATATCATACTCAACGTGCAACCTAAAGAGACTAAGATTATAGTATGATCAAAAACGTAGATGACCACGCCTGTGCAGGTCAATTTTGGAATGGGAAGGAATGTTAGTTCAACACTTGTGACTATTATGACCGAGGAATTCTCTGCATCATCCACAAGTGTCGCAGGATAGGATTAGTGTTAGTAGATAGGGAAATTAATTAGAATATATCTTGTTAGATATTGTGATTTAGTACTTAACTCACGCGTTTTGTCTTTTGATTTTAGATCAAAGTTTTCGGGTGTGCAGCAACACACCCAGCAGCAATATGAATGCCGTTCGAATAGGTATTTTAATGAATATTCTTCCGCGGGACGTTACATAAAAAGATAAATCCGCGTGCAATACATTAGATGTATCTATTCATCTATAGACAATATGATATTAGTATTATGTTTTAATTGCCGCAAGGTTCTACTGTATCGATTTTGTTGGTTATTTTCGGCAAATTTGAGACTAAGGGAAACGAAGACTCGAGAGCAACGCCCAACTCCTACTTAGCAGAAGGCAAAGAATTCTTCACATTTCCTTTCGATCATGTCCATATGAGCCTGCCTAGTCCTAGTTTACCGTTCTAAGTTAATAACTGATTCGCTCTAGAATACCTATCCGTCTTTCAATTTCATTGCTTTCATTTCTCTTAGTCTCAAATTTGCCGAAAATAACCAACAAAGTCGATACAGTAATATGTACGAAAGTCGCTGGCGATCAATTTCCGATAATACGAAACGAGCAATTTGAACTCTGAACAGCCGGCCATCGGGAGTATTGCTTCTAATTCTAGTCAAACATGTCAAATGGTCCTAAGTGCAAATGACAGTTTCTCTTTGTTTACTTTCTCTTTCGCTAATAACTCGGCAGTTTTGTACGTTTGTTACTCAACTCTTAGCAGAATAATCTAGTCGAAATCAGAGTTTTTCGATATATCCTGAAACAATATTGAAATGTTTTAAGATGACGCCGTAATAATCGAAAGAGAAAGTAAACAAAGCGAGGCTCTCATTTGCACTTAGGACCATTTGACATGTTTTTCGAGAATTAACACTTCAATGATCATTTCCAAAGTTTGCAGTACTAAGCAAGCGTACAAAAAGTATAAAAGTTATCCCAAATGAATGTGAAGAAAGTCACTGAAATATGTTAATGAAAAGTTGGCATCTCCACTCCCCCTATCAGACACGTTTCCATTATTGGGTTACGAGGATGTGCGAGTGCGATTTTACGAAGTTTTAGCATCCGATGGCCCTACATTTTCTGGCAGGTGTGAAGTTCTGGAGTGTTGAAAAGTTTACCACTGTTTAGGAAAGTAAAAATAGTACAAAGCTAGTGTCAGACCTTCACGAGTCCTCAAGAAGTCACTTTTGGAGGTATTCGTCAATGTGGATTTGTCGGTAGACAGTTCCAGATTAAATAAAAAAAACTGATTTATCTTGACACATCTACACTGCCCCTAAAAGCATAAGAGTCCCATGTGGATTTTTGTCGAAAATGAGTTATCCGTTGGATTGTATTCTGTATCACCACTGAATCACACTGCACAAATAAAATTACCGTGTTTGTTTAGAAAATATAAAAAAATACCAAAACATGGCTGTCCCATCCATTTGGCTCAATGCATGGGAAAATCTTGAACAGCGTTTTTCTCGGTTTGCTGTTTTTCAACATGGGACTCCTATGCTTTTATGGGCAGTACAGATCTCATGCCACACAAATTTTTTTTGTTCAATTCGATTGCTTAATTTTAGGCCAATTCAAAAAAACCAACTTGATGGTTTGTTTTTTTTTTTAAATACGGTTTTTAAACCAAAACTTTGAATGTTATACCATGGCCATTAGCCTTCATCATTTACGGCTATCGTACAACTGCCAGAAGAAACTTAAAACGTTGGTACACAATCGGGAATAACGAATCTGAAAAAGTGACTATATGTCACCGATTCACTCAACATAGAATGGATAAAGGCTATGATGCAAAACCTTAAGGTTCGTCCAGGTTAAGTCTTCGGTACGGATCAACACCTTGACCTGGGAACCCCTAGCATGTTGTTAGTCGCTTCTTACGACATAGAAGCAGGTTCCAAATGGTTATATTCTTGGCTGAAATAGTGCAAAAAGAATTTTAGCTCGCCGGACATCACATAGCTTTGTTTAAGGTGTTCAAAATTTTAATCAAAAAGTCATTGTAAAAAATTGAAAATTTTTGGAAGAAAAATGAACCGCTCTGCACGAGAGTGTAAATATGTTCAACTCAAAACAAAAAATGCTGAAAATCGGTTGAGTAGTTTTTGAAATATCACGTTCACCGCAACGATCCTTTTCGAGAAACTCAATTCCTAGATAATCGCGTTCAAAGTTTTGTGTTAATTTCATTCGCGGATGGAACCAGCGCACTGCAAACGGCTAAATCTAGTGCTCCGATCTGGATGAAATTTCGCACAGATATTTTGGAAAGTATTTACTTTCAGATCATGCAATATATGTTGTTTCGATTTTTTGAGCCCCGGTTTTATATACAATCCCTAAAATAGCTTTCGAAATATTTCATTAAATCGTGCATATTTGGTAATAAACAACCTTTAAAAAATTTGATCTTGTCATGATCACGCCTAACCTATCAAAATCTCGGAAAACCGAAGCGATACACCCAAAACAAAACTTTGGGAGCGTAAATGCATCTGTTTTTTTTCGCTATCGAACTGTGAGCTCTTTAATGATTCGTTAGTGTTCAACCAACCTTATACTTATGCAATACAATATCGTAGAGATAACATGAATAACACATACCAACATGCTCCATGCTGTCCCACTTGTGATCGCTGCTGCAATGATGAGAAGATTATAGTAGATACAGAACACTAGATTAGGATTGTCGCTGGCATCAGTGGTTGGAACATCATTGTTTTGATTCCGGGATATACCTGTCAAATGGGCCAAATAAAAAAAGTTAAAAAAAATAATCCTCTATCATTGTTTCATAGCGACTAATCATTTTTGTTTCTTCAGCCAGCAAAACAATGGCCATTCTTGGTTGATGTATTTTCACGAATTAGAATGCACAAATTGTCTAAATCTGTACTGAATTTTAATGAATTTTCATTTCCTTGTGCGGTATATACAAACTCTTCCATTTCATAACAATAACAGTCGAAAATGTACACCGAGAAAATTAGTTATATTGAATATATTGATTTCACACATATTTTTTTTGCGATTTGTAGTAGCACATAAAAAATACCTGTCACGCATAGATATCATGTGAAAACTAATGAAATTATAATAGTATGACACATAGAAATTTGTTTCATAGCAGATATCACGTAATTTTTCTGTTTGCCTCTCGTTTATTCTGCTGTAAATTTTATGCATTGGACGTTTTCGATCTTGAATGTATAAAAATCACAGCAGAATAAACGAGACTGAATTGAAGAAAGGCAAACTCTGTATTTTACTAATTCGAAGTTCAACTAAACGGTTTGTGGTTACAAGCAGGCCATATTTTTCTGCGTGTACCAAAAGTGCGGACCAAAGACATTTACTAGAGAGACTTTCGATAACTTACCAGATATATACCGAAAGCAAAACAAACATGTTCCGAAGCGAAAACAATGGGAAAACCAGCGACAATCCTTATCTAGTGTTCTGTATCTACTAAGATTATATACCGTCATCGGGGGTTACTATACGCCACGGGGGCTACTTTACGCCTAAATTAAAGAATGATACTTGAGCTTCTAGATCAAATTTATGGTTTTATTTGGACAAAAGCGAAACATAATTGGTGGTTCAACACAAATACAAAATTTTGATATAGGTTTAAAAGAATGCTTGCAAGTAATCGTAGTAAGCGATGAAACTGAAACATAAAATATACCCAAAAAACAATGTAACGACGTTAAGTGTTTGAAGGCGACGGACGGAGCAGCTATTCTACAGACTGTATATTAAGACCGGGTTGCTGAAAAGAGAAATATTTATTAAATATGCAAAAATCAAATACTATTGAGTATTCTTCAGATCTCGTGTACGCCACTTTCTATTACGCGTAGAGACCTTCTTTCGGGCCTGGGAAACATTAATCTGCCCGGCTACTGCATCTAGGGGGTCTTTTACTTTTCTCAAGGTCGTTCACTTCAATGCTGTCTTATGTCGTTTTTCATTGAAAAACACCGAGGCAGTGGATTGCACCGGTTTTGCACTTTCTAGCAGAAGTGAGAATAAAACACATCTATGCTCTTCTGCTAGAAAATGCAACACCAGTGCAATCCACTGCACAGTGGAAGAAATCCAACCAAAAAGGCAATTCATTGGAAGCCGCTGAAAAATTATCACAATATACACACCAAAAGTTGCGAAATTTTTTAGGTAATAAAATGCAATCAAAATTGTTCACCGCACGCAGCTGTGACCGGAGATATGCGGCTTTAAAGATCCGGAATATTACCGGTTTTCTTCAAATCTGAGGCCTAATTCGGAAGCTGCTGTAAAAGTACAAATAATTATCCTCTTAAAATTGTGGAAAACTGCAGCGATCAAAATGCAATCAAGTTTGTTCCCCGCACGCACTTGTGACCGGAGATATGGGGCTTTGAAAATCCGGAACAATACCGGTATGCATTAAATCTCAGGCCTAATACAGAAGCCGCTGAAAAAGTTCAAAGAATTATTCCCTTAAAGTTGCGGAAAGCTCTAGCGATCAAGATGCAATCAAATTTGTTCAATTTGTAATTCTTTGAACTTTTTCAGTGTTCCGGATTTTCAAAGCCCCATATCTCCGGTCACAAGTGCGTGCGGTGAACAAATTTGATTGCATCTTGATTGCTAGAGCTTTCCGCAACTTTGAGAGTATAATTCTTTGAACTTTTTCAGCGGCTTCTGAATTAGGTCTCAGATTTGATGAATACCTGTAATGTTCCGGATTTTCAAAGCCCCATATCTCCGGTCGCAAGTGCGTGCGGTGAACAATCTTGATTGCGTTTTATTTCTCAAAAAACTCCGCAACTTTTGGTGTATATATTGTCATACTTTTTCAGCGGCTTCCAATTAATTGCCTTTTTTGTCGGATTTCTTCCACTGTGCACTGGTTTTTCGATGAAAAATTCCATTAATGTGAAAAATGTTGTTTGTATTAGTGGTTTGATTTTTTATCCATAACACGTTCAACGTTTTCAAATTTTCTCATACTGCTCAACAAACAATGTTTTGTGCAGGATCTCTCAGAATGGTCCTAAATGTATCGCATTTTTCCTTCAATTTGCATTTTTACCGAACCCTAAGTCGAGAAATTCATCTGTTTTACTTTTGTCCCACTGTTTTTCATTATTACACTTTTCCTTTCATCGTGCTATTAATTCAATTCATTGCATCATATGATAAATGGAAATAAAGACATGCCAGCATGCAGCATGACTGAATCCGCTATTCCCCTTCTAAATATATCTCACTCTGCAGCAACGTATTTTGCGTCAATCTTCATCACTCATAAAACAATTCCGTCGCGTGTCTAAGCTTTATCCCAAATGGCACACATAAATCTCTGCACTTACACAGAATGCTTTGAATAGCTGAAATGAACACAGACACCAGAAAAGATCAATGTCTCACACTACGCTGTTTATTGTATGTTAGTATATTTGCATGCTTCTAATAAATGGTTTCAATTAGCTCGAACAGATGATTGTTCCTTTTCAATAGCACTGTAATCGAGATCAAAACCCTCATCCAATTATCAAAACTCATTGCCCTTCAGTACAAAGCACTACTATTTGCGGTATCCGTTCATTATTTATAGCATCCTCGGCTCGTAAATCCTCGTTTAAATCCATTTGATTCTTCCACGAAATACCAACCAACCGTCCCTACTTTTTTCGCTTGCTTGCACTGTTTTCCCCCGGCTAAAAGTCGAGGAATTAGCATTAAATCACCTAGATGAAAATTGAAAATCCTCAACTCCACGTGCACCGCCGTCGTTTAGGTACTTATTTTTACCTCAAAGTGGCCTCCCAGAGAAAAAAAACCCTACACCAATATGACTTAATCATGACACAAAAAGAGAAATACAACCAACCAGAAAAAAGGATCAGATTTAAGACAATAGGAAAGGATTTACCTTCTTAATTTTACCGCCCTCCCCCATCTCGCCAAGGGAGCATCACCGCCGAGGGTGTAAGACAAATTACTCTCACTTGGGTGCAGTTTATTTCGACACGATACAAAGTAAACCCAACCAGTAGAATCAAATCCCACTCCAAGCTGTATTCCTGTGCCTTGTGCGCGAGAAACTGAAAAACTGGGTTGTAAAAGTACGGACAGTGATACAATAAATTTTTGCCTCAACTATGCTCGTTCCCAGTAGCAACCATGGATCGTACTTTTTGCTAACGGACAGGGATTTTGTTCTCCTTTTTTTTCTCTCTCTCTCTATCACTCTTTCCCAATTTCGCCGGTCCCGGGATACGATTCTGGATCGTCGTCAATCAACCGAAAATGTGTGCTCGTTTGCGGATCCTTTGGAACACCCGCACCACACCACACCACCCATCACTGCGGAAACGTGCCGCGCGGCCGCGTCCTATTGAAATCGACGACTTCACCGAACCCCGGTCGGAAATCGTCCAGTCGGATCCGATGATATCGAGGAAAAGGAGGCCGAGATGAGCTTCATCCATTTTCAGGTAAGAATTGTTTGGATTATTGTTCCTTTTTAAGCAGGTGGCTTTCCGGCGATGACTAACCCAGTTTATTTGGGTTTAAGAAGGTTGGATTACGGCACGATTCTTTGCGCCCGCAAGGCTACAAGTGCTTCGACTGTTTGCGGAAGGAATAAAATAAATCGTTATCGTTATTCCATTGGGGTCAGTGCCGTGCTATGCCCGTGGCTCCACCAGCACTACCCCATGCAGATTGCGATTTATCTGAAATGGTACCGACAGTTCGATTTTTGAATTCAAATCAGATTCATGAGGAAATTCATATTCTATTCCGAGAAAATTGCCAAAAGTATATGTCACATACTCAACGGCAACAGTTGGTTTATGATGAAGGTAGGTTCACGTAAATCCTTGACATAGAACTACGGGACTTAAGCAAGAATCCAATATCCAGGAATTAAATTCTTTCATAACCTAGAAAGTTGTGATTGTGAAAAAGTAAAAATCCAAACATTCTGTAATCCAGCAATACCGAAACACTCTTCGAGTTCTATAAGAGTATTCGGAGACTCTGGGGACTAGGGTGGTTTGGAAGACTCTCGAGTTTTTCTTTTGATTCTAGAGATTTGGAACATACCAGACGCTTGTGAAATTGATATCTTAATCGACTCTGGAGTATCTAGAGACTCGCGGTAATTTCGAGACTAGCGATGCTGCAGACTCTGGGATCTTTAGAATCTCTTCAGTATCTAGACATTCTGAGGACTCTGGCAAGTTTGGAGTCACTAAAGAAGTTAAAAACCATGCAGAAAGTCGATGCTCCAGAGACTTTGGCAATTCTGAATTCGCCAAAATCAGTGAAGAGTGGACAGTGGATTTCAGATTATCGTTTTCTGAAATTCTTGTAATTATGTTGAGCCTGAAGATAATTCAGATTCTGCAGATTCTTGATGTTTTCTGGATTCTTGGAACTCTCCAGCGCCCAAAATTGACGCTCTGTTAGAAATTGTCATATATATTTTTATTTCCTATTTTTCTAGTATGTAACGGCTTAAGTTTACTCCCACTCCCCATATGTCATAATTTGACATAAAGTGTTACATAATTTGGTTCCTTTCGAGACTATGTACACAGCAATCTCTAAAATCTTTTCAATCTCAGTTTCAGAGTTTCACGAAAATTTTGGACGGTCTGAAAACTCTATAGACTGCACTAAATCGACACTTTTAACATTACAAAAACTCCGAAGACATTAGCGATTCAACGGATGTTGAACACGGTAGAATAAGGTGATCTTCATTCAGGATATTCGGGAAATGACGGGAAGCTCACTGACCTCCATACACTCTGTGGATTCTAAAGGCTCTAAAGAATGTTGGGGAATGGACAAATTAAAGACAATAATTACTCTGAAGATACACGATTTTCTGGAAAACTGCGAATGCTGTAGTGACCCTAGCGTCGCTAATGATTCTGCAAATTCTAACTCCGGGAAAGTTGCACTTCATATATGCGAGAAACTGCTGCGACCAAATTTTGGAACATTAAAGAATCTTTAGGCTTTTGAAAATTTGAAAACTGTAAAGACTGTGACGTCTCTGAAGATTCTTAACACTTTCCAGACCTTTGCTTTGCTGTAGTTGACGCTGGGATCAAGTCAGGGAATTTTGGTTGGCTCTTAACACCCTTGAGACTCGGCAACTCAGGAGATTCTTCAGTGTCCGATGATCCTATGATTCTAGAGACATTAGCGCTGAAATCCGTGAAGATTTTGAGAAATCTTAAACCCTGTGGAATCCAAAAAAATCTATTGTTTCTGTGGAGTCCGGAAACTTTGCAGACTTTGGACATCGTTGAGGTTCTATAGATTCTTGAGACACTAGCGACGATACATGTCCTGGGAAGGTCAGTTCTAGAGCATCTATGTCACTTCTAAAGGAACGTAAGACTCACGAGAAACTGTAACCTTGGGAGACTCTTAAGACTCTAGACAGTCACTGAACTTTCAAATCGCCAAAGATTCGAGATATTCTGGAAACGCAAACGCTGTTGTGACTAAGATTCTTAATTTTAGCGATTCTTTTGATTCTACAGAATCTAAAGACTGAAAACTCTGAAAGTTCTTGAGATTTCAAATATTCTTAGAAATTTCTTATGATTCTTAAACAACTTGAGACCTCGGAAAAACTGTAGAACTGTGGAATCTCTAGATGCAAAAACATTTTTTAAGTTTTGTAGTTTTTTGCAAAGTTCAGACAAACTACAAATTCTAAAGACTGCCGACTGTCGAGTCTAAAGACTTAAAAAACTTTGACGATTCTAACGACGCTGTGCTCGGTAGAATTGAATTTAGACTACGTTGGTTGAGGAGATTCGGGAAATAATTGAGTCCATACAATTTCTAAAGGCTCTGAAGAAGACGACTCCGGAGTCCTTTTCAGAGAAGTCCGGAGTCGTCCATGGAGACGATTCCGGACGACTCGGGAGACAACTCCGGACGTCTCGGGAGACGACTCCAGACGTCTCGGGAGACGACTTCAGACGTTCCCGGAGACGACTCCAGACGTCTCGGGAGACGACTTCAGACGTCCCGGGAGACGACTCCAGACGTCCCGGGAGACGACTCCGGACGTCCCGGGTGACGACTCCGGACGTCTCGGGAGACGACTCCGGACGTCTCGGGAGACGACTCCGGACGTCCCGGGAGACGACTCTGGACGTCCCGGGAGACGACTCTGGACGTCCCGGGAGACGACTCCGGACGTCCCGGGAGATGACTCCGGACGTCCCGGGAGACGACTCCGGACGTCCCGGGAGACGACTCCGGACGTCCCGGGAGACGACTCCGGACGTCCCGGGAGACGACTTCGGACGTCCCGGGAGACGACTCCGGACGTCCCGGGAGACGACTCCGGACGTCCCGGGAGACGACTCCGGACGTCCCGGGAGACGACTCCGGACGTCCCGGGAGACGACTCCGGACGTCCCGGGAGACGACTCCGGACGTCCCGGGAGACGACTCCGGACGTCCCGGGAGACGACTCCGGACGTCCCGGGAGACGACTCCGGACGTCCCGGGAGACGTCCTCGTTTGGGGTCCCGGAAGACGACTCCGGACGTCCCGGGAGACGACTCCGGACGTCCCGGGAGACGACTCCCGACGTCCCGGTAGACGACTCCCGACGTCCCGGTAGACGACTTCGGACGTCCCGGGAGACGACTCCGGACGTCCCGGGAGACGACTCCGGACGTCCCAGGAGACGACTCCGGACGTCCCGGGAGACGACTCCGGACGTCCCGGGAGACGACTCCGGACGTCCCGGGAGACGACTCCGGACGTCCCGGGAGACGACTCCGGACGTCCCGGGAGACGACTCCGGACGTCCCGGGAGACGACTCCGGACGTCCCGGGAGACGACTCCGGACGTCCCGGGAGACGACTCCGGACGTCCCGGGAGACGACTCCGGACGTCCCGGGAGACGACTCCGGACGTCTCGGGAGACGACTCCGGACATCTCGGGAGACAACTTCTGACGTCCTGGAAGACGACTCCGGACGTCTCGGGAGACGACTCCGGAACGTCTCGGGAGACGACTCCGGAACGTCTCGGGAGACGACTCCGGACGTCTCGGGAGACGACTTCGAACGTCTCGGGTGAAGACTCCGGACGTCTCGGGAGACGACTCCGGACGTCTCGGGAGACGACTCGGAAGACAACTCCGGACGTCTCGGGATACGACTCAGGACGTGAGTGACTATATAGATTATATAGAAATGGTATTTTCTTGAGATAACGATTACTGTGGAGCCTCTAGAGACATTGACGAAGCTGCAGAAACTTTATAGTTTCTAAAATCTGTGCAACCTCGGGACACTGGGATCTTTGAAGACTATGGAGACTCTAGTGGAATTTTATTCTTTTGAGATACTAGACAATCTAGAGATGCTGGATGCATTAGAGACTCTATTGATGTTGTAACACTTTTGAAACCTTCAAAAATTATAAAGTGAGTTGATGCTCTTGAGGGGACACTAGAGAACCTAGCAACAATATAATGGATACAATAATGATTCTGCCGACTTTCGAGTTTCTGCATACTTTGGATACTCTGAAAACTACGAAGACTCTAAAATCTCTAGACACTTTTTGATCTCAGGAGACCTTTGGGATTCTAGAAACGTTGAGGAATCTGGAAATTATAAGATCCCTGGAGAATTTTTATTCTTTTGCATACTAGAGAGCCCAGAGATGCTGTTAACATTAGACACTGGCCAATCAGGAGGCTTTGGAGAATCCCAAATAAATATTCTAAGCCATGTCGCATTTAGCAGAAACTCGCCACAACGACGTTTTGTTTTTGAACGGTGGATTAGTATATACAATTAGCTGGAAGGACTTTTTGAATTTAAACTTTCTTAGATTAATTGATTCCAAAGTCCACGAATAACCATAAATTTTCGTTGACAGAGTACCTGCCACCTATCACTGGATGCGTGCCGGGATGACCAAGTTTGCTCGAGCGCTCTGAAAACGGTTCTGATGCACTGTGAGCTTCATCGCTGCAACCGAAACGCTTGCATGGAATCACTACAAGGTTTCTACAAAGGCATTCACGATGATCTAAGCTTGGACATTGCATTTTGTTTGTGCAGGTAATTTGGTCGGATATGACATTGTCAAGAGAAAAAACTTTCTAATCTCGATTGGGTTTTTAGGAAAACCCCCAACCGCCACGACAGCTGCATGATCGCTCAAGAGAAACTTCATCCGGCCTGCGCCCAGAGACCACCGGAAAGTCTCACACCCCCGAGCACCAATGGAGTAATCTATAATCCGCCCCCGTCCTGTCACACCGTTGCCGAAATGTGCCGCGAAGACGAGGACTGCCGAGCGCGGTTGGAAGTGTTCGAGCAGTCCTGCGCTGTGGATAGCGTTACTAAAAAGTGTGCCGGAAAAACCAGCGGCTGCAGGCAGGCTATGCTGGGTATTCTGGGGACACCATTGCGAACAAATTGCGCCTGCCAGGGATCAGATCTGCAACAGCTGTACGATTGTCTCGGTTGGCAGCGACTTCTCTGGTTGAACCCCTGCGTCGGTAAGCTACCTTGAGATGCTGAATTGTGATCTGAAATGCAATACTGTATGTTTTAATTTCACAGTCGAATCTCAGAAGGACTTCCATTTGAAGCGATTGGCAGAACTGGGCCTGTTGACAACGACTACGACCCCAAAACCGACTACGACTACTATTCGGACTACGCGTGCTACTCCGCCACCGACTCCACCGCCAACGAAACCTAAACCTGTGGTGAGTACTTTCTTTCTGTTATGCAAAACAAAAAAAAATTGTAACTTTGAATTTCTAATCCGATTAGTACCGCCCCAAACCAACCGAGATGCAACCAATCGAGACGAATTACATCGAAACCCCAGACACTCGACCGCTTCACAAAGGAAATGAAGTGATCGTTCGGACCGATCTGGATCCCCATCCCGACGAGTACGACACCAACGGAAAGCACCATCTACCACCGGAGGAAGAGGACCACGATTATCTGCCATCGTCGAACGGTGGCAGCAACCGAATCAATCAGCGACCGGACGAGCAGGTTCTGCAGATGTTGACTACCGCAGTGGTGGAAATTGAAACTCTACCGCCGACGACTACTACTACTACAACTACGGAACCGACCACGACACCGGTGCCCATTCGTAAGATGGATTAATTCTTATTACACTTTTGTATCATCTAACATATGGTTTTTTGCAGGATACTGCGTAGTACAACGATCTCATCAATCGGATCAGCTGATAGCCGAAGGCAAAAGTCGTCGGGTAAGAACAGGCCACTTACTGTTTTATATCTAAACTACAATGTAACATAAAACCTTTCCGCTATAGCTCTACATGCTGGATGACGCGGAATGCAGCGAACTTTGCACCTGCGGTGGTGGAGATTCCCTGGCCCTGACCTGTCATGCGCTCTGTGTTCCTCTGGCACCCTGCCGAACGTCCCTAGCGTACTACAGTCACGCAGCACCAGCATATCAGGCCTTCAGAGGTCGCTGTTTGTGCTATTCGGGCCGATTTATCTGTATGCGTCCGCCTCCGGGGGAATACTCGTTGCCGGGTAAGAAAAAAATGCGGTAGGAGCTCATAGGCAGCAGATGTAGTAACACGTTCTCTGTCTTCCTTCCGGAACAGGTGGCATCTTTCTGTTACTAGGTTATAGTTCTACCGACGAAGCACTGTTAAGACCGCACACTAATTTAGGAGTTCAGGACGCTGTCCGAGCACTGCAGCAGTACGTGTTGCAGCACATCAACAATGAGGTGAGTATCGGTACCGCCGCGGTTACCTGGGAAATTTGTTGAGTATTAATTCGTTTTTTTTCGCAGACTTCTTGTACATTAACACTGTTCAATATCACCGAAGAGAATATCATCTTATCGATAAGACTACCCCATGATCCAAAGCTCACAAACCTAGAGTTGCTAAGGCAAGAGAAGGTAAGTACCCATTTGCTCCTACTTACGCGCAAATTACCGTTAAAATTAAGAGATTAACATATCGTATAACGTTGACATTTTGCATCCCAAATTCAAAATTAAGTTTTTTACAACAAAATTCCAACATTTAAAAAAAATTTACCATTTTCATCCCTCCCTCCGCAGGACCACTGTACAAAAATCCTCGAAACCATCAGCCACCAGATCAACACCCAGCACGTCGAGATGTCCGCCCACCGTCTGTTGAGCATCTTCAAAATGGCCGAAGTGCAGGTAGTCTGGCCGGAAGTAAGCCGAGCCGGACCCCGTTACGACCGGCACCCTCACCAGCTGCTCACCCTGATAGCACTGGCCGCCATTTCCTTCGTACGATGGCGACAGCAGCTACTGCAGTGGTCGGTTACGTGACGTTAAGCTTCTGTCACAGCAGCACCAGTGTCATCATCATAACCATCACTAGCACCATCGCGAACGCATACGATATCGTCCAATATCTCCAAATACGCTTCGTTTTCGGCTTCATCAATACTAGAGATAGCAGCAGAATCAAGCGCCCATCAGCTCATCTAGGGTCGTTGTTGTGAATGAAAGGGACCATTCATAAATTACGTAACGCTTTTAGGGGGGGGAGGGGGTACAACAAGTTGTGACATGTTGTGATATAGGGGGGAGGGGGAGTTAGCTAGATCGTTACGTAACATGTTTTCACCGAAGAAAAAAAAATTTTTTCTAGGAATTTGTTACGTAACAGGGGAGGGGGGGATGAAGAAATTTGTGACAATTTGTTACATGGGGGGAGGGGGGAGTCAATTTTGGGCAATTTTTGCGTTACGTAATTTATGAATGGTCCCAAAGGTTTGTAAAAAGAATCAATATTACTCAACAACACGTTAAGCCACTGTTAAACTATAACCATATTACTAACTAAGCTGTGGATGACAGAACAAAGCAAACTGGGGAAAAGTTACGTTTTTTACCTGAGGTAAAACAATAGTGTTGGAGTTTGTAAAAAAGAAAGCAGACAGTTTCTGGGTTGTTTTTCAGACTTTTTTTTTATTGAGATAAGTAGGATTCTATGATCGGATTAGGACATAACCAAAAAAGAGTTATCGCACGACTGACCATGGTGTGTGCTCCGGGAGCGAATAAACTGCGGCTACTGATACGCAGCTCCCTCTATATGTACATTGAATGAATATTTGATTTGTGTTCGTCGTTAGCTTGTGAATAGTTAGATGAACATTTTCCGCCGGAAATTGAAACCGAAATGGGCAGCGTTACCCCCGGTGTTTCCAGACAAAGGGAATTCAGCGAAAATTGTGCGCTAAATTAAACTGACCCAAGAGCGATTGGAAGCTGTTCCGAATGACCCGCTGACTCTGATGTACGAAATAGTGCTGATCGTGCGTACCAGTAATCAGGTTTCCCGATCAGAAACACATAACAGAAACATTTCAAAACTACATCTCCCGCTGTTACTTGTTATAATTTTATGTTATTTTAACTACTGTGACCAGATTTATAACACAAAACGCAAATGTTATAATCTTGTTATTGCATTCTGATCGGGTTACCACTCCATTTTAAAGGGAATTTGATATTACATTGACAACATATAAGCCAAAACTTCTTCAAGAAAGGTCGATTGTATTAACCGTGAACATTTCAGCAGACTCAAGATGGCGTCTTCTCAAACCTCTTTTCTGTAGAGGACGGACGATCTATTTTGGCGTAAAATTATCCGGTTATCCTCTGAGTGGAACAATGATTATTTCTAGAGCTATTTTTCATTACATCATATCTCTTTCGATTTTTACGGCGTCGCTACAGCACTTCCCAACAAACAACGTACGCTGAAGAAGCCTTTGATACAACAGAATATGCTGAACAATGGCTGATTAAGCGATTATCCAGCAAGATTGGTCGTTGGGTTTCCACTAATTTTAAAGTACAAATTGAAAGACAGCGGTTTTGACTAGCATATTGCACAGAGTTAAGGGGTAAATGTCAAGACAATCGAATTATTAACATAAGAGAACAGACCAAAGAGTCTCTCATTGTTAGATATATCTTATTGAGAAAAACCTCGAGATTTGTCATTATCATTTTAAACAAGTCAAATCTATGTATTTAGAAATCTCGTTTGTTCGCAATATGTTGGATTCTATACTGGTGATGCAATGTTATTGCTCTCTTGCATTGATTTCTTTAAATTTATGACCTAATAAATTTCGATTCCCATATATTTGCTAGATTTTTTCGGTCACTCCCGCTCGGACGTGCCTGGCAGGATTCCCCCCAGATAGCAGGCAGCGAAATAAAAACTCTGGCAGAATTTCTGGGGGTCTGGCTGGCAGAGCGCTGCCCAGCCGGCCGGCTCAAATGCAACAACCGTTTCTGGCAGAATTTTTCGCCTTACAGTTATTAACGATTTTTTCTGCCGGATTTCTGCCAGGCTCGCACCGGCAGGGCTGGTTTTGTACCGCTTCAGGTTTTGCTTGTATTTTTTCTTAATTTTTTTTAATTTTATGTAAATTTATAATAAAAACATGTCTGGAGACATGAAATCCATATTACTTACCTGATTTGAAACCAAAATCTTTGTTTCTTCCTATTTTTTCATCTGTCAAAACCATCCTTCTTGGAAAAATATCAATATGGCGAAAATGAAACAACGATAAACAAAACAGAACCGGTGAGGCGAATCTACCTGCCATAACTGGAAGGAGTATAGCTAAATTCTGGCAGCGCCATTTTGATAATTTTGACAGCTGCCGGAATCCTGACGGATTTTTGCTGGCTGCCCGTTTTTCTTCCAAGCGGGCTAATGCCACCTGTTGAATATAGCATATTGGTTTGTTCGTTTGGAATGACACTGACAAGGGTTGCCAGGTACACAGTTTAAGCTGTGTGTCACAGATTTTCAGTGTTCTACACAGATTTTGTTTCTGATTTAATGCACAAATTTCCGTAGTTTTCCATTATAATGCACAGATTTCTCAATTTTTGGACTTGCGCTCAATTTTTACAAGTGCAAAAACTAAAAAAAAAGGTAACGACTTCTTGTTTTTAGAAAAACTTGTACGCTATCCTTAACACAGATTCTTGGATAGGCTGAACACAAATTTCGAGATATATGACCTGGCAACCCTATCACTGACAGACTCTTGATATTCTTGTATATTTTCCTCTCTCAAAATTATTTTCATTTTTTATTCAGTTCATTTATTTCACACGGCACGTTTGCGTTAGCTTGACGGTATCAATATGTTTGTATTACAGCATTGTTGTTATCTTGCAAAAGAAAATGCGCTTGTGCCGCACATACTTTGATATGATAGTGTTGTGCCGATGAGGTAGTTTTATGACGATGATATCTCTGTTCGTCGAGGATAATCTTTGAATAAGGCATTGTAATGAGGAAGACGGGGGTGTTAACACCCCTTTCAGGGACGAGTATTCTATAATAGATGGTGGCCACAGAGCATCACAGAATTCATCATTGTTTCAGTATTCCACCATTCAACAGTCCGTATCAAGATTCGTAGACGTCGTCTGTGGACTGCACGCATATTACTACAATGTGAGAGGACTGCGTACCAAAGACTGCGACTTGATAATGTAGGTATCGACGATTTCACCCTTGTCTGTGGTGATTCCAACCACACGTGCCTCCAGTGAACTATAAATGAAAACTGCGTTATTACAGCCCAATCCGAAAATGTAGAACTAACAAGTCGCGCTTTGTTTATTTTAAGCCGTTTTTGAACCTGCAGCAGTTTAGCGATAATCAGAATCATTAGGGACATACACATGGGTATTTGGTGTTTATGAACAACAGAGAATGTGTTGTAACTGGAGCTGCTGTACCGCTAGTAAATGTTGACCGACCGCATCCACCGTTGGATGAATATCTAAAATCTGTAGAAATCCTAACATAATGTCGACACGCCTCTTCTCGATTTCAAACGGATTGATTTTGCAGTGTTGTTGGCGTATTTGGGCCAAGTCGATTGGGACTGGGTTCTCCAATGTACCGATAAGGATGTCGCCGTGAATAGATTCGGTAGGGTGCTGTTGAACTGGCTGACTCATAAGCTCCCTAAACAGTGCAATCCAATCAAACCGCCTTGGAGAAATCACACACTGAGATTTTTTTAATCGTTCAAACGTCAATTACAAAACCTGCTTTAAAATGCGAGTGCTTCGTACAAAAGCTTGAATGCAAATAATATTCTGCCAGAACGCTTCGCAAAAATTCCGAAAGTTTTTGAAAATTCATCAATTCCTAGAGAAAGACGTACATACCTTCTGCAGTGTCTTTGAATGATGTTTGAACAACCGCTGCTGCTAAAAAATCCGAACTCTTCTTGAAACATTTTTAAGTGTGTTCAATAGTAACATCGCCTCGAGAAGCTGCTGTCGATGTCCCTTACTTACCTTACCGTTCAGGCTAGAGCCTTGTTGTCTCTTGCTGTATGCAGAAGCCATCTCCACTCCACCCGGTCCATTGCTGCTTGTCGCCAGCCTCGCAGTTTTCGAAGGGTCCGCAGGTCGTCCTCTATCTGGTCGATCCACCGTGCTCGCTGTGCACCCCGTTTTCTTGTTCCTGTAGGGTCGCCCTTAAGAACCATCTTCACCGGGTCGTCGTCCGACATTCTTACGACGTGTCCGGCCCACCGCAAACGTCCTATTTTTGTGGTATGCGCGATGGATGGTTCTTCCAGCAGCTGATGCAACTCATGGTTCATTCGCCTGCGCCACGTTCCGTCTTCCATCTGCACGTCACCATAGATGATAAGCAACATCTTTCGTTCGAAAACTCCAAGGGCGCGTTGGTCCTCCACGAGCATAGTGCAGGTCTCGTGACCGTACAGGACCACCGGTCTGATCAGCGTCTTGTAGATATTTAACTTCGTGCGGCGGCGAATTTAGTTCGACCGGAGCGTCCTCCGGAGTCCAAAGTAGGCACGATTTCCCGCCAAGATCCGTCTCTGAATTTCTCTGCTGGTATCATTGTCGGCTGTCTATGTCCCTGAAAACTTGTATTAATCCGACATAAATCTCAGAGCACTCCATTCTTAAGGCTCCTCGAAACCTTAGACAGTCATGATCGCATTGTTTTTATGCAGGTCGATCTGTTACAACCAATCCGATCGATTTCAAATCGGTTTAGTATCGGCAGCTCTACGGTAAGACGTGCAAATCAGGTCAGTGACTTGGGGTGCTACTGAACAATCGACTAACTTTTAATGCTCACTGGACGGATATCATCGATCGCACTAATCGCCAACTTGGATTCATCAAGCGAACATCCAGAGAAATTTCTGACATCCTTTGTTGGTTCGTTCAATTCTGGAATTTTCGTCAGCTATATGGAGTCCGTATCGTGCAATGTGTTCAACAGATGTCGCTAGTACACCGTGGGCGATGATTTTTTTTAGAATTTTCTTCAAGCGTTTGTCTGTGCTATTGACTTTTATCTATGCTTGGAAATGTTAAAATCAAACGTTGAATTCGTTGAATCTGCGGCAACATCTTTCCAGTAGATTATTTTGTCCATATGAAGTACGGTGTCTAGGGATCTACAACAGTGTGGGGTTACAAAGAACACGAGGAATACATACAAATTAACGCCCGAGAGAAGATCGGTACTGTCGATATTACCTGACAGCAAGTCGAAAACAAAAATTCTTTGCAGGAAGATACGGCGAGTCGCCAGAGCCTGCAGACTGAGTAGCATACATCTATCAGCAGAAGGAGGTAGTACAACTGGAACATTCCATGGAAGTTTCCTGAGGGCGAATCGCACAAAACATCTTTGTATACGTTCTAGTCGGTCACTTTGAACGGCACACACTTGCACAGTATACTCCAGAACAGTTCTGTTCAGAGCACAGTAAAGTGCTGCTATTGCGTAGAAGCCCGCCGTGTTCCGCTTTAAGAAACCCAGCATTCCGAAAGCCTTAGCAAATGTCGCGGTGATATAGTCCGAAAAGCTAAGCTTCCTGTCGTAGAGCACTCCCAAGTCACGGATCGAGTTCACGCTTTCAATTGTTCATCCTTTTAGACTACATTCATAACGTCCTGGAATAAACGAGCGTCCAAAGCTAATTACTTTGCATTTATTAACGTTGACTTCCATTCCATTAAGCGTGCACCATTCCTGAATAGTACAGATATATTCTTGAAGCACTACGGCGTCAAGTGCCGAAGTGACAGTTCGATTTCGATAGATAGATTTTGAGATCGTCCGCGTATAGCAGTTTCCCAGACTTGACCCGACTACAGATATCGTTAATAAACAAAATAAAAATAAGCGGGTCCAGATGACCGCTTTGCGGGACACCGGGGGGTGTCCTGGATGTGCTTGAGCGCGTGTTTTTTATACTCGCGAATGCCGAGCGATCGGAAAGATACGACTGCAACCAGTTAGTCAGCCAGGAGGGAAATCCCAAACGCTTTAATTTCAGGATTGCGATGTTGTGCGGTACTTTGTCGAAAGCTTTTGAAAAATCGATATAAATTGCGTCCACCTGATGACGCTTCTCGACGGCGGGAAACAACTTAGAAGTGTAAGCTATCAGGTTAGAAATTGTTGATCGTTTCGTGACAAACCCGTGTTGATACTCCGAGATAAGGTGGGATGCAGCTGCATACGTGACATTGTAGACCAGCTTTTCGAGAACCTTAGACAGTTTAATAATGAGATTCCTCTGTAATTTTCGACCTTGTGAATATTTCCAGCCTTATGGATGGGAACGATTGCAGCTTCTTTCCAGGCGATAGGAAAAATGCCTTCAGCGAGAGAGCGATTGAAAATGATGCACCCTGGAAGAGACAGCACGTGGGCGCACCTTTTTTATAAATTGGGGCGAGAGATGATCGGGGCCAGGCCCATTCGATGAATCAACAGCAGTCAGAGCCTTCAATACGTCAGCTCGACTTGCAGCGGGACGGGGGAGATTTATGTTGTACGATGGTAATCTTTCCAAATACTCTTTCGAGGGGACGGAATAGGCGCTTCTAAACACTCCGCGAAAGAAATCAGCAAACAAATTTACGGCATCAGCTGAAGATTGCGCGCTTGCGCTTCCAAGGAAAACGTCAGTGGGAGTACTACCGGATCGTTTTCTGCTACTAACGAATTTCCAAAATGTTGCACAATTTTTTCTCAGAGCAGTTTTTGTTCGGCGTTATTACCATTTTAGTAATACTTTCGTTTTTATTAATGACGTACAGTTATGAAACCAGAAAACCCTCTTCTAACTGATTGTAATCTGTCAGCACTACTAGCTACATCGGAGTCACGCGGTCACCAAAAACGCTATGAATACCAAGTTCGTTAAAAACGTCGAGACCTCTCGGTGGCGGAAGATTTTCTCCCTACAGTGATTTAAGGTACAACTGACAGGTTCGAAGAGTGGCCATCTTTGAAAACGAAAAAAGCAGTTTTCCTTCAAACTATTGGCAAGAACTTCATGTAAAAGGTAACGAAAAAAAACTTATTGTAACATTTTCAAAGATGGCCCCTTTTTGAAGCAAAAATAAAAAACAACGCAAACTCAGACTAGTGTAGTTAATGCTTCAATCCTACGGTAAGCGATTGTGCAGTTACCCTGCGGGTATGTGTTAGCAATGAGAATGTGATGTACTCCAATCCAATGTAGATTTAGTGTGACCGGTGCTGAACGATTGGGGGGTCAAGGTGAGCACAGATAGAACGATAATAATCGAGTTGTACAGATTTCAAGCGCGCTATAGAACAAGGATACTGTATTAATAAACCAAATAAACTATTGGGATGCTTTGTGGGGGTTTTTGGTTAGTTTTGATGGATCCCTGAATCGAGCACTGCGTTGGTTAAAATATTCGTTTATTTGGGTCAACAGTAACATTTATGATTTTATTCATGATGAACAATCTAACCTTCAATTGAATTATTCGGTAATTTGGATTAGTAAGAGTTCAAGTAACAAATAAATTTTTCAGGCACACGACCAAAACAATCTAAGTTTTAAGAACGGTTCCAAGAGTGCCATAAAATTATAATTGCTACCAAAACACACAATATGAATTGATTTCGAGCGCGATGAACGATTTATAAGTAGAATCAAATTGACAACAAATTATTAATATAAATCCCCATATATTTTGGGTAGTACTGGGTACCGACACATCATAACCAAGAAAAATGGGTCCATTAAAATAAATTAAACCAATTGAAACAGTTTCAAATTCCTCTCTGGTTTCATCAAGCAAGCGTTCCTCATCTGCATATATAAATTAGTCTAACGAAGCACATAACGCTCTCGTTCGAATATCGATTTTTACGGACCTTTCGGTGGCAAACATTTCGCATCTCCCGCAAACACAACATAAAATAGGAGAAGATAATGAAATTCAAACAAAACCTGACTAGTTACAGTTTTGGCAAAACATCCAGTTTCCCAGTTCTGCAGCATGTTTATTCAGCAGTATGCACCCGAATCGCGGCGGTGGTACTCAAACGTCGCTGTCATTGCCGTAAAAATGGTTGAATCAAACACTACATCTATGCACCCTCGGGTCGGGTGAAACAAAGTCAAATATTGAAACCGTTCAAATAGGTCGAGTGTATTTTTTGTATCTCTTTTTCGTCACTTTGTCTTGGATGCACAGGATCGCATGTCAGATGTCAATGTCAAACCGTACTATTCACAGATTGCTGAAGGCTCCAACAGAATGCTTCGTCACCGATGCAGTGTTAAACCCAATCTGAAAAGTTTTTAAGTTGTTGGAATTGGATTTTGACGCTTCGTCAGTGACAGGCCCATTGGTTTGAACGTAAACATTGCTAACTCCGTCTTTCAACAATGGTTACTTCGTTGAAGTCTCTTATTTTTAAGAAGTATAAGGAAAAGGAAAGCTTCATTTAAAAACGGATGTTCGTTGTTTAAAATGATCTGACTGGTGTCATTATTGCCTCCTGAAAGCAATTAATTACATTATCCAGGAAAAATTCCACAAGGAAGCCGCATGAGGCACCTGATGTTAACATAGTTTTTCAACGATCAAACTGACATATGCAGACGATTCGACTACTTCAGAGTGCACAGTAACCCTCGTAACTACGAACCAGAGAGCTCGGAACAAATTCTCTGCCATTGTGCAGTACTATTTCTTCGAAGGGAGCGATACTTCGGGAGGCATATTATGACACCTCACGAGGTATGGCATACCTGTCCCGAACGGATCCTAAGCTACATTAATAATGTACTACCCGGTTAGGACGACACATATGGACAAACAAACAACTCGCTACCAACTACAATGGATTCGGGGCATTTGTAACATGTAGAGCAAACAGGAGCAGCCACAACCATAGATAACCTGAATAGTGGTCGCAGTGGCAAAGTTTCCCCCAACAAAAAAAAATCTTTGAATTAAATTAAAGCGAAAACTATCAACACTTCTGTTAATGCACAAATCGTGCGAGGAACGAACCATATTTCATCATTATTTAAACACAAACAACATGTAGTACTCGATTAAGGAATCCTATCAACTAACGAATCCGAACCTCCACAATGGCGAATCTTTGGGTGAATTTATCTGAACCGAACTTGGGGCAGTGCAATGTGGTATGACCAACCGAAGCAAGATATGATGAGATCACAATCGTAAAAATATGTCTTCCTGAAAACAAAAAAAAAACGTGTTTAAAAATAGTAAATATGTAAAGTCTAATACATCTAAGAATTAGTTTGTATGTAACACTGCGCGACATTGTCGTCGTCGTCATCTTCGTCGTCGTCGTCGCCGGTATCACTGTCTGGTAACAACAAGGAACCGAACGACTGACGATTGAATGAATAGGTTTGATAGGCAAACAATATCAACAACACTTAGATAATGCTGTTACAATATGGAAAGTAAAACTGTTAGAAAAAAGCAAACACGAAAGTGGAACTAAAAAAATATCTATGAGACCGAAATGATGTTAGCAATAAAATAAAACAAATCCCAATATTTAGCGAGCAACTCTAGGATTCAAATGAGCTAATTTTAAGATTATATTGTAAATAATGGCCACCTCCAGGGGTGAATAAAAACATGAGTAATTCCCAGTGAAAAGAAAAACGCTATATACATATTAGGACAGCATGTTTAGGTGACCAAATTATATTTCAAATGTGTGGCAGGTTAGTTTTCACAACTGAAGTGTTTTTTACTTGAAAATCCACATCCCAACACATTGTATATTGTTGCATTAGAAAAAAAATTACGGGGCATTTTACGAAGCCAAAAACCGAAGTAATTGCTCCGATTTTTGTCATATGGCATGAGAAATATTTTAACTAGCAAAAACCAAACAAATCGACAAGAAAAACGAAACACATACACACATTTGTAACACTGATACATATCAATTTACAAAGAATAGAGATATTGACACTATCCATGGAGGGCAAGAAAAGCAAATATTAATATCGACACGTTTTATTCTGCTACATCGAACCAAAACTTTCACACACAAAAAACACAAACACATACACATGAAACAAACACACAAACCTTACGCAAGTTTACTCTTTTTTCCCCCGATTACGTTTTGCAGTGTTTCGCTCTATTGAAGTTAGTCTATTTTTATTAATCTATAGCAGAACATACAAACGGCAACATCCCTAGCAATGAACAAAAAAACCCTGAAGAAAAAAAACAATAAGAAACAAAAAATCTACAAAATAATCGATAGGAAATGAACCATTTTATAACGACACTCGGAAGCGGTGAAACACATTGTGCTTGTATACAATCCTAGAAAACCGTGGAAGCCGTCAGAACCATTGAACAATAACCTACATCTACATTAAGACAACTAAACTCTATCAGCCATTTATTGACACTGAAACTATTACTATCGTTTGGTGAGAAGAACGAACGAACGAACGAACAACAACAAACAAGTAAACTCCTACCAAATCTAGTGAACAAACCGACAAGCGTTTCAAAAATCCCTTTCATCATGTTTCGTTCTGTTTCCGCGTTCAGTATCCAAAATTGAACGAAACAAGCTGCAAACACGTTCCAAACCCCGTACCGACACAGGTTACATCGGATCAGAGCAGAACTTTACGCAAGAGAGAGAGAAAGAGAGAGAGAGACAGAGAGAGAGAGAAAGCGAAAGAAAGAAAGATAAAAATATATGTGCATTTGTGTATGGACCTAGGCGAAACAACCGGATCTTTTGTGAGCTACCAGTTAGAGGAAGAAAAATAAAAAAAAGAATGCTGAAAACAAAACTTCAAAACTGTTTCAGTTCGATTGAAAGAAAGCCAGCTATTTGTTTGAAAAGTCGCACGCCCAGCTTGGGGCGAGAAGGCGTGTCAAAACTTGAAAGGATAAGATAGTTTGCGATGACAGGGAACGATGGAAATGATGGGGCAAGGTTTTCTTCGGTTAAATCCGAAAATACACCCAAAATCCACCCTACACGAATCGTATGCATTATCGCAAGAATTCGTTGCAATTAATGCAAGATGTGTAAACATTTGTAATGCCGCCTTACATGCAATGCAATAAGCATTGTAGGGTGCCTAAGTGCCTATTTTCACCATACTAAGCAGGGTGCCTCACTAATTCATTAATTTATCGGCCTACAATCAATGAAATGCGAAAAAATTAACGTCAACAGCTTTGCTTCGTTGTTAATAACCATAACCATAATAACACAAATGCTCTGAAAACAGTGAAATTCTCGTGTTTGAGCGCAACGAAAACTCGAATCGAGTGCCCCTATTGTTGCGCTACCATTTGACTCAATGTGTTGAACAAAGATGGCAGACACTACTCTAACCAACGGTTTCAAATGGGTAGGGTGATAATAGAAACATGGCGAAAATGGGCTCGACACCCTATCATCAAATGCAAATAGAAACAAATTCGACCAATACAGTGCATCACCGTCGAGTAAAGACTCTCATAATAATAGACCAACGAAGTAAAATTTTATCGCGCATGAAAACTTTTTTTATTTCTTAACCTTAATTTAATAGGCTCGGGATCGTTTCGGCGCAAATGAGCCCGGGAAGCGGATAAAAACATGCATATAAATATATTGTAATTCGCGGAATATGGTATAAGCTGGGACGAATCGTGGGTCCAGATTTTGTCGAATCTCTTTCCATCGTGACAGTAATAAATGAACGAATTACCTTTGGATTCATATTGCGCACTTACCACCAACCTGGACTCCGCACTTTCAAAGTGCGAGTGATCAAACTGCTACTAAAAACTGCGAGCTGTCAAAACACATGTATTTCAAGTGATAGAGATGGCACTTTCATAGACCGAACAGTTGAACTAACCAGTCTATGAGAAGAATTTAATGGAAGAATAGCAAGTGCGCAGTGCGGTAGGAATACAGTTTTAGTGCCACAAGCAATATTTCGAACGTCTTGAAAGGTTGGATCGATAAAAACTGTCACTCAAAAACAATGAAGCCTTTCGAATTAACACATTATTTGAGTGACACCAGTTAAACATGCTAGATTTTTAGTTGCCAGTTTTGCAATTTTTACATCCTCGGGTATATTACGAAGAGATTCTATACTCTGTACTGCCGAGTGGGATAATCGTCAATGTTACAGTGATTTTGAACTTTTCAAATACATGTCTGCTAAACACGCTGAAAATCTTGATTTATAGCAAACAAACATTTTTAAAACCTATGGTGCAAAAACATTAGCTACGCTGTCATTTTTACAACCGTAGAGTTTAAAACAATTTTGAAAAGAAGGAGAATATACCTTTCCTATGATATGCTATCTTACGCCCGTTTGTATGAAATATTGTGCATTTTTAGGACAACGATGTGAAAATAACAAATGAAAACAATAAATTTTTGGAGGTGGAATACCGATTTGAAGAAAAAATCGAACATATTCTGATGACCTTAAAAAGAACATAAATATAATCCGTACCATATTTCACAACCATCAAAACACCATAAAATAACCAAAAAACACTTCAAAAGGTGGTTTTACATACGATTTGTAAGATTACCTAATCTTCATAGAAGCAAGCAGAAAATTTGTCCACGTAGTTAAAAAAAAAACACAATCATTTCAGCTCGGCAATTGCCAATCAGCCATAAATACAGCAAATTCAAGGACTGATAACTCAGTGAAGTGACAGCTAACAAATATTCCGGTAATATCTGCAAAAAATAAGATTCAACAGAAAAAATGCGTCTACATGGTTAAAAAACTTTAAGAGCATAAACTGCAACTAATGCGAAAAGTATCTGTTTTGGGTGTATAAAATGACCAAGACAGATACAGGTGTGCACATTTTTTCTATATGTGAATGCGGTTGTCATTTTTCTTCGATGAAGCCGAAAAAACAAGAGGATTGGAAGAAGAAAAGCACAAACAGATCACGTACTGGTCCTTTCCGTTGCCATAAGTTTTGTTTCGGTTCGGTCAGAATGATTTTAATCGGTATTTTCGAGGTAAAAAGTATCCCTAACTGTTCGAATCGATAGACCCGAAGTGAAGCTCGGACTTTTCTCACTTTTCATCGTGTGTCAAAGAATCAGGAAGCCCGTTCGGATGTTTATGCTTGCTTCAAGTGTTACTTATTGGTTTCGTAACGTTCTTATTGTGGTGGTGGGGCCACACTGTACTCACCAGCTATTAGGGTCGTTTCACGGTTGTCTCCTGGAGAAATTCACACTGGGGCGGACTTTTCTTCCCACACTATGGTCACTGAGCGAATCGTGATTAATTTTCGGCGGAAACAAGTACCTAAAGGAATGCACTGTAAACAAAATGGACGATACAACTTGTATATACAGACCATACACTTTTTATTTAACACTACTATTCTTTTTTTTGATTTCTTGACTTGAGCCAGAAGGGCTATTAATAAAAACAAACAAATTTATTACTTGCTTTTTATTCGACGAAAACTTTCTTCTGTCGATACCGTTGCGATCGTGATGACGTTGGTCGACTTGCAGATGGCTCGATGAGGCGCGGGCTTCGACGGTGGTGCAGTAACGTACGGACGATAGCGACGGGGGACTCCTGAAGAAGCAGCAACTCGGCCTATTTGTAGCGGAGGCCTGCGTTTCACTTTTGGGCCCGGAGAGTGGTACAATGCGCACTTTATCTTCTACACGAGTGTCTAACACTAAGTCGAGTGGGATTTACAACGTTTTCGGTCTAGTAGAGCCTACCCTCCGGTACTTGGGTACTGGCCTCTACAATGGCGTAAAAATCTTGCCAATCACTGACCGTTCTTACACTCGCGTCGTACTAGTACACTACACAGAAACCGGTAACCACACTTATCCCACTCGACTGGCCGGACAGAACCTTAAGGTTCGTGTGGTGGTTCTGAACGGCGAAAACAAGATCCTACGGATCAGCTTATATCACAAGCCTTTTCTTACGATGGAAACGCGCGGTCAAGTATCTAGTGACTCGCTGCTGCTAGTCTTCACTCCTCCGGGTCAATTAACTATTAGAGCTCGCATTACTTTTTCGCGGTAGATTTTATCCTTGCCCTGTCCGTTTTCCAAAATATACCCACCGCGCCTCCTCGCATCCCACCCCGCATTTGATGACGGTGATGATGAGATGACAGGACGATGACGGTTGACATTTACAAAAATTTTATCGTTTTGGTTGGTGTCACGAAATATTTTTAGTACAAAAGCTATCAAGAACATTTAATGTGCGGTACTTGTTTCCTTGATTATTTTTTTTTAAATATTGAACAATTATAACAAAAAAAATATAATAACAAAATGAATAATAAACAAGCAAAATAAATAACAAATATAAATAAATAAATAAGCAAATAAATAAATATATGAATAAATAAGTATATAAATAAATAGATATAAAAATAAATAGACAAAAAATAAATAAATCTCTGAACAAATAAATAACAAAACCTACGTTTGACACCAACCTGGGTTATTAAGCAGAACTTAAACGCGACTCAAACATGCAAGCACGGAGTAGTAACGGTTTGACGTTTAAATTCTACTTAGACATTTACGAACAATAATTTCAGAGTATAAACAAAGAACAGGCGTCGTCAAATACACGAGATAGACCGTACACTGTTATTTATTTATACGGCAAAAAAATAACAATATTTACAAATATATACAAGCTGGGCTCAGTGACCAAAGCGACGATATTGTGACCTAAGAAATCACAGGTCACACAAGGACCCCGGACGCCATGCTTAATTTTGAAAGTATAAAACTAATACACTCAAAAGCGTTAAGTGTTCCCACCTTTTTTTCTCTTCATCTTGCTATGAGACATTGCAAGATGACGTCATCTGAATAAAAATGCTCGAAAACATGACAGTTTTTCCGTTGCCATAGGTTTTGTTTCGGTTCGGTCAGAATGATTTTAATCGGTATTTTCTGACAGTTTAGCGAGCTTGTTTACATGGTGTTACAATTTAAAAGCAATTCGAACCAAGTTTCTTGTAGTGAGTGGAATAAAAATGTTCTAAGTTCAATTAAACAAGCTTTCTGAACAGTCAGAAAAGTGAGGATAAATATTTTGGTGCAATGTTCTATTACGCCTGTGGCGTAAAAACTGGATTTCGAACCCCATTGCTCACTTAACATTCCTTTAATAAATTCTTCTCATAGACTGGTTAGTTCACCTGGTCTGTCTATGAGATTGCCATCTCTATGACTTGAAAGACATGTGTTTGGACGGCTCTCTGTTTTAGTATTATACATACTATGCCGAAATGAAGGTAAACTCGGAGCCAATAATTGTTCTCAACACAAGTTTCGCATTTAAAAACCCATACTTTCGCCCGGTCCACGCCACCCATATAGTTTCCGAAGTTCGGACTCAGCCACCCGGCTAGTATAGCAAGTGGTTTCCGCCCGGTCCGTTACGCGAGTGCGAAGAGCCGTGTACAATCAGGATAAAGGTTACTCGAGTTTTAAGCCGAAAATTCAAAATCGACTTTCCCACCGATACCAGGAGGACAGACTCTGAAGGAGTTGAGCGATAGCGCGCCTCCATCAAATCTACTTCACTGATCGAGCTAAGAATTTACACAGCTGTTCTAGGACTCAAATGGCACCCAAAAAGTTGCTCGGAGCAGAAATCTAATTTTTGTCCCACCCTACTGGCCATCCAGTGGAACACAAATGGCCAGCGAGGAGGCCTCGGCGACCTGCAAAGGATCATTGCTAAGACTTAGCCCAATCCAGCCAGCGCATTGCAGGAGACACACATCCGAGATCAAACGAACCCGGCATCGTAGTTTGGACACCGGTATTCGTGGGACGCCGCCAGCGGGGATAACATCTACCGGACTGGCTATTCGAGTCGATATACCGTCCCTACTGATACCCTTAGATATCGAACTAATAGCCGCCGCCCGAAGGATCGAATATACAATCCAGTGCACCGTTGTATCCCTGTATATTCCGGACGGAACTAGGAATGTGGGTTGCAAACTTCAAACAGCTTATCGACCAAGTTGAGACCCCATTCATCATAATGGGAGATGTAAATGGGCACGATACGACATGGGGCTCTCGTCTGTGTAATAGGACAGGAAACGACATCACCGAAGTAGTTGAAAACAATGACGCCATCGTTCTCAACGACGGCAGTTCAACATTTATCGTCGGACAGACGGAATCCGCCATTGACGTCACTATCTGCTCGGAAATGATGGCAGGATATTGTGGGTGGACCGTTCTTGCCGCACCATGCAACAGTAACAACTTCTCTATCCAAGTTCCGTACGCCCAGATGCAACCTGCTAAAACCCGTCAAAGGCGGTGGTTCAACGATCGGGCAGGTTAACCTCGCTACGAAAAGACCATCGACGACCTTATAAATCGGGACGAGGACATACTCTCCGGACGAATTCACCAAAATCTTTCATCGGGCCGCTGTTTCCTGTATCCCTAGAACAAATGGTAACCCTCCCCGACATGCAGTGCACTGGTGGTGTCCAGAAGTCAAGACAGCCATCAGACTTCTATGGACAACTCACACCGAAACCAGCGAGCTGATGACTTCAGAATGGCCAGAAACCAGATTTTTGGAATCTCCCGACTCGTCGACTTCAGAACTCTGGCGGAGAGTTAACGCCTAAGCGCATCGTCGTTAATGGGTGCAGGACGATTGATCCTACAACCATCGGTAACGAACTAGGCAGGCAGTAGCCAAGCGGGCGATTTTGGACAACATTAACCGCATCTGGAGCGGTGAACCGATACCCGCTTCATGGAAGGAAGCCCTAGTAATCCCCATCCCAAGGCGATGTTAGGGGAACAGAGCGCCAGATAATTTGCGCCCAATCTTGGCTTTGCCAAGACGATGGAGGGAATGGTCAACAGACGGCTGATGGACCTACTAGAGGAGCGAAAACTTCTGGATCTGGGGATAACCGTGGACCGTCGGTTCACTTTCGGGCCACACTTCCAACGTATCAAAACAGACTGCCGGAGCCGATTGCGACTAATTAAAATAATCAGTTCCTGACACAATCGCTGCAATCGATACACTGCATTGAAGATTAGACAGGCTCTAGTTCACAGCAAGATATTCTACGAGGTTAAGCAGACGTGTTACAATATGGAAGGGCTGATCAACATGCTAGGCCCGCTACCACGGAACAATTCGCGCTGCCTCTGGTTTGCTACCCAGCACACCAGCTGAGGCGGCCTGCACGGAAGCCGGGATTCTCCCTCTCCGTTGGGCGGCTGCGCTCCCCATCGCTAGAAGAGCATTGGGATTTTTAGAACGTACAGCCGGAAAGATCTGCTTCCTGCTACGGACAACTAACGAGATCCTCCGGGAATACACAAACATGGATCTGCCAGCGATCGCCCGCTTACACCGAGTTCGTGACCGGACCAGGCACGTCCGCGGACCCAACCTGGACACAAGTTTGTTTGCAGAACTGAAGACCGGCGCTGCTGGTAGTGAAGCCACAGCCAAATACAACCGTCTGATGGCCACTAGGTATAGCAATCACGCGCGGATTTTCACCGACGAAGGGCTCTCCTTCCGCCTAGCGGCACCATGCTCGGTTTTCTCAGTGGAGGCGTCATCTATCGCCCTCGCCATGGTCCCAAAACCGGGAGATACACCCGTCTTCTCGCTGTCGGATTCTCTGTCAGTCATCTCCGCTATCGAGTCGTGAAAATCTCGCTATCCCTTCATCCTGGCTATCGAGGCCAAGTACTACTCACTCACAACAATCTGTTGGGTCCCCGGTCACTGCAGCATGGACGGCAACGAAAGGGCTGACCGCTTGGCGGCCAGAGGGCGACACGCCCGGCGACATCTCATCAGACTTGTCCAAGCAGCAGATATATTGGGCAAGTTGAAGTTAAGGATAGCCAAAAGTTTCGTGTGTCATTGGCGCAGCAATACCGGACATGCCTACACCGTATCGCGTGTCCCTCCACCAACATGTGTTACATACCCGAACCACGGTGTAACATATTTTAGTAAACTGTCTGAAGAACAGCGACCTCTGACAGAACCATCAGAGAGATCCTCACCAACGACCACGCCCGAGAGGAAGTGCTACTATCCTTTCTTAAGAATACGGGACTCTTGAGCTTGAGCTGGAGCTTGAGCTTGTGCGACCACCCCTGGCTGCTACTCCGTTATCGATCTGGACTAGCTGAAGTTGCACAGGGAATCAGTAGATAATTATGCTTGGGAATAACGAAACATCTTTCAATGTGCAACTCCTGGTAATCCTAAAGTGTTTATTGATCAATACCGGTGCCGGCCAGGCCCGAACGTAGATCGCGGAAGGAAAGAGAAGAAATGGTTAGTCCGATACTTGCTAGAGGCCGTATATACTACTGCGCACTCCACAAGTATCACGGGAGGAGGATATTTGTTAGTAAGTATAGAAGTTGGATTCTACTTCTTCTTTACCGACGCAAGAGAGGTGACTCCTTTATCTGGACAAGATATCGATCCATCAACTCATGGACCGGGGACCAACGGCTTTACTTCCCTTCCGAAGGAAGACGTGACCACAGATTTTTTCACCTCAGAAAAATCTCAACGACCTCGGCTGGAATTGAACCCAGGCCAACTGGAATGAGTGGCGGTCACGCTTACCACTCAACCACCGGCTCCGTCTCTTAAGAATACGGGACTCTTGATGCGGACCCAAACTCAAATTCGTATTTATATAACACAAAACCTTTTTTCGCGATTTTGGCTGAAATACCACTTATTTTTTAGTGGGGATCCGCCATATTGGATCGGTCATTTTGAATTACGGAACTTGCGATGTTCAAAACCCATAATTCCATGTATTTGTTAAAAAATATTGACATTCTACTATGACTAATTAATCGAAAGTGTTCTCAAAACTTTAAACGCGATTATCTCAAAACATCATTCTTCAAGACTGTGTATCATTTGAAAACGGTTCAATTTAAAAACTTCATGTTTTGACCTCTCGAAAGAAAACATTTTTCATTAAAGTGCGATCTAAAAGTTTGAGATCGCACCATTATGTCAAATTTGAAGTTTTTTATGCGTTGTTAGGTCATTCCTCCAATAAATTTAATTCACTTCGGAGCCTTATTATTAATTTTGTGTTTCAGATCGATCCGGAGGCTGTACGCAGTTTTGAGATTCCACGCGCACCTAACCTTAGACAGAACGTCAACACGGGCGCCATCTTGTTTTTTTTCGTCTGGAAAAAAATGTGAATAAAGACGAAAATTTGAACTTTTCGAATCATGAAAACCAATTTTTTTTCAATTACCCACAAAAAATTCCAATTTTTTCTTACTTTCTGGTCATTTGAATGAGAACCTCCCCTTAAATTTGGTCTAAAAATGCGACAAATTACTTCGAGTGTGCTGTTACAATGTTCAAAAACGGTAAATCTGTTAAAAAGTCAAAATATCGGGAAAATTATTTTACAATGTAATTTTAATATTTTTTAGGCTCGTGGCTTCGTAGCATTTTTTTCTATGGCTTCGACAGACGACAATCTGTAAATAATTGACATGATGCAATCTGTTGCTCAAAAGCTATCATTGTTGCTTGGGAGCAACGCGTGTAATTATTTACTTATTCCACTACACTGCTCGTGAAAATATGCTGGATTTTATCTGAATGTTCTACTGTAGATTTCCTCAGAAATTGGTTTGAAGTATTTCAGATATTTCTCCAACACGCTATCATAAAATCGGCAAAATTACATTGCGAATTCAAATTAATTTTATTATCAGAATTCGTGACGTTGTCCAAAAGTATCGTGTGCGATATTCAAGGGGAACAAACGACGTGGTCGGACTTCCCAACTCATATACTGTCCATACTAAAAGCACAAGAAAACCAACAACGGTTCTGCTAAAATTCACCGGCTATTATTGACTGATTGATCGACTCAAAAGACCAACCGTCCTGTACATAGGTTTGAACAATGTCTCAATTGCCGCAATGCCTATACCTCTTGGCTGCTCTCAAATGTTCGATGATGAATCATGTCGAGGCTGGCGATGATGATCAGAACTTTTCCTTCTCAGGCATTGCACCGAGAAAAAAATCCCATTAAACACGGTCGAATTGGTCCTGCCACGAAGGTAGCAGAGCGGGAAAATGGCCAAAAGCCATACCGGCTCGCGGAAAACTCCACACTGAACAATCTGTTGATGGGCAGTTAACGAGAGTCGTTTACCTTGCCGAGATGAATTATGATTCAGTGCCAAAAGTTGGCCACGTGTTTATGTTTATTGGCGGCTTGACGGGCTGTAGAGGCAAGGAAGCACATTGCTTATTTGAGCGTGGAAATTGATGGGGATGTGGGATTAATGAAGTCATAAAGTGTGGGTGGAAAAGCGACTGTGCTTCGTATTTCGGGGATCTTTTAAATACTTTATAAATGTTTGTTAGATGAAGAAAAATGCGTGTGCTACTTTCTTGCGGAAATAAAACCCGGCACGATTTTCAGCGGGGCAATTTCCCATAGCGTAAACAATTTGTTATAGGATAATATTTTCAATTTGACATCAATCACATCCAGTGGAACATCAAACCGGCAATAAACTAGCCCGTCAGATTCAGAGTGACATCGTAACAAAAACCCGCACCGCAACTAAATGAAATAAATACTCAGCCTGGAAGCCACACTTTGACACATGAATAGCTTTTCATTATTATTATATTGGTTTCTAGTGCCGGTCGGTGTCAGCGCACTAAATCAAAATGAGTTAAAATGAAACGAATTCCGTTCCCAGCGCCCGCCCCGAACCCGGACCTGATGGGACGGTTTACTGTTTGAACTATATTCCTGGGTCGCGCTCCACCAAACGCTGATTTAGTAGATTAAATTCATTAGCATAAAACCACCGCCGTTCGCTGATGCTTTTTGCCGAGATGTCATGGATGTCGTGTCGTTTCCGAAAACTACACGAGGGAGGCAAACAGAACCAGTGCCCACCCCGTTGCTTTGGATGCTACATCCGAACATGAGTGATGTGATTCGTTTGTGACGTGTTCGGTGGTGGTTGCATGGTTACTACATTATGTCAGACCATGTGAGCATAATGTATACCAGCTGGGCGTAATTGTGAAGTTTGGGAATTTGTTGGGTACAATCGGTTAAGAGGGGCGTTGGTTGCACGCGACGAAACTAATCAGAGTGGAAATCCAATCAGTAGCGAGGGGTGGAGAGGGGGTAACTCTAATATAAATCAGTCGTTGTTTTATGGTGCTTCGTCTAATTGAGCAGTAAAAACAATGCAATACCAAATTGCAGATCATATCATCCTGTCCAGGGTATATCACAAGAGAGGCTTTGATTTTCATACTCCACCTAAAAGACGTGGGAGAATCGTTTACGATCATCTTATTCTAATTAAGTTAAAATCTAATATTTTTTTTGAAAATGCTGTTTTCAAGTAGTCTGTTCTCTAGATCTAGGTTCGGCAATGTTTTACATTTCTTACAAAAGAAATTGAAAATTTTTTCTAAGGCCCAGAGGGCGAAACTGCGATTGAAATTTCATGCGATATTCCACGCGTAATTCGTGCGAAATTCCATGCGAAATTCCGTACGAAATTCCATGCAAAACTCCGCGTGAAATCCCTCGAGAAATTCCGTGCGAAGTTCCGCTTGAAATTTCGTGCGAAGCTCCGTACGAAATTCCGTACAAAACTCCGTGTGAAATTCGGTCCGAAATTCAGCGCGAAATTTCATGCGAAGTTCCGTGCGAAGTTACGTGCGAAGTTCCGTATGGAGTCCCTTGAGAAATGCGAAATTACATGCGAGGTTCCGTGCGAGAAAACGCGCGAAATTCCATGCAAAATTCCGTGCGAAGTTACGCGCGAAGTTCCGTGTGGAGTCCCTTGAGAAATTCCGTGCGAAATTCAGTGCAAAATTCCGCATGAAATTTCGCTTGAAATTTCACTCGAAATTCCATGCGAAATTCCGTGCGAAATTCTGTGCAAAACTCCACGCGAATCTCCGTGTGCAATCCCTTCACGCGAAATTTCGTGCGAAATTGCGTACAAAATTCCATGCGAAGTTCCGTACGAGAAAACACGCGAAATTCCATACGAAATTCCGTGCGAAGTTACGTGCGAAGTTACGTGCCAAGTTCCGTGTGGAGTCCCTTGAGAAATTCCGTGCGAAATTCAGTGCAAAATTCCGCATGAAATTTCGCTTGAAATTCCACTCGAAATTCCATGCGAAATTCCGTGCGAAATTCTGTGCAAAACTCCACGCGAATCTCCGTGTGAAATCCCTTCACGCGAAATTGCGTACAAAATTCCATGCGAAGTTCCGTACGAGAAAACGCGCGAAATTCCATACGAAACTCCGTGCGAAGTTACGTGCGAAGTTACGTGCGAAGTTCCGTGTGGAGTCCCTTGAGAAATTCCGCGCGAAATTCAGTGCGACATTCCGCATGAAACTCCGCTCGAAATTCCACTCGAAATTCCATGCGAAATTCCGTCCGAAATTCCGTGCGAAATTCTGTGCAAAACTCCGCGCGAAACTCCGTGTGAAATCCCTTCACGGAAATTTCGTGCGAAATTCTCTGCGAAATTGCGTACAAAATTGCATGCGAAATTCCATGCGAAGTTCCGTGCCAGAAAACGCGCGAAATTCCATACGAAATTCCGTACAAAACACCGTTCGAAATTTGAGGCGAAATTTTAGGCGAAATTTCGTGTGAAATTCCGTGCGAAATTCCGTATGAAATTCCGTACAAAATTCCGCACGAAATTCTACGCAAAACTCCGTACGAAATTGCGCAGCCAAAATTCCATGTCAAAATTCCGAGCGAAAATCCGTGTAAAATTTCGTCCGAAATTTCGTGTGAAATCCCTTGATAAATTCAGTGCGAAATTCCACATGAAATACCGCTCGAAATTTCACTCGAAATTCCATGCGAAATTCCGTGCGAAGCTACGAAATTTCGCGTGAAATCCCTTCATGCGAAATTCTCTGCTACATTCCGCGAAAATTTCGAGCGAAATTCCGTGTTAAATCCCTTGAGAAATTCCGCGCGAAATTCAGTGCGAAACTCCGCATGACATTCCGCTCGAAATTCCATACAAAATACCGTATGAAATTCTGTACAAAACACCGTGCGAAATTCAGTCAGAAATACCTCATGAAATTGCGCGCGAAATTCCGTCCAAAATTCCGCAAGAAATTCAGTGCGAATATTAACTCGAAATTGCATACGAAAATTCGCGCAAAACTCCGCGCGAAATTCCAAGCGAAATTTCGTGTGAAATTCATTGCTAAATTCCGTACAAAACTCCGTATGAAATTCGATGCGAAATTACGCGCGAAATCCCGAAATTCTACACGAAATTTCACACGAAATTTCGCACGAAATTCAGTGCGGAATTCCGCCAGAAATAAATCAAAATTCCGCACGAAATGCAGTGCGACCTCGTAATTGCATTCGAAACTTCGCGCAAAATTCCGGGCGAAATTCCGTGTGAGATCTCATGCAAATTTTCGCGCGAAATTCCGCGTTGATATCCGCGTAAATTTCCGCGCGAAATTTCACGCGAAACTCCGTGCGAAATTCCGCGTGAAATGTTTTTATTCGATCTACATATAGGGCAGTCATAAAGAGCCCTATATGCTGATATAATGCTGTTATTATGCCAGAAAAGGCGAAATATTGTGCCATTACTGTGATTGATATTGACACTACTGAGCCGTAATTAACCCCTTTCTGATACATTGTAATAAATATCGTTAACTGAATGTCGATTCACGTGATAAGAATAATATTTTGTTCATTTTGTTCGTTTTTTTTCATTTTGTACATTTTTTCATTCTGCTCGTTTATATTTTAATAATATTATTATTTCTGTTCACTCATCCATCTTATTCATTTCATCCAATTTGTATATTTTGTTTATTCTTTCAATATTGTAACTTTTTTCTAATTTATCTAATATTTCATTTTATGAGCAGAACTTATTCGATTTGTTTATTTTATTTATTTGATTTATATTAATCATTCTATACATTTTATGAAGTGGATAACATTTCTTTCGTTTTTATGCTTTATTATAAGTTTATTCGTTTTTTATCATTTTCTAAAATTTGTTTAGTTTATTTGAGGTTTCACTCGTGCTTTATTGAAAATGTTTGAGTTCATTCGCTTGTTTTTTTTTAATAAATTATTAGGTTAATTAGAGGTTTTATTCGCGCGGGACCAGAAACTATGCTCATCACACCTTTAGTTGGGGGCCTACTTCGCATAAGTTCAGTAAACTCATAATTGATCCAACGGTGATATGTGTAAGAAATGTATCATCTCACTTCTAGGTGGATTAAGTCGTTTTGACAACAATCATTTACCTTGTTTTGTATCGACTGAACATGCTTGAAATGCCAATGAAGCAAAGTAAGTTTTTCATAATTTCCTAATCGAACATTGAACCGGTTCGGGAAATTAAAATTGGATTGTAATCCAAACTCAGTTCAGTTGATAACCGGAACTGGGAGTAAAATGGAAACTTTTGCAAACTGACTTTCTTATAGTGCAGAATGAAGCTCTTTCGTGTTCGAGGATATTCACCAGGTTAGCAGAGACGAAAAAGTTCAACATTTTATCTAGTTCGATCTCATTGTTCAAAACAGAATGAACGAAAAGTAAGTAGTTGATTTTTTCTGCTCGATCCGAATCTGCTTCCCTTTCGACAGTCTACTGACATTGCTTTAGATTTTGATGGAATCAATTTACAGTGCCCAGCCGAAAGGTTATTGTTCAGCCGTTCTAATTAAAAAGACCGCAAAAGCCGAAAATCCAGCAAATGTGTAACGAATGTCTCGATTTTCAATGCTATAATTTCGTTTCATGGAAGTGGTTTCGTAACAATAGGTTTGTTCCAGTACACGGAAGTCACTCCGGAGTAAACAGGAGCAAAAAATCTTTGCCCCTTTTTACTCTGGTTTGCCACCAGAAGAAGAAAAAAGAGAAGAAGAGAGCACAGGCACGATTTTCTCCGGAGTACTTCCAGTTTCTCCTGGTACTGGAACAGACCGAATATAAGCTTATTACCAGTAAAAGCTGTTTCGGTCGTTCTCGTGCCGATGGGCCTTGTCAGTTCACCGTATCATTTACAAACACACTTTTAAATACCCTAATAAACATCTTATGATCCAAGAGCCTAACGACCTGTTCAGGGTATCATCCAAACAATATGAGGAATCGTTGGACCATATGGGTTAAAGTTCGTGTATATTTTTTTTTATTAGGGTATCTTTTCCCGTGGCAGTTTTCTTCCTCTCCTTCACCTTTCAAGTTGACCCAAGTAAAACTGGCAATGTGAAGAAAGTAGCTCCATTACACCGTCAAATGCATTCTAATTGGAGAAAAGTTTTTCGAATGTATGGAAATTAGGGCAGCAGATAACTTTCAAGTGCTAACGGGAGATTTTTAATATGACGTTTGCTTCGTATCTATAACCGAAGGGCGAAGGGAATCTTCAAATACTTAAGTATTGATTAAAATTTTACAACGGAAAATCCGTACAACTTCGAATAACAACATCACTCACCCATACTTCAGCAAATCGAAACTGTATTTTTTAGATAAACATGGCTGATCATTCCGTGTATTTACGGTTCTGTTTTCCAAGAAGAGTTGATTTCACCAAAGCATCAATCGTTGCGCACAGATCTGAACGAGGAACATATCTCGCGTGTTTTTTTTGTAAACGGCTAATAAGCATACTGTCAAATTTCACTTTGAGAGAAAATTCCGGACAAACCGTGACTTGCCAAGAGTGGACGTTTGCATTTTATAAAAGAGAAAAGTTTGCTCTTTCGTTTACTGCTGTCATTGACGATTGGCCAGAATTTCCTCTCAAAGTGAATTTTGACAGTATGCTTATTGGCCCTTTTCAAAAAACACGCGTGATATGTATCTGAATTTTAAAGACACTCACACATCATCTTGGTCACCCAACCTAACACAGACAAACTTCCCATACCATCCTGACTTGTTTGAGATTACTAGGTAGGAGTTTCTGCAGTTAAACTAGCAAACTTTGTGTACTCTCATCCAGCATAGTCGAACGCCTTTGAAGGGTCCGTAGCTGCTTCGTGGCAACTTGGCGGCTAATATGAAAATTAATCACATTATTATGTACCTTTCGGTTTGTAAATACTCGCTAGCAGTCGCCGGTCGGCGACTCGGGTGGACGTTTCCAAGCACTGCCAGTGGTGGGGCTGTTTACGCTAAGGAACGGTGTAATTATTCGCCGGCACTGATGTGTGCGCACAGCTCTGCTATGCACTGCACAACGAGCCAAAATAATGAATCAGCGCGTTAAACATCTTTTACATCGTAGTGATTATTGGCGTCTTCCTAGCGTAATCCGCACTTGCTATTTATGTTACGTAATGTTTATTCCCCCTCCCCCATATGTCACAACATGGTACAATTTGCCGTACCCCCTCCTAAAAGCGTTAAGTAATTCTAGAGAAAATTTTCAATAGGACGTAAGTAACATTGAGAGCCTCTCTTTGTTTATTTTCTCTTTCGTTTATTACGACGTCACTACAACACTTTGCACTAATTTTCCAGTACATATCGAAAGCCGACGGTTTTTACTAGAATATTATGCAAAGAGTATAGCAGTAAATGTTGAAATGGCCGAGTAATGAACAGAAGAGAAAGACCCCAAAGAGAATCTCTCATTGTTACTTACGTCCTATTGTAAATTTTCTCTTGAATTTATGAATGGTCCCTTGACTGAATTGCCATAATTGAGTTCTTGTCGACCGGTCTCACGAACACTAATGCAGTTTCCTGGTTGAAAACAATCCCATTTACTTTTGCCGTCGATGTTTATTATTTCGCTACATATAATATAATTAAAATGCTTCTTATATCTCTTTCCAACGGCTAAATTTACGTGTTCAGTAAATTTTTTCTGGTGATTTGATTAATCCCCTGTGGTAATCTATTCAGTAAAACAATCTTATCGCCGAGTTCTTCGCAGAAAATATATATAAACAATAAGAGTATACAGTTTTCGGTAAATTTCAGCCGATTTAAGTAAAGGAATGCTGACTAGTTCAGTCATTCGAAAATAGCATTTGGCAAATGAAAGGACGAATGTTTTATTCAGGATTTTTAATGACATGCAGAAAACTATTACACTAAATAATTGTCCTACGTCAACAGTCCGGTTTCCCGGGCATCCCTAACGGTGTTCGTGTGGTGAGAATGCGTGTGACCAAGCCAATTCCCTCATACATAACCGTCACAGCGTTAGGAAGTGACGATGTTCTCATTCATCAAACATCACTAGTCACGTACCCAGGGCAAATTCCTACGTGCCAGTTCTGCACGAAGAAGCTGCACCTCGGAAAACCTTGCGTAGAAACTGTTAAGGAAAACTTAACCAATCCAACTGAAATCAGCCCAGAACCATCTTACGCTAAACCACTAACAGCTGCAAAACCAACATCTTCGGATCAAACACCAACAACCAGCAACAACAACAACGAAACGAATGCCGAAAAATACGAACATACAATGACGACCGATAAGAGTAAGACACAAACTGGAACATCTGACCGCGAGCAGCAGGAAAGTAGTACGGATGAGGACATGGACATGAACGACAACGCAAAAGAAGACAAACGGATCGAACCTCAAATGGCAGTGGACAACACTGGCAATATTTCGGCCCCTAGAAAAAGGATCTCAACACGCAGCAGAAAGCTGCGTCTAAACGAGACAAAAAACTTAACATAGTTGTTTTTTTATTTATTGTAAAAAACGCTTTTAATCCACCTAACAGTGTGATGAGACATTTCTTATAACTCTTATCACTCTCTTCGGATATTATATCGTTTGAGAACATTTAGAACTTGATGCTTCGCGATGTTTTTGATAACACATACTACATGGGATAGTGGCAGCAGAGTTAAAAATATTCAAATTCATTGAATGAAAATTTATCATATTCAGCCGCATTCACTTTCAATATTCAGTGACGCAGCTGAAAATGTCAAACGAACAAGCCGCCCATTCATCCATGCAGATTTTCATTCGTCTCCGATTATTGCACGAAGCGACCATGCAGCAACGAATCAAATGCATCAAAGTAGACCCTGGCGCAATGTAAGCGATGATGATTGTTGTTTCATATGCTTTACCGGCATTTGAAAACATTTTCCTAGATAATTAGTGAAATGAATATATTGTACGATATTCAACTGAATGAATAACATGGATATTTGAATGAATATTTTTTCTATTCACCGTGAGTCACATCAGGTTCATTTTCAGCCGTCAAAAAAGAGCTTCGATTATTTTTAACTCTGAGTGGCAGGACTCAGAGAATCGCTCAAATCAGCATAGGACAACATCAGTGCTAGAAATCTCAAACCAAATCAATGGGAAAGCGAAAAAATGGCCAATAAAATAGACATACAAACGAATTATTGCTAATGCTCTGTTAATAAAATATCTAAATTCCTCAATAAATGCATTGTGGTGGGAAAACTGAATTTTCCTAAAGGGGTTATGTATATTGTACTGAGCCAAAAAAATCGAATTTTTGTTAATCGATTTGAAGTTTATACTTTACTCAAATTTACAACGCGACTGAGAACTAAGAAATCAACGATTTTTCTTGAAAAAAGCGATAGTAGCAGTGATTCAAAGAAAATCAACAGTGAATATTTCCAGACTTGGTTTTATTTCCTATTTAAGAACTATTGTGTTTTTTACATCCTAGATTGCATGATTCAGTGATCGAAACCCAAAACTTCATAAAGTATTTGAAATTATTAAATTAAAATTTGTGTTTGCTATTGAAATTGACAAAATGATAGTATATATAGAATATAGTCCCTTTGGCGTTGGTTAATTTTTCGGTCCCACCTATCAGCATTGAAGTATCGCCCTTACGTTTTTTTTACAATGCCAATTTTACAATTTGTGGGAGTTTGGTGAAAATCGATCTTACTGTCCAAACGGCAAAATTTCGAAACCGTAATTTTTGAAGTTTTAAAATTATGCAGAATTAATTTTTCAGACAATAGTAACAGAGTTCGTGTCTTTAGCAAATTTGTTGAGACTTTATTGTAGTCATGAATATTAACCTGAGAAAATTCACCATAAATACTTCTTGGACGATATACCGTCAAAATTACTTTATCAAATGATGCGCTGTTCGTATGTAAAACTCATCAAAGATACTAAACCTCCGAAATTGGCGGTTTCAAAATGATGCTATCTTGACCTTAAATTATTGTTTTGGAACATTTGACCTATACATATAATTGGTCATACAACAAAAATCAAATTCTCATCAAAATCGACCAGGACCTGCTAGAGTCGAATGGAAATCGTCATTTTTCATAAATTTCTCTCTACATTCGGAAAGTGTTATCCTCGATATTAATCATATTACGTTTTCGTCTCAACTCGACACATTCCCAAAATAAAAACCTGTTTTAATTCACCTAGTGGTGCAATTGTGCTTTTCTCATTTGTCCAGACTACGATTCCATGGCTGGTTATGTTCAATACGATGGTGGAAATGAATATTACATGTTCAGTACGATTTGCACATACGTACAATGGATCGACAGCCACGATCTTGAGATACTATGTGATACTGAAACATCGCTTGACCGCCGCTGGTTTCAAGCGATGTTTCAGTATCACATAGTAAGATTCGGGAGGTCCGGGTCCTGCCGAAAATTTTCAACTTGTTAAGAAATTTTAAACTAGTTTTAATTTTAAAACAGCAACCCCTCACTGCATACTCCCTCCGGGCCGGTATGATTGACGATTTTTAGAGTGATTGCATAACCTTTCTATATGAGAAAGGCAAAAAAGTCCAAAAAAATCAATTTTTTTCAAACATTATTTTTTCGAGTTTATTTCAAATCTCAATGGTTCATGCATTATAAATTCATTTGGCATCAAAAACACAAATTTGATTTTGAAAATTTTTCATTTCAGTTTATATGGGAATTCGCTGTGTGATTGCACTCTTCAACTCCTAACTCCGGAACCGGAAGTCCAATCAATAAAAAATTCAATTGCAGCCGATGGGAAGGTTGTACCTTTCATTTGAGACTAACTTTGTGCAAATCGATCCAGCCATCTCTGATTAACAGAGGTCATATTTTTTTCCACATACGCACATACACACACATACATACATACATACACACACATACATTTTCCTATCTCGACGAACTGAGTCGATTAGCATATGACACTCGGCCCTCCCGGTCGGGATTAGATTGACGAATTTTAGAGTGAATGAGAAAGGCAAAAATCTGGTATTTTGTGGAGAGTTAAAGCGTTTGTTCCCCAGCGAGCTCTATTGAACTACTACTTTGCATACATTCATTCACAACTTAACTACTTAGTATCGGTATGGGGGCGAGCAGCGAGCTCTCACCTTAAAAAGCTACAAACACTACAAAACAGATCCCTGAAAATTATATTTAATAAACCACTTTTATATTCGACTTTGTTGTTATACTCTGAAAGTGCCCACAATATTTTACCCGTAGCCCACTTATGTGACGTACAAACATTATTATTCATACACGACAATCTACATAACTCCATCGCGCAGCATAATATACATTTTACAACTTTAACACATTCTCGTTCAACACGTCGAAATAGTAACTTGCAACGCATTCGAGCAGCCACAAACCTTGGCCAAAAGCGCATTCTTTTTATTGGCCCTACCAAATTTAATGCACTTCCACTTGACATGCAGAGAATCGACAATCGTACCATCTTCAAGGCTAGATTGAAACAGTACTTTAAACATAGGCTTAACGAAATATTTAAAAGTTTTGTAATTTAATGTAAACATCCGTCAGCAGTATTTAACTTTAATTTAATTTATAATGTGGATCCCTTAACAGGAAATCTATTTCCACTGGGATTCCACCTTAGTTAATTATCTTAAACTAATTGCACATCAATAAATGTCTGTCTCAGCTCAGTTTGTTTTATTTGTTTTGTTTGTTTTTGTTGCCATTGTTCATGGGCTGAGACAAGTTGCGTCCACTACCAGGGGGCTCTTGTATGAGTTCTTTGGTGTGGGGGAGTGTGGTGGGCAATTAAAAAAAAAAAAAAAACATTTTTAGCAAATGTTTCATAGACAATAAATCAATTTTAACTTCGCTTTCTATTAAATAAAGACCCTCATTACAGTACATCTCTACAAAAGCGAGCTCAATTTGAAAAGAAATCTGAGGATTATGATTTATTACAGAACTCTGGAATTTTCTATTGGAATGTTTTCAGGCAGGAATTTGTTATTGATGCTATTAGGCAACTGTGAAATCAAGACCAATAGATCAGTTACATATCAGGACCCCATTCCGACAATTTATCAAAAGTCCTCATGATGTTTACAACAACAGGTTATCAATCTACGGATCAGATAATTGTTATTGTAATATTGAATTAAATCAGTCTGCATCAATAAATTTTCAATTGCAATCCAATATATTTTTTGGGTGTGGTAGGGAGGGAAGTTGTTAAACCCCAAAACATTCTCTTGGCTACGCCGTTGCTTGGAGTTATTAACTTCACTTTCATTTTCCGATATGTTTCCGATCGATCCGTTGGTTGTAAGTTAGAAAAATTGCAGTCAGAAGGTTCGTACAAATGAACATTTTTGCACTGATAAGGTATCAAGTTCCTTCCAGACAACTTGGAAGTGCTCGGTAATAATTTCTAGCGGTTGTAGATAGAAAAATTAATTACAAAATTCGTTTTATCGAAGTAATGTTTGGATTATTTCAATGGATTATTACTATATTGAACAATAAATGGGCGACAAAAGGTAATCCACAAACAACAAGCCATAACTTTTAAAGTATTCAAAATAGATATTTTATGTCTTCAGTAAAGTTATTCGCAAAAGTAAGAGCTACAATTTGCTGAAGGCATCATTTCGATATAATCACTTCCAAGAAAATTTGTGAAAATATCTCACTCATAGGGAGATTAATCAGTAAAAGCACAATACCAAAAGAAAGGGCGTATTGCCTCCATTATATTCTCCGAAGATACTATTGACCTAAAATAAGCCGTTTTGGCGTTAATAATAGATTACATGTTTTTGGTCATATTTCTGGCAATGGGAAATGATAGAAATCTTTCGTCCGCATTTAATGTTAAATATCTCTTTTGATAATAGTCCGATTTCAACAATCTATAGCTTGTTCGAAAGGTATTCGTTAAAGCTGTCTAAAAACATATAAATTGTTAATCTATATTGTCAATTCCGACAAATAATTTAAAAAAACTGCAAAAAATGCCATTTTTACGCATTCAAACATTCATATCTTAAAAACTAAATATCAGAATCAAAAACAAATTAATAGCGTTCATACTGTTTTTTAGTTCTTTCATTTAAAATTGGTTTGGATAAGATCGGTTCAGCCATTGCTGAGAAACACGAATGAGAATTTGTCCGTTACATATACACACACACACAGACACACACACACAGACATTGTCCAAAATCGTCGAGCTGAGTCGATTGGTATATAAGACTCGGCCCTCCGGGCCTCGGAAAAAATCTTGATAGTTTGAGCGAATTCTATACATTTCTTTTATAAGAAATGTAAAACGAACAATCGGCCTCGTTGAGCTATCGCATTTGGGCCTAAATAAATTTAATAATTATAAAAAAAAACAGTCCGGTTATATCGCGGACAATACCTACCCCTAGTTTTATTTCCTGTGATTTTGATCATACTATACTATTTGTGCAGTGTATAAGTAACAAAACTATATATTGAATGAATAAGATGGGAAGGTAAACTTATGTTAATGTTATGTTTTTTAATTAATTAAAATAAAATCCCATGAGGCTTTACAAAAACTTGTCGACAAACAATAAAAAATTAAATCAACATCATTTTCTTCTTTTTCCATCAATAATTTATTATCTATATCAAAATTATACAACAAAAACTTTGAACGCCACCGTGGAACAATTTCATGTCATTCTGGAACACAGTGCGGTAACGCGTCGAATAAATCAATATGCCCGCAATATGCTAGACCGCAGCATCCTTCATTGGTTCGATGGGTAGGGGTTGGAAAATTGCAAACCGTTAGTATCCTTGGAAGTCCGTAATTCCTAAAGTACTTTATTGTTCAGTGTCGAGTAACAATTACATCACACCAAATCGACAAGAAAGTAAAGAAAATAGGATCATCACCGAATGACACGTAGTGATAGAAAAGCCAAAAATCGCATCCGCTACAGCCACTTCCGTACATCATTAGTGTGAGAGTTGAAGGCAAATTTTGATCCAGATTATCCATCAAAGTTTACGGTCCTTGCGTCGTCGTAAAAACAGACAACCGAGCCACTATCACATTCGCTACCCGACCAGTGCAGTGTACGGGAATCGTGCTACGTCCGGAACAAATTCGATTTCAGCCCGACTTATCGCCGTCATTAGCATCGTTACGATCAACATCGTTAAACCGTGCCCGACGCAGTGCCGCCATCATCTTGGATCCCAGTCCGTCATAATCATCCTCTTAATCGAATCAATTTCAGCACCCCCGCACTATCTTATCACAGAGTAAGATTCAGATTCGCCAACGACGTCGTCGCCGTCTTCCGGATTTTGATTAACGTTTACTTCCCACACGTCGTAATTATAATTAGACATTCCAAGGTGAGTGTGCTAGACCTGGTGAGTTGATAGTTTGGCGATGCTTAATCTATTTCATTATGGATGCTTTTGATTGGCACCAGCAAAACAAGGCGTGGAACCAAAATTGTTAAATTTGTTCAGTTAAATGTGTGAAAATAATTCACGGTGTAAAATTACATAAGTCACATTAGGTTACCTAATCAGAACACCGTGATACATACGAGGAGTCACACAAGGTCCCCGCGCATATTTCGCCGTCCAAATATGTCACGGAAATAAGCCATATCTCACGGAATGAGCGAACAACCCACCAACTACGCCTGCCTTTCTCCAGAAGGCAACCCACCCCAGCGCGGCACGGACCGGAAAGTGAAAGGGAAGAACTTTATTTCATTTTAAATTACATACTTATAATGCCATTTATTTTCCGCAGCTTGCCGAAATTTCCTACAAGTCGACTAATGGTTTGGTTGGTTTGCCTTGCTGCCTCGGCGGTTGGTTTGGCAATAATAGAGAAGTCCCGAGACCGAGCAGATGCCGATGCCGGGGACGGGTTCGGAATGGAATCCTTGCCATGGCACGGAGTGCGCGAGCCGCACGCACAATAATGAACTGCGAAAGGCCCGTTTGCACCGCAATATTTGAAGCAGGCTCACACAACTAAGAGCGGCTTGCGGGAACCATCTGCGTCGTTAGGTTCGGCGTGCGGTACTTTTTCGACTGTTATGTTCGTGGTTGGAATGAAGGTGACGGTAAGAAATTTGAGCGAAACTTGACTCGTATGATAAATGCTTCTATTTATTCTTCACCAAGAACCACTCCGTGGAGGCAAAGTGTGTCATCGATGTAGACGAGCTAGGGGTGGAACTTAGGAAACAAAATAGTTTCGAGTTGCCTACTAATTACTATTTCCTCATATTTAAGTAGTTTAAATTTAAATTTATTTATTTATTTAGCATCCTTAGTATTAGTATACGCTCTACGCATAATTATATCATGTGTATATGGAATCCTATAGCAAGCGGGACAGTTATGCGTATAGTGGCAGTATACTCGCACTTTGAATACATACTTGCAGCTTGCAATTAACTGTCGACCTTTACTCGGAACAAATGCATCGGTCAAAAAAACGGAAATCATAAAACAGAATTGCTGGTATGCATAGTTTCCGTCATAATATGTCAAACTTTAAACTAAAATATCTGAATGAATCTCCCAAAAAAAAGGGCTCTGAATAATCAAGAAAATCTCTAAACAACGCAAACATAAACAGATATCTGATTTTCGATTGGAATATTCTTTGAGTTATCTTTATTCACATTGTGAAATTTTAAGTACCACTCTGTACTGTCGCATCCTGCCACAAAACAACCCAACGGAGCAGCTGATAACTTCTTCCCTCCACTCAACGGCACAAGAACGGGGTCGCGCACGTCACATGTACTTCACATTTCCCCTCCCGAGTGGTGACGATAGTGATCGTTACTGTTTGACATCAACATTACCCTGTTCCAGTATATTTTTTTTATATTCCCTACATACATCCTTTCCTCACGCAGAATGAAACTGCTCCATTTAACGGCGCCAAGATATGCTTCCAATGTGGATGGCAGTTTCTTCTTATATGAACCGCCAACCGCAGCCAACCAGGCAAACCCAAGGAACTACATGCACAAGGTCGGTCGTCGGAGGTTGATATATACGCCATTACAATACCTCACCCATAAACGGTGTGATTTCGCGCAAGCAGCTACAGTCGAGAAGGGAGGTATCCCTTCGGCCCGGCTGTTGGTGGTTCGGTGATTGCTCCGGCAATCAGCTAGTAGATGACGATGGCAACATATTGCGGCCGTAATGGGTCTCATCTTCCCCGCTATCGGTCGCGAGCTGGTAGCTGGTCCATTTTGAGCAGTTTGACGAAATTCTTTCTTCTTAATAATGAGTGATTGGAATTATTTAGCATCATTTCCCGTGGGTCTTTTGGTTCGGTCGCGGAGATAGCGAGGCGCCAGAACGAAGCAAGAATTTCGATTAGGATCAGTGGTTGGTTCGAGCAACGTCAACTTGGGAAATTGCTGAGCAGCGGAGAAAAATGCGTCGGCAATAATGATATGGAAGGTTCGGAATTTTTTCGGTTTGAACTGAATTTATATTGGCAGTCGGAATGAGCTCAGGGAATTTTCCACGAAAAAGCGTCCTTGAACTTGGTATTAAACACCAAATAGTGTGTCGTTTGAAGACTCAAGGCAATATGGTGATAATTCTTGCTAATACTAAATGGTGTAGCTATTTAATCGAAACTATTCTCTGGCATTTTTTTATTCAATCGTTTATTTGATAAGGTACGTTTGCGTTACCTTAAAGGTGCTAATTTTGTTTTGTTATACATTTTCAATTTCTTAAAACTAGGGGATTACATATTGATTGTTTTGAAAATGTTTCTTGACTGTCGCGCTTATTTGTAAAGGGTATTTTTGGCTTATCAGTCGTTAATTAGACCGCGACAACAACAATATAGTTTTTACTTCCACGTTTCGATGGATTTATTCCACCTTTATCAAGGATTCTAAAAAGAGTTCGTAGTTACTGGATTGTACATATATAAATGATTAATTTTTAAGAAAATATAGATTTTAAACTCACAAACATTTTGTTGTCATGTTAAGATTTGTTGAAAAAGTGAACGGTCCTAATATTTTGTCAGCGTCAGACTATGGAAGTCGTATGTTGTAGTTGTTTGAAACCAAAGACGTTGTTTACTTATATAAAGGCTCGCACAGAATGAAACCAAATCTACCAATCGAATATGTCACCGGCTACCTATCGTGCAAAGTAAACAAACATACTTCTTTAGCTATGCCCTAATGCGTGCTCGCAAGGGGAGTATTGTTATTGGCATGAAAAATGTTGCAATAATAGGAGTAAAAAACTATTTGTTTATATATTCGGCCCTATTCTGCGCGGCGTGTGACGTGAGACGACTAATCTCACCTCACTCTACGTGACTTTTCTCACCCAATTCTGAAGAGTCACTTCGGGTGACGTGAGAAGCCCATTTAACCGCAATGGGGAATCTCACCTCACCCGAGTCGACTCTCAGAATAGGGTGAGAAAAGTCACGTAAAGTGAGGTGAGATTAGTCGTCTCACGTCACACGCCGCGCAGAATAGGGCCGATTTACCTTTTCTCATTTCTAATATTGCTTACAAAAATCAGCAAGTTAACAAGAACTTGATGAATGTATATTTTAATTGATTCACCGAACCTCTGCAGTGCCATTGAACGACTATCAGGCTTATTTTCCCTTTTTTGTATTGTTGATAAATTCACAAACGGAACGTTACAAAACGCTCTATTATCTAATTGAGAATATTATGACATTCTTCTTCAAAGATATTTATGGTAAGTGATTTCATGAGTGTTGCCAGGTTTGATGAAACGTTTACATTACAAGTGACGAGACTCGTAACGTCTCGAAATATTCTCTCCAGCGCGATAAAAAACAAATAAACAACTTCTGTTACATACAAAAGTGCTTCCCAGAGCACCTAGGGGCATCCCCACTAAAATCTTTAAATATACAGTCATGATTCGCTAGTTGGACACTCTTTAACTGGACCGCTTTTTAGTTGAACCACCGCTAGTTGGACCATTGTCCAACTAAAAAGCATCTGAATGCCAAAATCTCATGTCAAATTTACTTTGACAATCTATCTAACAATCTTTTATACTACTAATATCTCCCTTGGAGAGTTTTTGACATTTGTCAGTCGGTCCAACTATCGAATCAAATTCGTTAGTTGGACAGAAGCTGTGACCCAATCAGCGAATCATGACTGTAGTATACTTTGTAAATTGTTTTAGAATGGGGTCGTACTAATACATGGTGTAAAGCATGCCTTACAAACAGTGTAGTTTTTCGCGACACTTTGAAGGGGCCTATATTATTGGCTCGAATCAAAACTCGTCGAAATGTCAATTGACGATAGGTTCATCCGAAGTGTTCATTTGTGTTTACATTTTGCTAGAGTTGCCAATTTTATTTTGTTTCCACCACCACCAAATGTGGCTACGTCACATCGCTTTTGTTCGTGCTGTCCGACTTCGCTACCGTTTAGTCGGACTTAAACTAGGGATAGCTCCTATGTTTGAGTAAGCCGGGCAAACGAGTGGATCACAGTTTCGCTTGCTTCCGACGGCGGGTCGATGACCACCTCGCCCGGCGGATCCTCGGCGGCTTTGCGCCGCTTCGGTTCCTAGGCCTCGGTTATGCGTCTAAGCCGCATCGAAATGGTACCCCTTAAACATTCTAACTAGAATCGGTTGTGTCGCCGGAGTCGGAATACGAATTAGAATCAGCCAGCATTCCGGCTGAGCTTAACTGGGAAGTTAGTAAAATTTTACCTGGAAATAAAAAATTTCTGGCAACGCTCCAGCACCTCGTTAAATCCTAACGATTTCACCACCTGGGCGCCAGGTTGATGATATGAAATTAACTTTGATTACTTTCGACAAGTTTTGATTCGAGCCAACAACATTCAGCCAAATTACGTTCTGAGTTATCGAACACGCTATCGTCAAAAATGTTCAGAATACTCCAACTCCACAAGATACACCTGAAAAAGAAAGACATTTTAGACCAAGACTATATCTGGTACCATCTGGTTTACTTTTTCTTCCATCTGTTCATTATACTCTTTTTGATCTGATCTGATTTGATTTATTTGATTTACGGATGCCTTCGGTTAAGTTCATTAACCATTTTATATCGTCCAACTTATAAGATGATGAAGGAATTTTAGATATGAACTATGATAAAGAAAGCAACTTCAAGTTATCTTTAAATTGAAGAGCAGTTGGACGTTATTCTTGCAATAAACTGAAAAAAATAACCTTAGTCCTGCGTTGACTCAAATTCTTGGAATAAATTTAAACACGTTATTCATAGATTAAATAGCATTCAATAAATAAATCAGATGAAGTAATGCTTGAGATAGTTTTCGCTGGGATGTTCCGTTTGCCACGATAAAGTTGCTTAATCTTTCATTCAGTATGAATTTATTTTGTGATTTGATCAAAGTCATTCAAAGTTACAGCAAATACTCCGGTTGCCAGAAAAAAATAAATAGTCTGTATTCTACGCAGTGTTGTGCTTTCCTCTGTACGGGACTCTATATTGTACACAGACTCTATTTAAAACTATTGCACAATATGACTCACTGCCGTCGTTCGCATATTTTTGCACTTCACTATACCTGATGAATTTTTTCTTGAAATTAATTCTCGTTTTTGGGTAAATACTTGGGAAAAGCGCTAATGTTTGCCTGCTAACTCTGCTATTGAATGTTTGCTATAATTGTATGTGGTGGTGTTTATAGTTGTTTATAGTGTTTTATAATTGCTGATTTTTAATGTAAAATTCCTTCGTATTGACTTATTTGACGTCTAGGACACGACCACAGTTGCAATGCGTATAGACATATATGTATACGCGATATGTTTACGATTCGCCATCTGATTTAACCACATTTGGCAACAATTCCACCCGAACGAACCTCAATCTCGCACTAACACAACTGCACATGGATTAGTCAATATAGAGCTAAGTAGAAAAAGTCTAGAAAGAGAACTGCGGAGACTCAATCTTGGATCGATTGGATTCGCGTTTAGCTGTCAAAAGACGAATCCAATCGAACATTGCCTATCCTTATAACATTGGACGTGTTGCCATACAATGTCGGCGCATACGTTGCCAAAATGCTGTTTTTCTCTCCGCAGTTCTCTTTCTAGAGTTTTTCTAGAGCTAAGCCCTTCGTTGTCTGTGCGTTTGTTGACAGTTTTTTGCTGATTCATTATGTGACACATTCCAAGACGGAAAGAGTTGTCGTTCGGTTTTGCTGATCTAGTACATTGACTTTGTTTACATCGAAGTGGTTTTGATTCGATATGCTGTGCTCAAGTAGAGCAGTTATTTATTTCAACTCGGCTATCTGGATGACACCACCAGAATATACTAATTCTGCTTCTACAATTAAGTTGAACCTTTTTATGTTGGATTGGTGTGCAGCCCTTCCGTGTTTCAATCTGTTTAGAAGTCATGCCCTCATAGAAAGACTCGGCTGGATGTTGTTGGCTCGAATCAAAACTTGTCGAAAGTAAACAAAGTTCATTCCGTAGCGTCAAACTGGCACCCAGGTGGCGAAATTGTTAGAGTTCAACGGGGTGCATCGGTTGTTCAGGAATCAGAATACATAGGCTTAAATGGCACGTTCCCCGTATGTAGTCGGGGATTTGGACCTTGCCGTGTGTTTTCATCATTTCCTGGGCGGAAGGAAAGGACAAGGAGGTGTTTGGGAAGTAGAATTGGAAGGGTGGGAAAAAATAACTGCACAAAAATAAAAATAAACAACAGGTCAGTTAAACTCAAAAGTAATTCAACTTGCCTGCGAGTAAGCCAAAAGCTCTTTACCACATTGGATAAGAAACTTTAGTATGTCTCTGAGTTTCAGTCGTCCAAACATGGTTTCGTCTATATAAGGACGGTCGAAAACTCGAAATCGCAATTGCGCTACCGCTGGACAGTTGCATATCAGATGATATGAGGTTCCGTAGTCGGATTCACAAAGATCATATGAAAAAAATCGGCGCGCTGAATCGTTGCCATGTGATAATTGTGTTTGCAGTGGCCGGTTAAAGCCCTGGTCAGCATGCCGCAGTAGAGCTTCGAAAAATGTAGGAGAGTTTTCGAAATCACTGGGCAAGGTTGGTCTAGAAACGCCTTTGCTTGGCGACACGTTTGTAAATTTCTCCAATAATTGCGGCGCTCTGATGAAGCCCAGGGCCGATTTTTTTCCCTTATCAAACTTGTCGAAATTGGCAGTGCGGGCTCAGAACCCACGAAGTTAATCGCTGAACCTGCCCTGGCCAATTCGTCAGCCCATTCATTTCCAGTAATACCGGAATGTCCGGGCACCCAGACAAGGTTGATAGTGTTGACAATGCTTAGATTTGGGTTCGGCACGCGATCACTAGCTTGGACCGGGATTTGTCTGAGTTAAGGGACTTGATTGCAGCCTGACTATCGGAGCAGAAGTTTATAACTCTGCCGAACAAACTCAGTTGAAGGGCCGATTGTACCCCGCACATAATCGCAAAGATTTCTGCTTGGAATACAGTACAGTATTTACCTAGTGAGTGAGGTTGTTCCAATCTCATTTCACGACAGTAGACACCAGCACCAGCACGTCCCTCCATCAGAGAACCGTCAGTGTAACAGACCACTTGCGTTTGTTGTTGTCTTTCCATATATCCAGACAACCACTCCTCTCGAGAGGGAATCTTCACATGGAATGTCCTGTAAGGAGAACTACATGTGAGTGTAATATCGCTGGGAGCAAGAATATCTTACCCCCTTGTAACCATTTTTGGCCACAATCGTGTATGACTGGTAACAAGATCAACATGGTTACTGTTCCAAAGCCCAGTAACCTGCAGTCTATATGCATATGATAGTGCTTCTTGTTTGAGGTGTATGTGTAATGGTTTGATATTTAGACTTACCTTAAGAGCAGTAGTCCGAGTCGTGGTGAAAGCACCAGTCAACGGCATGAGCTCCATTCTTTGCAGATAGTTTAGCTTTGACTGGACTGTTATCACCTCTCCCCTCTGCCACCACACAAGGCGTCCGTATAACGGTATTGGACGTACAATTGTCGTGTAAATCCAATAGATGTATTTAGCTTTGAGAATCATTGAGAATAATTAGTATTTGGTAATTGTTAGCAAACCCGTAGGTTGGAAATCCAAGCTCATTGAGTTTCTTCAACAAGCCGTCGGCTACCAAGATCCATAACAAAGGTGACAGAACGCCGCCCTGAAGACAACCGCAAATACTCAACTTCCGTATCTCAGCCTGTCGCAGTGACGAGCAAAGTATGCGGTTACTAAGCATTGCGTTTATCCAACCCGACATGCATGCAGGTATCCCATGACCGCGCGTCGCTTCCAGAATAGACTGGAAGGACACATTGTCAAAAGCAACCTCAATATCTAGGAATACACCCAAGCTAGATTGCTTGAACGAGAAGGCTTTCTCAATGTTGTAAACAACATCGTGAAGCAGAGTGATCGTGGATTTCCCACACTGATATGCACGTTGTTCCAGTTATAAATGATGTTGTGTGTCACCAATGCTTTTGGAATTTGGAACGAAACGAGCAAATACGGAGCACTGCTAAATTTGGATTCTCTTTTAGTAAAGTACGTGTTGTTCTGGTGGCTAAATGGCATAAACGTTCGAGGGGATTATTGATAGAAGGTTGTTGCAGCTGATGGTGAATGTAATTTTGCATGCTTTTGACGATCATGCATCGGCTGTTATTTTGAATGTTTAGAACTCCTTTTCTGAACATAGATTTCTGAGACCAGGGGCTACTTGCTTCGGGTTTGCATCATAACTTCCTCGAGTTGTTATTTTTGGAGGACTTTGAAGGAACACCTTCTAAAACGAAGCTTATGTGAGGAAATATTCCTCCTTTTTCTATTATTTCTAGGCGCAGCAGAATAGGTTCCCTTCTGGGGGTAATCAGAGTATCATTCGTCAGTAGACAAATTAGTGTAGATATTCGTAGAGAGCGGTGTCGTAGCATTTTTGCGAAATATCGCTTAGAGGGAGCGCTTCAGCTTCTCCTCGTGCTGTTTGGTAGGCGGTATATATCGGGAGATCATGTGAATTTCCCCCACAGTAGAGACACTTTTCAACATGTATATAGCTGCATATCACAATTTTTTGCGGTTAGTGCAGTTCAAAAAGGCGAACCTTGTCGAGGTAGTAGTATAGAGTAGACCCGGCGAGGGTTACCCAACAAATGTCGGAGATGACATGTTTTCTTCTCGTCGGCAGGTGCTGAATGCAAAAATGTGCAGTCTCATCAGTGGCTGAGGCATTAGGTTTATAAAACAGCCAACTCCATGTGTCAGTAGATCCGCGGAAATCAAACTCGAATCGGTGACGACCCCGTCACATTCAACTCAATTAGCTGGTACATATACTCAGTACTCCTTAGTGAAGGGCCCGTAGCCAGCAATATCATTTGCCTGCTTCAAACTATTTACCAGCACCCGAAGCTTATCGGGGCAAATTTACGATATTTCTGTCGCAAATAGCCGAATATCGTTCGAGAAATTTGCAGCACATTAAAAAAATACTTTGGTTCAGAAGAAGATTACCTCCTGTCTGAGGAGGGTGGATATAATTTCAGTCGAGGAGTCAATTTTAATTCGATACCCATCTCGCCCTAAGGCGAATCGTTGTCAGGGGAAGTCATTTTTGCACGGGCCGATCGCCCAGTGCGGAAAGTTATTAGCGACAAGAATGGAAAATGTAATATTACAGCGATACTTAACTTGTAAATGTAACGGTACCCAGACCTATAAGAAAACAAACACTGCTCTGCTGGCCCAATAACGGTTAACACGCACACACACAAAAGAAGAAACTGACACGGCTTGTAGATATTTTCAGAGATTCATCCTTACTGTTTCAATGCAATAATATAGTTAAACTTTGCCGACTTTAGTTGAACTCGAGCAAGAAATCCTGCACCTTTCATGGGTCAACCAGGGGGGTGTCACTCCTGTCATCCGCTATTGAGATATACAGACTTTGGCAGTAGTCAACATATAGTGGGCCTAGCCGCCTCTAGGCCCATGTCGCCCGTGCAATAGCATTGAGTTGTTTTGATTTTAACAAAGGCAGATGTTGGCTAGGACAAAATGGCTGCCTAACAGGGGGCTGGGGTCAACCAAATCAATTCCAGCGCATCGAGCTGCTGCGATGAAATAAAAACACCGACTGTATCAGCCACTGTTGTGTTTTGTCAAATATTTTATTTCAATCCGGCAGTCATTTTAATTAAAGTTCAGCTCGTTTGTCGACGGTTTCACGCACCGGTGACATGTTTAAACAAATCCTCGTAGTTACAAGGGAAACTGTAAAAAGTGGGGAGGACCGAGTCGAAACGTAAATAAATATACGGTGGCAGATTCTCGTAAACACAAATAGGGAGTAACTTTTTTGTAACTCACACAACATGACAACGGGTGAACAAATCAATAAAATTTAATTAGAAATTTTATTACAATCAGATTTAATGTTCCACCCACCCACTGATATCATGTCACTGTGCCGGCTGTGTTTCGTGCTCTGCACTTATGTAGGTATCTATATGACGAATCATTCGGTACACCATACCTCCTTCTATTGGATGCGGTTCTAGAAATTGCTTATTACAGCTGGTTTGGTTGCAATTTGTGTGATTCATGATACTGCAATCTGTCTCAATGTCTAATGGAAACAATTAGGAAATCAATTTCTACTGGTTTCATTAAATTTGATGCTGAGATCATCTGCTGGTCGCACATACACCCAAAACAATGCATGATTTTGATGCCTACTCCGTGCTAGAATCGATTTTTTTTTAAATAAATTATTTTAGCCTACAACAACAGTATATATCAGTGCCTGTTAAGAAGGTTACTAGGGTTCTATAAAAATGTTATTGTAATAAATGTTACCAAGATTTTGAGATCCAATTTGAAGAAATGTATAGCTTCTATCAATACAGCAGCACTGTCCACTAACACCAACATTATAATTCTTAATAGTTTAGAAAATGTGAATCCCAGATACTTGGTACATTCGAAGGAATTAAATCCAGATTGGGACTCGAATAAGCAACCTGAAACCTTGATAGTAATGTATCGTTGGGAACTTGATTTTCTGTTCCGACAGTCTTCGTAACTAATTCTTAGTGTAAAGGACAACAGGGATCTTTGGGGGTGTGCGGGTTAAGTCATATTCTGATGCAGATTAGTACCGTGAGTTAATATCTCAGTCCTTTTCCAATTTTTAGGCCCGAAACTATTGAAAAAAACATTTTTTAGTTTATTTCCTTTTAGGACAATAACACATCCAAACCCATGCGACTTGCACGACTCTATAGGTTGCCTTATCAGATCTACCATAGTTTGCAGATGAAACTTGGGATGGCAGGTTGCTAGCGGTTTGACAAAGTACCAGATCATGCTGTGTGGGGTGCTGTCCCGGTTAACAATGAGGCGAACGAGATATTTGCAGATACGTCATTTAGTCGGACAACTGTCAGTTTGTTGGTTGAATTTAATTTAGTTTTTTTTTTTTAAATTTAAAAATCAAAAAAGAATAATTAAGGTTTAAGAATGATATGAGTGCACTCGTAAGGATACCTGCTATCAATAAATATGAAAAACTGGCACAATTTTTCCAAATTAAAGATCCCTACTGCAAGGGCTAGTAGTGCTACGATCCTACTGATCAGCAAGAGGCTCAAATAAAAGACAACTAATTTATGATACTTTTATCTTTTGACTATAGCTATTGGTTGCTCAAATTCAATTTACAAATCAGAAAACTGATTTGAAAACGAATATCAGATTTAACGAACGGAGCGAAACATATGTAAACAATTTGCGAAGATGTCATCGGAGCCCAAAAACAACTTGGTACACGAAATAATTACATATATTTTCAATGAACCGTTATGACAGATAAGAGACGTTCAGGCTCGATTATAAATATGTGTAAACACTCACGACTGAAATTCCAAATAAATCAGGCGCCTTAAACACGTTTCGGCTAACGTTTGTAGGTGGCGCAGTGATCGATGCAATGCAGTTAAATTACAGCTCTCAAACACGTGTGGCAAAAAGTCGCATAGATGGCAATAGTGAAACACTTTTTTCCAGCGTTTATCGATTTGAAAGTTTTTACAGGTTTTAAGGAAATTTTTGTTTCTAGCTTAAATGTCTGTTATCTGTGGCGTTATTTTTTAACTTCTCCAGTATTCCCGGAATCACTCAACACGCTCTGTTCGGAATCGCCGTTAAAAATTCTTTTGTAATTCTGCTTGTTGGTGTAACAGATCAAACTGGAATTATATTTTAAAGTGTTACAAATAATCTTAAGTTTTATCAATCCAAATCTTACATTTAGTTTTTTACTCCTTCCTGCTGTGATTCTATCCTCAATGCAATCAGTACCGTGATACCGTGACTGTACTAAATACCTAATTTTAAGTCATTTATTTTTAATTATTTTAATTGTAATTTTAAGTATTTTACTCACGTTAGATAAATAGCATGAAACCTGGGGCCCTATTCTCACAGTCACGTCACGTAGTGACTAGAACTAAATTTCCTTCTAGTCACTAGGTGACGTGACTGTTAGAATGGGGCCCCTGAACGACGTTTAGAAAATGTCGGAATCTAAATTATAAAAATATAGTTGTGAATCCCGGTGTTCTTCTTATAATATTTTAATTCCTGTTTTGTTTTTGTATTAATTTTTACCTGCACTGCACTGTGTTTCAACCGCTATTTCCGAAAAGTAACTTGACACAGTAAAATACCGATAATTTTCTAACTCACTCGCAATTCAATATGACAAACTTTAATATGATTTCTTCCTTTACTGACATTTATGCTGCTGCCCTATTAGCGTAGTGGTACGCGCCTCATCGGCCAAACTTTAGTGACACAGGCTCTGACAGGGTGCTGCAACACGCTTTTTTTTATAGCAATAAAATGTAAAACACATCACAATACAAAATACAAACATATAAAATTTAAAACTACCATATTTTCAATATTATAATATTATTAGTCAAATTTTTCTGAAACATAGCCGAGAAAGTCAACTTTGTATCCCTTATGAATTGGGTCATTAAATGAGAGAAAAAATCTTTTTTTTATTACATGCATCGATAAAGCTGATTTTCGTGATTGCAACAATGTTTTTTTTCCAACTCAGAAAACGTGAAAATAATATTAAAATTTAAAATAAAGAAATATTTTGACAGTCTGGACAGAAGCATTTGACATATCGAATTCCACGACAAATGATGCCCTGACAGAAAAAAATAATACATGTTTTCCCGGTTTTCCCGCAGGGTTATTTTAAATTGACATGAACACCATCCCAGTCAAAAAGGGCAAGTTGCTGGCGAACGGGGGGCGATTTGCCAACTCGGATGCGCTAATCGCCCTTCAATTTGCCAGCAAATTGCTGGCAATTAGGGGGCTATTTCAAATGCAACATTTGGGCGATTTGCCGCCGTCATTTTTTAGCCGCTCTACCCGCCCTTAAATCTCCCCCAAATCGCGCAGGGAACGCGCCATTTAATCGCCCTTAATTGCTTAATATGAAAATTACAAATATTACTTATTTTCGGATTCATTATCTACTCACATAAACTTATCACTACACTAGGTAATCACCACCAAACCATAGGAAGAATCAATGGTGATATTGGTATTGCACAACAAAACTTACCACAATCTGACGATCATTATGACTTTAGGTCAGAGATCTTGTTACACTATACTTACAACCCGAATAGAAATGTACAGTAACAAAACCATGATTTTCACTGTGACAGTACAGTAATTTTACAATATTTTACAGTAAGTTTTAGTGTTATGCTACAATACAAAAACAATAAACTTTAACGTTTTTACAGTAAATTTCAATGTAAAATAGACTTTTACAGTGAAAAAGGGGGGTGGTTATGTATCTTAACATTAAAAAAATCAATTTTTCTCCATGCATTTTTTTCTCGAAAACAGTAAAATTTAATGTGAATGCACTGTATCAGCTTTTTGCTGAACAGTGAAATTTATTGTTACATGAAATTTTATTGTAAATCTACTGTGAGAACTTGGTATCGAACAATGTTGAAACAGTAATAATTATAATATTTATTGTTTTATGATTGTTTGTAGGGTAAATGCTATTGTAAAATTCTATCCAGGAAACGATTCCACAATTTCCCACATTCGTTGGCTAAATGAAGTGCACTAGACAAACAAAATACAAGCGAGAATACGCCAATCGTTTAAAAAAAACTATTTTAAGCTTAAGCTAAACATGAACCGCCATGTTTGAAAAAACGCAAAAACAACCAAGTCCTTTTCAGCCGCCAGAAAATTTGTTTAAGTGTTGAAATTGCCTTTAAATCGCATTCGCAAATTGCATTTGTTCCTAGGGGCAATTAGCACAGGCGAGTTGAGTTAAACGTCAAACTGTTTAAATCGCCTGGCCATGTTCGTCTGCATTTTTTTGACAGGGATCCAATGCATATAGTTTTTTTTTCATTTTGGGTGTTGTCTTGATATGCCAGATGTAAACAACCGCAGTTTTCCTATGTATGGTTGCCAAGTTTACATAAGATTTACTTTAAAAAACAAAAAAATCGTTTTTAAGTATTACAACAATTTTTTTTAAATAATGTTATATTATGTATATTGGACCAAAAATTTATCGAATGGAACGGAAAACTATATATAGCTTAATGACCCAATTAAAATGTTTGATTTTGCAGTGTCTTTAGAGTGATATTAGGAACGTGTTCGTCAACTCCAAAAGAATCCTCATTATAATACTGAAAACTCTTGTAAAGAAGCCAAACAGCTCAGATCAATTGAGTTCTTGTCGGGCGATCTCACGAACACTAGTGCAGTTACTTGGTTGAAAACAATCCCATTTACTTTTGCCGTCTTTGTTTATTATTTTTCACCAGCTAGTGATGTAGTATTTGTGTCATGTGGCGTGTACGTTCTTGAGCCGTAGAAAAGCCTAAGTACAGTGGTCCAGGAAGCGAAATTAGCACAATGAGGTATATATAGGTGTGGCAGAACACATGGTTTGCTAGTATTGGCAACCAAAAATATGTAAACAATCCAGAAGCACATCGGGTCGACGTCATAGCGTTCAATGGGAGGGGAACGAACGGTATGACGAAAGCAAGACGATTTATTCTGTGATCACTCACACCACTCATGTAAGATTCATCTTACGAATACCAAAGAGCCCTCTTCGCCATACCTGTATATACCACATTGAAATTAGCAGGCAACAACGGTTTATAGTTGAAATGAAAGTGTTAGTTTTAGCATGATACACACTTAATTTTGTTCTGCCGAATCCTAGCTTTTTTCGCAACTTTTACCGAGATTTACACACCCGAACACGCAGCTAACAAAGCGTTTACCGAGATCTCAGTAGAAGTGACGTTTCTTCTGCTGAAATTCGGAAAATATCTCACTGAAAATCAGTAAATTAAAGCGACATTGCTGAGCTACCAGTTGAAAAATTTTACCGACTGTTCAGCTGTGCGGAAATTAACGAACTGAATTGAGTGTGAAAACCCACCTAGTTGAAAGTGAATAATTGAGGGAGGCTTTGAATATGTATTTGGAAGATGGAAGTTGAAAATTAATTTCGCCTCACTGATTGCAGTAACTTTTATTTTTCATTTTCTATGGTGTAAGTGGTCCAAATCAACTAATCAGGATTTAGAACAATCGAACGTAAAATTGAAACTAAAAACGGCCCATCTTATTGTCATATTTTACCTTAAACAAAAACAAACTCCCCCGTGAAGTTTTCGGTCAAGCCCATTGCTATGTTAGCACCATAGGTCAAGCGGAAATACCACCAGCAAAGAAAAAGGCAACAGCTTTCGAATCATTCTGTGATTAAAAATATAACCATTTCTCCAAAGTCCAAATGTTATTGCTAGCACGGAAGCAGCATCTGCTGCTAGAGTGCAAATAATTTTTAATTAATGCTGGGACTTGGCAATAAGTTGGTTAGCCAGCAGTAGGTACTGTCTTTCTCCGGAACAAAGTCTAGTTGAGCATCCAACCAAATTTCATTAGCAATTCATTGTAAACTTTTCATCGATTCTCCACCGCGATGTATAGATGCTAAGTCCATTGATGATGATGATGATGATGACGGCGATGATGATGGTGCCTCAGAGATGGCCAATGAACGGAAACAGTTTTCCATCAACCTCGGGAAGCTGGATTTCTGGACCGTCGCTATTCGAAAGCAAGACTGGTAAAAGTTTATACACCAAGTGCCGTAGAGTAAAGGGGGAAACAGGGAAAACAGGAACTGACGAGGTAGACAAGCTTGCCTAAATAAATAATTCATAAATGGTATTTAAACGCTAGAGAGATTTTACAATCTCCGCTGTGGATTTGCTACGACCCCGAGGAATGCCACAGAACGCAAGCAGCTTGTTAATGGAAAAATGTACTCTTAGTTGAATTTTATTTTCCGGAAGTTGTTTCGCGTTGCTAAATGCAACATTACGTACATGTTTCGTGCAGGAATGAAAATATTTCTGGCAGTCTAATTACCTGCAGTCACAGTGAATTAGACGTTCGAGGTGTTATTCCAGTAAAAGGTTTACGAAGCTGGGCGCAGTTTTATATGTTTATGTTTATTATCTTTACCAACAGACCCCTTGGCCCCAATGGTGGTTGCTCAAACTAATTACATTGCAGAATGTAGTATCCCACTACTTTAGAAAGTTGATTTCATTCAGTGTAATTATACTATAAAATGCGTAAGCATAATTAGCGTGTATACGTAACGCATAGTAACACTATATGTTTGTCTCAATACAGATGACAGTAGAGCAGGTCTCTATTCTGTTTAACATCTCAAAATGACTAGACCTTTTTTAATTAACCTTCAGCTAAATCAACCTGAAATCATCCAGGTTCGCTTCATTTTCCTTCGCCTTGTTTAATATATTATAACTGGCGACGAGGCTAAGTTTGATTAAATTCAGTTATCACGTGTGAGTTTGTGAGACACGGTAAAAAGACAATCGGAAAACAGAAGGAAATTGCATCAGCGATGGATGTTTTATTGGCAGCAGCAGCACGGCGACAATTTTTTCAAGGGCGTATTTAATATCAGCACCGAAATTTAGATCGACAGGGCCGAATAGGTTCGATATTTCCAATCAAGGAAGGACCGGGTGAGCGAAAAAGGTTCCGGATAATTGTTCGGAATAAAACCGTAAGTACACTGAAAAAGCAAAAGTGTAGAAAAAGGTGTATTATAAAAGTTGTACAATTTTATTAAAAAGTCATGAAATGCGTACAAGAACGCCATTTTATTATACAGCGTCGGTTCATCTAGGGTAGAGACACGTATGTTGTACCAAGTGTTAAATTTTCACATAATTATTGATTTGACTAGCCGTTCATTCTGGGGTAGATGGTTATATTTTCGGTTCATCATATAAATTTCGGATAGTGGATTTTCAATTTTATACAAACGAATTAAGAGTGTTTTTTTCTCATTTTAATTATTTAGATAGAAAATTTTGTCCTTGTGTGACGACTGGCAATTCCAGTACAGCTTTTCAACCTGCTAAATTGGCAGCGGTTAATCTAGCCGAATGTGATGGTCAACGAGGATTCAGACTAAAGTTTTTTCGGTCCAGTATACAATTTTTCAGTCCCGAATAAAGATTTTTAAGATTTCCGGCGTGAGGTATTGCCAGCACGCTTTGGATTGGCATCGTAGGTTACTGGAAGGGCTGTTTGGGTAAGCCATTTTCTATTTTGCTATTGTTCGAGATTTTTAATTTTGCCTATTTTGTTTTACCTTTCTTATACCTTATTTTAATATGGCTCAGGTAAGCTGCCCATAAAAGCATAAGAGTCTCATATGAATTTTTGACGAAAATGAGTTATCTGTTGGATTGTATTCTGTATCACCATTTTTTCTGAATCACAATGAACAAATAAGATTACCAGGTTGTTTATGAAAATACCGAAAAAGTACCAAAACATGGTTGTCCCATCCATAAGGCTCAATGAGAATATAAATCTTCAATAGTGTTTTTCTCGGCTTGCTGTTTTTCAATATGGGACTCTTATGCTTTTATGGTCAGTAAGTATGTCAGCCATAATTGAGCCTTACTGTAATGGATTTCTTTTTGAGATTGGGAAGAAAGGTTGAGCTATTTTTTGTCATGAACAATTTCATAACCCTTAGTAGCCCTTTCGCATTTTCGGAGTTAAAATTACTATTCCCTGATAGCAATTTGCCTACTGTTTCCCTTGATACAAGGATAAGCAAGTTGAAAGCACGTTTCAACAAGACAGAGTCGGATATTGTACAATGTTTTGAATTCAACAATAGGACACAGCAACCAGATGAGTCTGTTGAAGACATTGTACTTTTTGTCAAACTTCAAGCTTCAAGCAGATTTTTGCAATTTTTCAAATTTTAAAGACGCAGCGATTCGAGAACGCATTGTAGCTGGGTTGAGGGATAAGGTACTTCAGCAGCGACTGCTTAATGAGGAAAATTTGACTTTAGATTCTACTGAAAAGCAAATGCAAGAACTCTAGGTATTGCTTGTAATGAGACGCAAGTTGCTTCTATGAAACATAACGAGCAAATAAGAAGTGGTTATGCTTCAGAAATGCTGGTTGGAACTTATAACAGGATTCAAATCAGCCAATTGGAGAGATGAGAAGGATGTCTACCGTCCGGAAAGCAGGATTTGTAATTTTTGCGGAATGCGAGGTCATTTAAAGCGTAAATGTTACAAACTGAAGAATCCTAGGAAGGCTGCTGTGGAATTCGTCGATGTTTCGGAGCCTGGACCGAGCAACTTGAGCGAGTTGTTCAATCGTCCGAGATCAAATGACTCGAACAGTGAGAACGATAAGAACGGTTCAGGTGATTTAAATTGCATGCTTGTTTCTTCCATTAACCATATCAGTAATCCTTGTTTAATTGACTTGGAAATAGAGAGCAAATCCGTGAGAATGGAGGTGGAGGAGGAGATTGTGGCTCTTAGGTTTCGATCATTGGGAAAAATCTATATTATTCAAAGTTCGGTATTCATTTACTGAAAACGTCTAAGAAATTGTTGTCATTCGGGCAAAGCTTAATATTGAGGGCGAAGCTAATGTTTCGGTTAAATTTAATGGTAAAAAAGCAATTTTAAAATTATTGGTGATAAATTCTAATAATGGTGCTCTTGGCTAGATGTGTTTTTCTCTGATTGGAGAATTTTTTTCTCGGGTAATCCGGCGGTTAATAATATTTTGTTGAACACTATGTTTTACCACCGGCGTCATTGCTTTCGTTTCTCTTAGTCTCAAATTTGCCGAAAATAGCCAACAAAATCTATACAGTAGAACCTTGCGGCAATTAAAACATAGTAACAGTAATAATCAATGTAGTGCTGTCGTACAAGATGTCAAACAAAAGTTTGCATATGTTTTTACTAAAGATTTCTCTACTCCCATACACGGTTTCGAAGCCGAGTTGGGTTTGAAAGACGATGTGCCTATTTTAAAAAGGCTTATAACGTTCCCCACAGAATAATGGAGAAAGTTTTAAATTATGACAAAATTAGAAAAGAAAAACGTGATTGCTCCTATTAAGACAAGTGAATGGGCATCTCCAGTAATTGCGTAGAGCTCGAACGCGGGCTTGAAGATCCAGGATTCGTTCGAGGATTGTAGGGCAACCCACCCTGGCAGACGGTAAGTACGAGACGAACAGGATCGAGAGCAGTCTCTCCAGATGCCCAGAATGTCGAGCTGTATTAACTGACAACGGTTTTCGTAGCTCGGCAGCTGAAATCTGTTTTGACAAGGAAGATGTCGGAGTGCAAAGCGTATGAACAGACGTTGGACGGACTCGATTCTGTCAACGCAGTTCAGCCCGAATCAACTGCGTCGCGCCCCAGAATACGCCGATCGTCGTCGGCGAGATACATGTTTGACATCTGGACACAAGATGTCGGAGCAAAAGGCAAATTAGCAGGAGCCAAGAATGCATCAGCGAATGAAGTTTTCGGGTCAGATGTATACTTGCCATTTGTGGCGGTTTAGAAGACCCTTTCACCATTCCCACACTCAGGACAGGGACGACTAATGATCGCTGACAGCAATTGCTAGACTGTGGCGAAGGGATCGAGGGCTTTCATAGTGCCAACTGTGGTGCGTCCCAGCATGCGTTGAACCCCGATGGCACGATGCGGAGAGTAGGAACGGGACGTAGCTTACGGCGAGAATCAGACGATGAGTTAGAAGCGTGAATCGGTTCAACCGTTGAATCGTTACAATTTGTATAATACTTGCCGAGAAAGGCGGCTTTGAAGATCCGTTTTCCACTCACACATACAGGACGGGATTTTTTTTCTCAAGCAATCTTTAAAAGCTGCAAATTGCACGGTACAATTTATTCGGAAAAGAGGAACATCTGATTCAGATTATACACTCCTGAAAGTGTTTGAGTATTAAGGTGCTTATTATCTGATTTCCTACTAAATGTTGACACATAACTAGTAAAACTTGAAAAATCGTGTGCAACTTCCGTCATTACCTATATTTACACACTGGTACACAGCCCCGCAAAAGTCCGCAAACAAACTAAACTGAATTTTCTCAAATACAATGCTGTTCTACCCCCACAAACTACTACTAAATTAAGAATTAATTTACTCCACCGAAAGTACCACTCCATCGTTAGATGGACTGTTTATTTTCCTCTTTACAGCAGCATAGTAGCTTTTTTCTTAATTCACAAACTGACAACCGTTTCTCACTTCCCGTTCGTCCGTCCGATTCCTCCCGTGTGCCTCTACCTCCTTCTAATAAGAAAACTTGCATAGGGCCGCTGCATCCCGCCCGTTCTTTAAAAATCTCCGAGACTGACAACTTTCAGCATGCGAAGACACCCCACACCACCCGGGACAAGATATCTTGTTGCTTCGCGTGCCATTTTGTACACAACATCACTCGCCGCCCTCACCAAACTCGGCGCACTGCCTGCTACGTTCTTGCTTGATACGAACGAGCAAAACGGAAAACGGGATGCAATTAATATTTTCATCTCCAGCTCTTTAATTTAGCGCGAAATTGCTGCCCCATCGTGGGATCATAAAACCGGGAACGAGGCAGGCGAAACAAGACGGGCGCTATTGAAAGAAAATTGCAACGCAGAAATTTTTTTCCTTGACAGCCCAGTGAGCCCGAGTGGTTTATTTTCTAATCCTTCCCGACATTCCACTGCACAAAAGGCCTGTCAAATATTTTGCTTCCAGTCAGTTGCTCATTAAGGTTTAATTTTGTTGTGGCAGAGCGCAACAATTCTCCCAACTCCAATTAAAATTTCGCCCTGATCAATCAACCCATTGCCGATGTTTTCTATAGCTGGTTCGCTACACCCTCAATTCGAAACATCATTGTGTTAATTCCCATCATCGGTAATATGATTGCAGCGAGCAAAATAATTAATTTTTCGACTAAATTGACTCATTTATTGCCGTGCTCTGGCGCGGCGTACTCCTAGTTCTAAATTACCCCTGGCGCCCAATAATTGAGTCAAAATTGTGTAAATAATTAATTTGCAATCCTGTCGTACGCATGCACGCACACATCAAACGCGGTCTAATTGAACAACACATGTTCGGCGCTGTTTTGATTTTCGACAGCAAAACTGATGAACCGACGTTTCAGCGGTTAGTTTGCGGTGATATACACAAAATTAACTCGACTATTCGTGCAATCAATCAAAGAGGCTGGACATCGAAACTGTTATATCAAATCATCATTAATATCCACTTTATGAATGGCTATTATTGTTAGAATCATAAAATGGAATATCAACCAACGCTTGTACCCGATAGGATGTGTCGGGGCGGGAAAACAGGATAATTTTGCATACTGTTATTTAGCAGTAGCTTCCTTTGGAGCACAAACGCAAGATTTTTACACTTGTGGAGATTTGCTTGGAGACGTACCACTTCTGTGAAGATTTTCAAATGAGTTCAATTTCTACCACTACTGCCAGAGTCGCTCACAACAAGTAAACCACGAAGCGATTGTCGGAAACCTTTACAAATCATTATTCCTAGTACATACGCGAAAAGATTTGCTCAAATCACCCTGCTTACTTACGAAAATCAGATTGCTACCTTTCAATTCTTTACACAACCTCGTAATGAGCAAATTTTAAAAAAATCATTGGATTAGAATTTGTGGATGATTTAGAAAATATACAGTCCTATTTTCATTTTTGAAGCTAGCGTCAATCCGGCGCTAGCTAAGTCCAGTTTGGGGGGGGGGGGCGTCTGGTATAGTGTAGTTTATTTTTTAGTATTGAACCTCTAGAATAGAATCTATCGGTAACAATTTTCCAAAAACTGATAGCCTGGGACGGGACATGCGGATAAATGTGTTCTTTTCATACTCAATTTTGCGTTTCCCATTCTGCTCACATAGCTCTCATTTTGGTTCACATATTACTCACATGCTTTCTCATTCTTTCTCACACAGGTCCAAAGCGACGTTTCAGAGTTGGATCAATTTGACACTTGTTATTTTTTGTTATCCGCATGTCCTGTCCCACCTGACAGCAATAAAAATACAGGGTAAAAAATACACTCTAAACTACTTCTATCTAAATTTTCAAGAAAAAACGCTCATTTACTACGACGTTTTCTCCGTGATGCAATTTGATGTGGGGCACCCTTAAATTTTTCTAGAAACCTCGTTTTTCAAATTGGCGAACACGATAATACAAAAACTAATCAACGAACTGGCTTAATTTTTTTATGAGAATGCACAATATATGAAGCTTGTCGGTGAACCACAGAAAACTGAACAAAAAAATTTTTGTAGTAAAATATGGAATTTTTATGTTTTCATGAAGCTATTTTACGATACTTGAGCTTTTTCGTATGTTTCGTGATTCATCGACTAGCTACAAGTCAAAGCATCACAAAACTTATTGAATTACCCGTATCAAAAATTTTTATCGAGAGTTATCGTGTTCGCGGCGGCATTCCTCGAAGTGGAAATGGTTGGACGTCTACTCTTAGAACGCTCGTATGTTTCGCTCTGCGCGACTGAATTTTTTTTCGTGCACTATGCGGGGGGGGGGGCTTGATGGGGAAAGGAAGGTTTAGGGGAGGGTGGTATTTGATGTGTGTGTGCGTGGGGGGGGGGGGTGCTAACCCCTCACCGCACCCTGTCAAAATACTGAAAACCTATGTAAGTCAAAAAATAATTAAGTTGACAAAGTTGACGATGCTCAGAGTGATTGCTTAACCTTTCTATAGGAGAAAGGCAAAAATGTGAATTTGCTGTGTAGCTACACTCTTCAACCCATAGCTCCGGAACCGGAAGTCGAAATTAAATGAAATTCAATAGCAGCCTATGGGAGCGTGGTATCTTTCATTTAAGTCTAAGTTTGAGAAAATCGGTTCGGCCATCTCCGAGTAACCCATGTGCATTTTTTGGAATGACAGCAGTCTAGGGGCTTAACGAACCCCCCACTCCGGCCCTACTGCGAGTTGGGGAGTTTTGCTAGGATATGGTGGGGTTTGGATTGGGCTCTTCCAAATCTCTGAAAAAGCCATAACTACGAAAGCAGCTCCGACAAAGCGAGTCTGTGCCGCTTCTGCTAAGATCCTAAGATACCAATAATCGAAGATCTTTGCAATATCGGGAGTGGGCGTAGCGTATTGGTAAATCGATTGCCTTGTACGCAGCGCACCTGGGTTCAAGTCCCGACCCCGCACATAGGGTTAGAAATTTTTCCTAAAGAGATTTTTCTAACCCGAAGAGGCGAATGACCTTAAGGTTAAAACCTCTATAAGCAAAATAAAAAAAAATCCTAACGAGATTTTTCTAACCCGAAGAGGCGAATGACCTTAAGGTTAAAACCTCTATAATTGAAATAAATCTTTGCAATAAAAGCACGCTAGCCCAACCGAAGTGCCAACCGGCACATCAGGATCGACGCCAGTAACATCCTGATTATGGCATACTGGCCATGGCGAATGTCAACGGACAGGACACGGATCACGAATTGGACGGCGACTTTGGGCTGACAGGCGTGCTGTTCTACTCCCTGACAGGCGTGCTGTTCAACACCGACTTGAAATGGCGAGTAGGCTAACTGCATGGCTGCCTCCGTCCCAACAAAATCCTGGCAGGTCTCCGGGTACGTTCGAAACTCGTCATCATTTGGTTTGTGGTACTAGGTTCGGTTGGAGCATTTCCGATTTTACGCCGATCCGGCTCTGAACACTACTCCCCATGAAAGATAGTTTCAACCCTAGCCTGACCTCCCTGCTGCTAAGATTTTAGTAGCATAGATAATCATGGGATCACAAGAGGCGACTATGTGCAACAAGTGGAGATAGCGGCTCGGAGTTGGTACCCAATAAAATGGAGCAAAACAAAGCAACCAACACATACGGAGCAGGCGCGGCGAATCCGTTCGCCAGAGGTGGTTTGGTGAGGTCACCACCACCAATAGTAGCTGAAGTCATTCAGCAAGAGCAGGAGAAGAAGAGAAAGCAACAGCAGCGGCAACAACAGCAAAGCGGGATGAGTTACAACCCACAGACGTCAAAAGTAGTGGCAGTAAAGGGCTTTGTGGACGCAAGAAACAATGTCCATAAGGACATTAAGGAGATGGCCATTAAAATCCGGAAGGCGCTACTGTTTGCCGTGAATGAGTTCGACACGGCAACGCGGAGGGCTGATGTAGCTGAGCGGGCATTGGCGTCGGCTAAGGCTACTATCTTCCTAGTCCCTCCGAAGCAGGGTAAGGAGAAGCAGATTGGTGTGGAGAACACGCCAAATTCGGTGATCCCAAAGAAGACAAGTCTCCTCGCCAGGAGACGGAAGACCAGGCAGACCCAAAATGCAGACGCTCGAGGATTCTGTGTCTGATGCCGAAGAAAAAGACGACACCCAACCGGGAGAAAGCTGGAGTACCATGGTAGGTCGGAAGGAGAAACATGGGAAACAGCAGAAGAAGCAGGAAGAGCGAAAAAGGGAACAGGAGAAGGAAGCAAAACCTTCGGCTCGTCAGAAGGCGCCAAAAGCAGATGCACTGATCGTCGAAGCGATCGATACGACGTCCTACGCCGCTCTTCTCAAGTAAGTGAGAGAGGACTTAGAGCTAAAGGAGTTGGGAGAGAACGTTGTTAGAGCGAGGCGCACTCAGAAGGGCGAGATGGTCTTCGAGCTGAAGAAGGATCCTTCCGTCAAGAGTTCGACCAACCACGAGCTCGTTGCTAAATCGTTGGGATGCGAAGCGAACGTGAGAGCCCTGTCGCAGGAAGCCGTAGTCGAGTGCAAGGGTCTAGATGAGATAACGACCGTTGAGGAACTGAAGAGTGCGCTGATCGAGCAGTGCAAACTGGATGTTCCGGCGACTATCCGGAATTGGAAATCTTATAGATGAACTCAAACGGCGGCGATTCGACTACCGGTGGCCGCTGCCAATGCCAACAAGCTGGCAGAGACCGGAATGATAAAAGTCGGATGGTCGGTGTGCTCGCTGAGAGTCACTCCGCGAGTTTCCAAGCAGTTGGAGCGATGCTTCAGATGCTTTGACCTCGAACAGATCTGCACTGTGTAGAAAATGCGGAGAAAAGGGGCACGTTGCTAGAGTCTGCACGAAGCAACCAAGGTGCAAATGTACCCGCTTGGGTACATAGGAAACATGGGGGGGGGAGGGGTGAACTTCCATTTGACGCAGTTTTTGTCCGGGCACGGATGCTTCCGGAAGTAGCTGCATCGGATTGGACATGCTTCGTCACCCCTTTGCCCGGAGTGTGTGAACGTGCAAGACACACCAGAACACGTGGTATTTGAATGCCTTAGGTTCGAAGAAGCTCGTAGGAGTATGCCTGGTGTGACAGTGGACAATTTCGTCGAAGAGATGTGCCACGACGAGCATATCTGGGACGCTGTCAACAGCGTGGTTACGAGTATACTCTCCAAGCTACAGAGGAAGTTGCGAAGGGACCAACAAAGTAGCGCCATTGGCTAGAACGCTTGAGTAGTACGCGATATAGCACCGGGCTTGGGTAGTCGGGGCGCCAGCGAGCTGGACGTCATGCTTCACCGGACCGGACCGGACCGACCTCAATACGTTACCGGGTAGCTCGTGGGTAGGCTAGATCCACCGCCGGGGATTAGACCGAGTAGACCGTGTCGAATAGCTAGCAGTGGGTCGTTGGAGTGCCAGTGAACCGGAAGCTACACTCCAACCGGAATCGCTGGCCTGTTGAGTAGGCTAGGTTCACCGCCGGGGACTATACCGAGTAGACGAAGCGAGGAGCTAAATAGCTCACAGAAAGGTACATCGGTATCGGGAGCAATCTACCGCCTGGGAATTCACGGTAGGGTAGTTTCGCCGACGCTGGTAGGGTAGTTTCGTGACGAAAAGGGTAGCTAATTAGCTCACGAAACAAACACCTGTACCGAGAGAAATCCCGTTGCCGGATAACTCTCAGTCGGAGTTGGATAATATCCGAGTTGATCTCGATAAAGCTGGGAGCTAAATGGCTCAAGGAAACGAGTATCGGTACCGGGGGAAATTCCTCCGTCGGGGAACTAACGGTCGGAGTAGGGAAAGTTCACCGTTGGAGACTATCCATGTAGATTGTGATAAGGCCGGGAGCTGAATGACTCACTCAAGTTAAATGGCTCAATGAATCAGCACCTAAATGGCTCACGAGGACGAGAGCTAAACGGCGACGTAATATATGAAGACAAGAAGCGAGAGAAAAGTCGAGAGTTAAATCAACGCTCATAGGTCGAGCCACTCCATGAACCAAGTGAGGCTCCGAAATAGAGCAGAAGAAAGAGGTACGACGAAAGCACAACGATCCCCCACGAAGTAATACCTTGCCGTAGTTCCATGGAGAAGAAGGGCGTAAAAAGTAAGGATTGTTTTAGTGGTTAGGCACAAACGTGAGTCGTGAGTCCCACACAGAGCCAATACACTACAGGCCAGGCTTTTGAAGTTTTTTAAACCCTAGTATAAAAAACATATACGCACACACACAGATATTCGCCGAATTCGACGAACTGAGTCAAATGGTATATGACACCCGGGATAAAGTTGACGATGTGCAGAGAGATTGCATATCCTTTCTATAGGAGAAAGGCAAAAAGATCCATTGTTATCTTGCCTTCAAAATCATAAACCAAAACAACCTTCGGTTTGAGCACCTTACACCAGACGCCCCTCTTAAGTTAGTTCCGAATTCTAATGAAACGAAGTCTAAACGCAAATTCCATAACTAATTTAGTTATAGGTTTGGTGACCTTCACGCGCAAATGTGGTTTTAAACAATTTTCTCCTTAGTAGAGAAAAAATAGTTTTCCCCTAATTTTTTCCCGACTAAGGAGAAATACAGCATAGAGCTTTGTCAGTTCAATTAAGAATATCATCTGATTAACTGAGTTAGCAGGATGTAATAGAATAAATCCGATTTAATGCAGCTCGAATTATATAACCAGCAATGTAATTAGATAATCAGCAAAAAAAACTAAAACTAGCAGCAAGCAGTAGAAACTTTCGTGGGATGAATCACGCACAATCCACTTAAGTATATTATAATCCTCTCTCCAGACTTCCGGGTGAAATCACAAACAAAAACTCATCAGAAACTGACGATTCACCATTCCATTAATCTTCGACAAGGCACTCTGTCGATTGTGGCGCTTCAGTAAATTTAACTTCTTGTCATTAGTCTCACAAAGGAGTCCAGTGAGCTGCAAAATTTAATCATTGTTAATTAAAAGTTTCCTATTCCGAGATGGGCATTCCATTAGGATATTAGACAACAAAAGCTGGAGTACCATGGTAGGTCGGAAGGAGAAACATGGGAAACAGCAGAAGAAGCAGGAAGAGCGAAAAAGGGAACAGGAGAAGGAAGCAAAACCTTCGGCTCGTCAGAAGGCGCCAAAAGCAGATGCACTGATCGTCGAAGCGATCGATACGACGTCCTACGCCGCTCTTCTCAAGTAAGTGAGAGAGGACTTAGAGCTAAAGGAGTTGGGAGAGAACGTTGTTAGAGCGAGGCGCACTCAGAAGGGCGAGATGGTCTTCGAGCTGAAGAAGGATCCTTCCGTCAAGAGTTCGACCAACCACGAGCTCGTTGCTAAATCGTTGGGATGCGAAGCGAACGTGAGAGCCCTGTCGCAGGAAGCCGTAGTCGAGTGCAAGGGTCTAGATGAGATAACGACCGTTGAGGAACTGAAGAGTGCGCTGATCGAGCAGTGCAAACTGGATGTTCCGGCGACTATCCGGAATTGGAAATCTTATAGATGAACTCAAACGGCGGCGATTCGACTACCGGTGGCCGCTGCCAACAAGCTGGCAGAGACCGGAAAGATAAAAGTCGGATGGTCGGTGTGCTCGCTGAGAGTCACTCCGCGAGTTTCCAAGCAGTTGCAGTGATGCTTCAGATGCTTTGACCTCGAACAGGTCTGCACTGTGCAGAAAATACGGAGAAAAGGGGCACATTGCTAGAGACTGCACGAAGAAACCAAGGTGCAAATGTATCTGTTTGGGTACATAGGAAACATGGGGAGGTGAACTTCCATTTGACGCAGTTTTTGTCCGGGCTCGGATGCTTCCGGAAGTACCTGCATCGGATTGGACATGCTTCGTCACCCCTTTGCCCGGAGTGTGTGAACGTGCAAGACACACCAGAACGCGTGGTATTTGAATGCCCTAAGTTCGCAGAAGCTCGTAGGAGTATGCCTGGTGTGACAGTGGACAATATCGTCGAAGAGATGTGCCACGACGAGCATATCTGGGACGCTGTCAACAGAGTGGTTACGAGTATACTCTCCGAGCTGCAGAGGAAGTGGCGAAGGGACCAACAAAGTAGCGCCGTTGGCTAGAACGCCGCCGGGTAACCACAAATCGGGTTTCGGGAGAAATTCCGTCGCCGGGGAACTCTCTGACGGTGTAGACTGGGTCCATCGCTGGAGACCAGTTGAGTAGTACGCGATATAGCACCGGGCTTGGGTAGCCGGGGCGCCAGTGAGCCGGACGTCCTCAATACCCTATCGGGTAGCTCGTAAGTAGGCTAGATCCGCCGCCGGGGATTAGACCGAGTAGACCGTGTCTAATAGCTAGCAATGGGTCGTTGGGCGCCAGTGAACCGGAAGCTACGTTCCACCCGGAATCGCTGGCCTGTTGAGTAGGCTAGGTCCACCGCCGGTATCGGGGGTTAAATGGCTTGAGTTAAATGGCTCAAGGAATCAGCACCTAAACGGCTCACGAGGACGAGAGCTAAACGGCGACGAAATATCGAGCCACTCCATGAATCAAGTGAGGGTCCGAAATAGAGCAGAAGAAAGAGGTGGGACGAAAGCACAACGATCCCCCCACGAAGCAGTACCTTGTCGTAGTTCCGTGGAGAAGAAGGGCTTAAAAAGTAAGAATTGTTTTAGTGGTTAGGCACGAACGTGAGTCGTGGGTCCCACACAGTGCCAATACACTACAGGCCAGGCTTTTGAAGTTTTTTAAACCCTAGTATAAAAAAACACATACGCACACACACAGATATTTGCCGAATTCGACGAACTGAGTCAAATGGTATATGACACCCAGGATAAAGTTGACGATGTGCAGAGAGATTACATAACCTTTCTATAGGAGAAAGGCAAAAGATCCACTGTTACCTTGCCTTCAAAATCGTAAAGCAAAACAACCTTCGGTTTGAGCACCTTACACCAGACGCCCCTCTTAAGTTAGTTCCGAATTCTATTGAAACGAAGTCGAAACGCAAATTCCATAACTAATTTAGTTTTAGGTTTGGTGACCTTCACGCGCAAATGTGGCTTTTAACAATTTTCTCCTTAGTAGAGAAAAAATAGTTTTACCCTAATTTTTCCCCACTAAGGAGAAATACAGCATAGAGCTTTGCCAGTTCAATTAAGAATGTAATCTGATTAACTGAGTTAGCAGGATTTAATGTAGATTAATAGAATAAATTCGATTTAATACAGCTCGAATTATATAGCCAGCAATTTAATTAGATAATCAGCAAAAAACTAAAACTAGCAGCAAGCAGTAGAAACTTTCGTGGGATGAATCACGCACAATCCACTTAAGTATATTATAATCCTCTCTCCAGACTTCCGGGTGAAATCACAAACAAAAACTCATCAGAAACTGACGATTCACCATTCCATTCATCTTCGACAAGGCACTCTGTCGATTGTGTCGCTTCAGTAAATTTAACTTCTTGTCATTAGTCTCACAAAGGAGTCCAGTGAGCTGCAAAATTTAATCATTGTTAATTAAAAGTTTCCTATTCCGAGATGGGCATTCCATTAGGATATTAGACAACAAAAACCGGCCAGCACATTAAAGCGCAATTCCCCAAACCGAATAAAATGCGGCACAATTTATCACCTAGCAAATCGGATCTGAGCTGTAGAATTCGTGCAATTTTGCTAATTAACATCAAACTCTCGCACCTCGTCTACTGAGTTCGGGCAGCCAGCATCATACAGATGGAAGCGCTTCCTCGAAAGATTTTTCCCGAAACCACAGAAATGCCCAATAAAACCAAACGACCGCTCTGTGTGCTCGGCGAATGATAGTTTACCGAGCCCATCGCCAATCCGCCCTAGCCGCATCCGTGCCGAAGCAGAAGCAAAACAATAACAGCTTCGCACCCGCATTTGCATTCTGGTTAGATACAACATTTTCCAACCGCCCACCACTTCAATCGAGTCCCCGATCGAGTCCAGCAGTAAGCAGATGGTGGCAACAAGGCTTTCCAGTGATTGTATGTATAAGCGAGCGAGCGAGCAAGAAAAAAATCCGTGAGCCGTTACTGCCGTTTGATACAGCTTTCAACCAAATTAATTCCATTTCACTGTGACGGTGACGGTACCGGCAGGCCTTTCCCTCGTCTGGTGAAGCGATAACGGTTTTTTTTCTCCCGTCCCACTTCAAACAGCTTTCCAAACTGCCAAAACAACGATAGAACTCGGGGATCGCTATAGAAATCGATAACACTGATGAGACTCGGGGTTGTTGTGGGATGTATGACAACTCGACTCGAACGGTCAGCCATAGTTGGGAATTAGAAATGTCAAAACTATAGATCCTTTTGTTATTTTCGTTTGTGTTAATGAAAATCTACCGATCAAAAAATAAATTCAATAACATAAAAGAAACGGATTGGCTGTGTTGATGAAGGCGAAGTTCGGATCGTTTTGGTCACTGTTTTTTGTAGCGGTTTCTGTTGTGAATCTAAGCATGACCGAACACTTTTCGGTAGCTTTGAAAGTTGAAATTCACTTGCGAATGATTCTACCCATCCGGCGCGACTAGTGGTTTCTCGTTGCGATATACTCAGTCTAGTTCCCGGCGGCGAATCTGACTGTACGCTGATGGAGAGTTCCCCGGCGAAAGAAGTTCTCCCGATACCGATTCTTTTTTAGTTTCAGTACCACAATTTCTTGAGTTATTTGGCTCCGTGTCCGGTGCCATTTAGCACCGCAACTCCCTTAAGCCCTTTAGTTCCCTTAAACCCTTTAGTTCCCGACTTGTTCGCGAACTACTCGGTCTAATCCCCGACGACGGACCTGACCTACTCCTACTATATACTCGCTATATTTCTATCGGAATAACCGGTGAGGTGCAGTGGTCGGTTTGGCAATTCCGGATGAAGCGTAGCGTCCGATTCGCTAGCATTTCGACGACCCATACTCGGTGCTCTGTTGCAGTCTACTCGACTAGTCCTCGGCAGTGGATCTAGCTTATTCTTGCGGAGACTTCCCTGGCGGTGCTTGCTCTCCTGAAACCATTGCCTAGCGCTCATTAAGCCGTTTCCGCTGTAAAACGGTCTTAATCTACACCATAACTCTGTTTACTACGTTCCACGTCTTTACGTCGCTTGTCATTGTAGCCTACAACATTATCCGCGTTGATGTCAGGTTTATCATCCGTTTTAAGTAGCTCCCTGCACGTTGCTTCAAACCTTGGACATTCGAAGACTCCGGTGTCTCACACTCCAGGCAGAATGGTGACGTTTCGTACTTGAACCGATGAAGATACTTCCTGAAGCAGCCGTGGCCCGACAGGAGCTGTTTCAGGAAGAAGGTCCGTGCTTTCTATAGACCCACGTCAACAGGTTTGGGTGGATCCACTTTCCTTTCTCCGTATTGTCCCATTACTGCTGCCACGTCACCATGGAATCGATTCTCATCATCTTCCTCACATTTCTTGCGTTTCATTGATTGTAGCACTTGTGGTCTTCCGCCAGGGTGATACAGATGGGAATCATCTCGGCGATAAAGCCTCCGAAGATATTATTCTGTAAGCAATCATACGACCACAAGCCGGAACGTCCTGTTCAGCTTATCGCGATTCCGCTTGGTTTTGATTCCGCTGGTCGCAGTATCGATGACGAAACACTAGATATCAGACCGACTTTTCGCAAGTGTAATCAGCGTGGTTGTTAAAGCTCAAAAAATACAGGTCTCGATTGCGTCTATTGTCTCCGTCAGCGACACCTCCACTTGTCCAAGTGTCTCACTCATCACCGTTAGTAACACGTCGTCCGCGAAACGCACGATTTTCACTTTCTCGGGTAGCCGCAGTGTTAAGATCCCATCGTACAGTCCGTTCCTAAGAGTTGGACCGAGAATGGAGCTCTGAGGAACGCCCGCTGCGACTCGCATCGACTTCTGCCCTTCGTTCGTCTCGTACAGCAGTATCCTGCTCTGGAAATAGCTCTTCAGGGTCTGGCTCATTCTTCGGTGCAGCGCTGCGGCATTAGCCTACACGAGGCTGGATGGCCCGGTGACTTCCCTGACTTTGGCAGCAACACCTGCTTCTGCACCTTCCACATTTCGAGGGAATTTCCATCATCCAAACACCTGTGCAGTAGCATCCGGAACATGTCTGGATATGCCAGCATCGCAGCTTTCAGCGCCACGTTTGGTATACCATCCGGACCGGGGCATTCTTTGATTTTAGTCGCATCGACGCTTCGTTGAACTCGTCGTTAGTCGCTTGCCACTCGGCTGTGTTTGCTCCTTCTTCTTCGTCGTGCAGTGTCGGTGACCAAGTAGTTGGGTCGTGCTTCGGGAAGAGACCCTCAACGATTATCTTTAGCTTATCCGGGCATATTTCAGCTGGTGTCGGCGGGACCTTAGTCTTAGTCATGAGGACTTAGTAGGTATGCATTCCCCAGGGATTGGCATCTACTTCTCAGCACAGCTATTTATGGCAAACTGGCTTGCTAAGCTTTTTAAAGCGTCCCTAGCTTCTCGAAACCTCGCTTGCACTCTTCTCTGACTCTCCGATCTTGCTCTCTGAGCCCGCCTACTGGCTGTAAAACAAGCAGCGAGTAGCGTACAGAGCTACTTATTTAACTAGTAAGCTGCACGCCGTCTACTGCATGGCTCCAGTTTTCGTGGCATTGTAACGTCACAAGCCGTTACAATCTTTTTTGTTAGATCCGCCGCATCAACGTACTCGATTCCGCTGTTCGCCGAAGTGACTCAACAGAGGTTTTTGGTAAAGACTTTTGTTTTCCACTTGCCGCTCGTCCTTCTCCGTGCTGCAGCTGGGTTCCATTGACCGAGGCGGTAGCGAATCGCCTGGTGGTCGCTATGGGGATACTTCTCCTCACACACTCTCCAGTCCATGTTCGCCGTCCATCAAGGACTACAGAATGTGGCGGAATTTCTCTCGGTACCGATGTCCGTTTCATGAACCAATAAGCTCCCAGTTTTGTCACGACACCAGGAGATTTAGCACCCAGCTTCGCCGCGATCTACTCGTTGCTGTCCTCGGTGATAGACCTAGCCTCCACAATGAGCCGACCGGTAGGTGTCGAGGTCTGTCATCAACTTTCACTACAAGGAAATGTTCTCACGAGGCAACTTTTGCAAATGAAACTTGGAAACCTATTCATTTTTTTTTTCAAATTTCTTCGAAATATTTGGGGGGGGGGTGGACTACTGCGCCACTGATAATTCTAACAAGTTATGGTGCGATAAACAGAAAAATTCTTAACAACAAGGTGTTTAAGCTCACTTACAGTGGCTGGTTATTTTCCAGCTAAATATAAAGCAATCACACTATTTCTTTTCAATTCCATCGCTAATCATTTTTTTGCGTAAACTTTTGGCAAAATGCTTATATAATGCTTGTAAACAATACTCCGAACTGCCATTCAGCCAATTTATAGACAGCTGATACCTGTGCGACAGTTGCGTGAACGGTTTGAAGTTAAGACAAGACGTGACAATCGGCTTCTTATTTTTCCTTCGACATTCTTCTTTTCGCACATTTTCACCCTGCCGAAATCTTCCGAACAGTGTTGCTATTTTTTAATAAAAATGGAATCTTGTTAATTTATTTTATGCCGCAATCTTTTGTATCTTTATTCCACTATACTGGTGAAGGGCATCGTTTTTCCATGTTTTTAGTAAGGTTTGATGAAACAATTCTCTGAAAAATTTTAGATTATAATGTGGTTTCTGTCTTATTTTTGTTAAAGTTAATCAACCATATATACAGTAAATGCATGATAAATACTTGTTTCACTTTGCCACACAATTTCTGTTTAATTTAATCATCTTTACTTTTTTAACGATAATAATTTAATTTGTCAAAAGTAATGACAATCTTTCGCTCTAAATATAGCAACACTGGCAACCATCATTTCACTATCCCTGCAGTAACACTGCGTACGATGCAAAAAGTAAGAAACAACCAATCAGGAGCTGGACCATTTTGACGTAAAATTGGAGCAAAACGCCCCCCCCCCTATTGTCACGTCTTGTCTTAGGTTTGAAGTTGGTTACACTGCCGCACCCTGTACGTAACAAGTTCCTTAAAAAAATCGTCAGAAAAGCATGTTACGTTACGTTCTAGTTTACTCCCCCTTCCCATATTTACCCAATCAAAAAGGGCAAGTTGTTGGCTAACGGGGGGCTATTTGCCAACTCGGATGCGCTAATTGCCCTTCAATTTGCCAGCAAATTGCTGGCAGTTAGAGGGCTATTTCAAATGCAACATTTGGGCCATTTGCCGCCGTCATTTTTTTGCCTCCCAACCCGCCCTTAATTCGCCCCCAAATCGCCCACGGAGCGCGCCTTTCAATCGCCCTTAATTGCCTAATATGAAGATTAAAAAATAATACTTATTTTCGGATTCATTATCTACTCACATATACTTACCAGTATACTAGGTAATCACCACCAAATTATAGGAAGAATCAAAGGTGAAATTGGTATTGCACTCCAAAACTTACCACAATCTGACGTTCATTAATGTGGTTTTCGTTTGAAGCGAAACTGAGTCAGTTCCTAACCCCAACTGCTGTCAAAATGTATGAACTGACAGCAGTTGGGGTTAGAACCTGACTCAGTTTCAGGTTCAAGCGAAATCGCCATAAGACTTTAGGTCAGAGATCTTGTTCCACTATACTTACGGACGAACATGGTCAGGCGATTTAAAAAGTTTGACGTTTGACTCAACTCGCCTGTGCTAATTGCCCCTCGGAACAAATGCAATTTGCGAATGCGATTTAATGGCAATTTCAATACTTAGACAAATTTTCTGGCGGCTGAAATGGACTTGGTTGTTTTTCGCGTTTTTCAAACATGGCGGTTCATGTTTGGCTTAAGCTTGAAATTGTTTTTTGAACAATTGGTGTGTTCTCCCTTGTAGTTTTTTTGTCTAGTGCACTTCATTTAGCCAAAAAATGTGGGAAATTGTGGAATCGTGTGTAAGTATAATAGAACAAGATCTCTGACCTAAAGTCTTAATGAACGTCAGATTGTGTTAAGTTTTAGAGTGCAATACTAATTTCACCATTGATTCTTCCTATAATTTGGTGGTGATTACCAAGTATACTGGTAAGTATATGTGAGTAGATAATGAATCCGAAAATAAGTATTATTTTTAATTTTCATATTAGGCAAATAAGGGCAATTAAATGGCGCGTTCCGTGGGCGATTTGGGGGCGATTTAAGGGCGGGTTGGGCGGCAAAAAAAATGAAAGCGGCAAATCGCCCAAATGTTGCATTTGAAATAGCCCCCTAATTGCCAGCAATTTGCTGGTAAATTGAAGGGCAATTAGCGCATCCGAGTTGGCAAATAGCCCCCCGTTAGCCAGCAACTTGCCCTTTTTGACTGGGAACCATTTGCTGGGGAACAACATCCCGGTCAAAAAAAATGCTGACGAACATGGTCAAGCGATTTGAACAGTTTGACGTTTGACTCAACTCGCCTGTGCTAATTGCCCCCAGGAACAAATGCGATTTAAAGGCAATTTCAATACTTAGAATAATTTTCTGGCGGCTGAAAGGGACTTGGTTATTTTTGCGTTTTTCAAACATGGCGGTTCATGTTTGGCTTAAGTTTAAAATTGTTTTTTAAACAATTCGCGTGTTCTCACTTTTATTTTGTTTGTCTAGTGCACTTCATTTAGTCAACGAATGTGGGAAATTGAGGAATCGTGTGTAAGTATAGTGGAAAAAGATTTGGAGGCGATTTAAAGGCGGGTAGAGCGGCAAAAAAATGACGGCAAATCGCCCAAATGTTGCATTTGAAATAGCCCCTTAATTGCCAGCAACTTGCTAGCAAATTGAAGGGCAATTAGCGCATCCGAGTTGGCAAATAGCCCCCCGTTAGCCAGCAACTTGCCCTTTTTGACTGGGATTACTGTCCCATTGTCGTTTGTGCATTTCTGTGCCGCTGACTGTTGACGCTGATGGCAACGTCAATGTTTTGATTTCAGTTTATTGCTTGCCTTTCGATGATTGTCGTGGTTACCTGCTGGTGCGACAGGCATTTCAATCTGGCTGATCATACCAGCTGTTGATGTTGTCGTCGTCGCTGCTTGTAGATGTATGTACGGTGTAAGGGTAATTTGAATTTCGAATTTTCTACCCACCGACGCCGTTAATGATGGGGACCTAATGGGTGGAAAAGTGGGTGTTTTGCCTTTTATTTTGGTAGCTGGGTCACAACCAGCACGTCGCAAGTCTTATATGCGAATTTTATTACTGATGGCTTGTGCCCGTTTCGATTGTTTGACAGATTTTGAATGTGAACAATTTATTCCCTGCTTATGTCCCCAGCATTTCTCCGAACGGAGGAGCGGTCTGGTTGATGAATATTCATCGGCGCGCGTCAAATGAGAGGAAACATTGATTGCAATGAATACGCCTACAGACTGTGGCCAGCTGGTCGAGATCGTTTGTCGACTCTTTGATGTGGATCGACAATGTTGAAGATTGCACAGAGTTGTACGGTACACCGAAGCTTGGAATCGGATGACGGTGGGGTATAAACCAGAAGCGCTGGCTACTCGACTGATTGGTTTACCTCACATGGGGTAGAATTGCTCACTAAGAAACTGTGACATGGAAACCACATCAAAGCGACAGTAGTAATCGAACATGTATGTTGTGATTTATTTGGTAATTTGGAGCGGGATAATAGTTGAAACGACCGTAGAAAAATAAACATGCCGTTTCGGTTTTCTGGCTTCATGAAACTCTGTGCTACTACCATTAGTTGTGCGCATTTAAAAATACTGCAAAAATATTTCCGTTATGGTAAGTTGTTCTATGAAGAGTCGTGTTCGATTGATATTCCTCCGAAAATCTCTTTAATGGTCCCCAATAATAGCCGAACCAGTGAAACTTCTTATGATCGAATTTCTGTGCGAAAGTTATTTTTTGTCGAAATTTTTCTGTCACATTTTTTCGAAGATCACGCAGAAAAAAATTCTCATAAATCTGAAAATATAACATGTACCTATTAATTAAAAGTGGTCATTCGCCGGTAAGGCCACGGATATTGTATATTGGGGCTAACTATATTGTTTAGGTTTCTTGAGCAAACGGTCAAAAAAAATTTCGACATTTTTCGATTATTAATATCACATTTTCCACTTACCTAAACCTCGTCTGAAGTCGCCACTTCCACAGTATCCTTACTGCATTGACAGTTCTGACAAAGCTTCCTCGTTGGGACAGTGTAACAAATGATCTCTAAAGCATCCACCTATACCAAGTACATCATCCAATCGAGCAAGAATTTCCACAAAAAGCTCGTTAATATCTCTCACTCTAGACTCGATGACATTTGTGAAAAATTGCACCACTCTGATTCTTCCCAGCGGAGTAATCCCCGCTCGCTGGCATAAAGTACGAATTTTTCAACACCGACCGCCGACCCGCATTTCTAATTTTTAGCTCCATCGTCGATTGTTTGGCTTTTCCGCCCCATGGCAATCAGATCAAACGGAAAGCCAAACCATTATTCACCCGTCGACTTTTTCACCCACTTTTCAAACAAACTCCCGTTTCGCCCCCGCTCCATCGCATCGCATCGCCGCCGCCGCTGTCGAACAGTTCAATCTCGTACCACTCGCTCATCAGCACCGTTCGTTCGGAAAGATCGTGGTATAGGAGCTTCCCTGAAATAAAAAAAAAACGAACTTATCAAAAATGACGTCACGTTCCTGATATTTCTTTCCAATTCGAAGTTTCCTCTGTTAGCTCGTACTTTGCCAGCTCCCTACGAAGAGATACTACTGACAGTGGCATAGTGGCTCACCACAAAGGCGAACTCTTTTGTGGCGATCCGCATTTTCCTTTATGCAAATTATTTGATTTATGAGTTCTTCATTAATCAAAAAAGTATCTATCCGATTCGGGTAGTTTTGGCTGCATCAACTGCCGGGATTAGAGCCAGCGTTCCTGCATTGATGAATACCTACCGTTTTTTGGTTTCTCGCTCCGGAAAGGGCACGGTGCGCTGTCTGGAGACTGAATCAGGAAAACAAGAAAGTATGCAATTCTATTCAAGTTAGCGCACCGTATTGCTTCGGTTCAAATTAATTTGCTTGCAAATAATTGTATAACTAATTAGCTAAAATCTCTACGCTATATTACCGCCGTTTCCATAAGACAGTTGATGCTAGAATCAGTGTTGCCACATTTTACAGTGTACCCTGCGTGAACAAATCTTTTCTACACACAGAAAAAAAATATTGGTAAAAGTAAGAGTATTCCGCTCTTAGCAAAAAACAACCAACGCCAACTATTAGGTTGAAAGTAAAACTTTCAAATTAATCAAGAATAATAATCAAAGTAAAAGTTTTCCTTTTAATCAAATGAAGAATAGTACTCAAAACAAAAGTTTTATTTTTAAACTAAGAGTATGCGTTGGTTGTTTTTTGCTAAGAGTGAAAAACTCTTATTTTTACCAACATTTTTTTTCTGTGTGAACGTACGCTGATTTTTTTGGAAAAATCTGTTCCAAAATGTAAATTATTGAAATATGTTTCCAAACACGCTTAAAGATAAATAGTTATGCCATATTTCTCCCTAAGGGAAAATCTTTACTAAATAGTGGCAACATTTACCAGAACTACATAGCCATTTGACAGGTAAAACTGCTTATTTCTTCTATTGAAACCACTTCATGCAGCTCCGTTTTTACTTAATCGTTTATTTTATGTCGAATTCGTTTGAAAATAAATTCAATTCGCTATTTTGCGCATAGCTCCCATCAATGGCAGTAACTTCCAGTCAAGAACCATTCAACAAAGTTGAAAGCCATTTGAATGCATGTAAATGGCTTTCTTACTTGTGGCGTTAAGATTGCTTTTATCATTGACGTGGGAACTAAGTGCAGTATCTTTGAACTGCTTCGATGCACTCTGATCGGTCACAAACAAACCGACATAGCTCGCCTGACGAATTATTCAGCTTTTGACGTTCAAATTTCCAAGCTCTCTTACGAAGAGCGTCTCACAAAGAGCTTCATCTGCAAATTTCTTTGACAGGTCCATAGCCATTCCATCTTGAAAAAGAAGCGTCTCTCAAAGTACATACATTTGAACGCTTGCGTTTTGACTTTCTCATAGTTCTTTGCTTTGGACGGCCAACTGTACAAATCTTGCATACACGGAAAAATAAAACAACCCACAGAATAAGTTCTTTTAACATAAATTTAGGTAGTTTTGAGTTTTGCGTCGCTTTCGCACTTATTAGTGTTGTCAAAAACAAAGAAAGAGATTCGACTCAGTCCGTGTCTTCCATGGAATAAGGTACTTTTGTGTTGTTTGAAGTATTATCAAAATTAGGTAGATTCAATTTAAATTTAAGTATATTTAACTCAAGGTTCAGTATAAAAAACCTCTCAATGAGTTGTGATTTTTGCCATGTTTAAAGGGAAACTACCTTCAACACGGTTTACCTAATTTTACCTTATTCCACGATACCCCGAGATTGAGTCAAAAGAGCTCAACTTTTGGTAGTTTTTGAGTTTGATAGTTTGATTTAAGTTATTGAGGCTCTGTACATATTTTTCGTTACACTAGTGAGAACATATCGCGAGCGCAGTTGTTGAGTAATAGCAATATTGCCGCACAGTTGGCTACTTTGCTTATGTTCTTCAAAAGTCACATTTATGACGAATGTTACGATAGGATTCTTATGTTCAAGCCTTACATCTACCAGCTGTATAAAATGAGAGAATAGACAGCCGTATTTTATTTGTATCATAAAAGTTATTTAGTATGGATGTTTACAGGTTTACACTCTCCGTATGTAAATGTAATTGCATGTATTTCTTTTTATTTTCATATCAATACTCCCCACGCGTTTCTTCCTAAATTTGCCATATTTGTTTACATTACTCATTTGGAACCGTTGTTTTGGGTTGGAACTTTTGGACAGGCTTCGCATATGTCTACAAGCATTATCTCTGGGCTCGTCATTGTTGTGTAACGGCGTTACCCCACTTAGGGGGTAAAACAATTTAGAGTGTATTGTTCGAAATCGAACGGTTATAACCAAATTATGGGGTTCCATAGATTAGCGTAAATAGATCGAAATGTACAGAAATACTGTAAAAATAAAGCGAGACAGGATCTCTTATCCGTTTGACAGTTGAATCGTGCAGTTTATCATCTGAAAACCTTTGATAGTACTGATTATGGAAGTAAGTCCGATAGTGAAATCTATCTTTACAGTCATAAGCAACTTTTCTAGCACAGCTCATCTTGAGTTCCTTGTGTGGTTCCAATTGACTGCAAATTTTGAGAGCGATTGAATAGTTCTCGATTTTCAGCATCGCATTTAAAACTTGTATTGAAATTAGTATGGGATAACTTACTCATTAAAACCCTTAAAACGGTCCTTTCACTACCATGGAAAAAACATTATAACAAAAACAATCTGATCATCAAATTCGCCAATTAGGCGAATGACCACGAAGGTAAAGCATAAACAGGGTGGCTTTTTAAAACGGTTCCATTGTTTTGATCTGTCAAAATTCAATTACAAACCGCTGGGAACAAATCAAAATTAAAGTATGTTGGAATATTTTATTCTAGGGTAAAATTAATGCAATGATTGCATAGTGAGTTTGTAAAATTTCAGAACTATTGAGTGGGAATCCAAGCACTGTGCAGTTATGGAACTATTAACGAAACAGAAGTCCGTTGGAAACATAAAGAAGCTACTTGACAGATAGTGCTTGTTTCATATATGTACCACCGATTTGATGGTGACGCTAGTATGCCTTCTCTGTACGAGTACGACGAACAACGAAACGAAAAAGTTTCAAGAGAAAAACGTGTTTCGTTACGCGTGTTATGAACGCCATCAACGGGGCTAGAACAACATTTAGAAAAAGCGTATTCCAAAATGTGGATAAAGAAAACTCTTATTAGAGAATAAATTTAACCCTAACTGGAAACCGTCAGCAAAGTTACATACATCTCATTATAAATTTAGCTGGAAATTGTTTTAGCCACCTGCTCCCTTCCTTCCTAAAAATGCTTTGTTGTGTGAAGTTTGTAATCGGTAAATCATTGGTGCTTTTATCTCAGGAAATATAAATAAAAAACATTCTGGCCAATGAAAGTAAATCACCAAGTTTAACAATTCGTGAACCTAAGACATCTTGTTTCAAGTTCAACGTCGAAATTTTTTGCACAATTGGTTTTGAATAGAATCGGTGTTCTTTTATCAGAATTCTGGCAGCCAACCGGTAGTGCTCGGTTTCAGCAAGAATGCTGCCAGGAATGTATGTACCTGCCAGAGTTTTGTTCGACTTTTGCAATAATTCTGTCCGGAAGATATTGCTATGGTTTTGGTACGGATCCCTTCAGAATTATGCTGGCATTTTACTCGACTCCAGTCTGATAGAAATCTAACGGAACGGTATCTACCGGAGGATGAAATCCTGTAGAGATGTTGATTTGATCCGGAAGACTTTCGGAAATTCCAATATAAGTGGCTTGATTTGCTCTAATTTGAGTTCAATATATGGGAGCTGTCAAGTTGTCCCCTGGCTGGTAGGAACTAAGGCATTGATTAAAGCGGTAGCCAACGAAATACGTCGCAATCTGGCCAGATTCATGAACCAAAAGAGTAAGGACTACAATATGTGACGCACAGAGAACATCCCTAACGTTTTTGAAGGTAGTTGCTAAACCAGGTGCGCTACTGTAGTCGTGCTTTTAGTGGCTGAGTTCGATGGAATTGACAGCGGTTATACCACTACTTAGTCAAACCATTCCGGAATCGGTTCGGACTTTTGAGTGGATTCAGTATGGATTCCAGCTCAAATGCATCAAACGATTGAGTCGAAATCGGTTGTTTTCTTTGAGCCAGAAATTGTTAGAAAAGGTTGTATGGCTAATGTTCAACCTTTCGTCCTATTCCTCGATATGAAATTCGACAGTTTGCAATGAAATCCATTTTTTTCCATTATGATCCAATCTATCAAGAGACTTTCGTGTCTGTCCGGTTATTCCTCCAAGTTGACAGATCGCAGATTAATTAAATTTAATGCTATAATTTCATATGTGGCTCTATGACGACCCAGGAAGGGTACATATTGACCATTCTAATCCCAATAAAAATGAAACGGTGCCGAATTATTTCGTGAGGAAAACAAAAAATTGCACTGCAAAAAGCAGTTGAGGTTGAGCATTTCGTGAGGCAAACAAACCAAACTCCTTTGGTTTGACTTTGCATCTGTGGTTGAACTGTCAGAAATCTCAATAGAGCCATTCTACTCTCATATAGGTATGGGGGTACAGTAACAATCTTTGCTATGTTATTACAGAGATCGCTCGTGTTGTGTGAATTAGATCCACGGTAAACAACATCATTGATGACTGTCATTTCCACCATTACCGTGGATCAACTGTATTAGTTACGGCGTCGTAAATGTTTTCGCGTGTTGTTCTGTGAAAACGTCTTTCGTCCTCAGTACAGCACATTTAATGAATGTAAAAAAATGTCAAGTGAGTTTTTTCTTACGTAATAATTAATGCTGAAAACGAGTGTTGAGTTGGTTTTTCTATAATTCTGAAATAATACGGACATCAATATGAAACATATGTTTGGGGGCACGATAGGTCACTACTATAATGTAAATTTGAATTCTTTTGACCGAAAAATTGTGCGGAATTTCGCGTGAAAAATGCCAAAACGAAATGAAGAGGACATAAAGAACGCAATGGCATTTGTTCAAGATGGCGCCAGTATTCGATCGGCCTCTAAACAATTCAAGGTTCCGTTCGAAACATTAAGTGCTCGTGTGAAAGGAAAGTGCTCGTCATCAATGAAAGCGCGTCAGATGTTTCGCGTGAGTTAATAATATAATAATTTAAGGTTGTGTTGAAGTAGATCATCGAAAAAATCATGATCGAAAAAGAAAAGGAAAAGGAATCCAATAAACGCACAGCTAAAAAGCTACGTGAGCCGAAATGCAAAACTTCAATTCCACACTCTGGCGACGACGAGGACACCGAAGAAGCCATTCGCAAGCACAAAGCTTAACGCAGCTGCTGAAAAAACATGTTTTTTTTTATCATTTCCTTCCGCGATTGCATGACTTTCACATCATTTCTCACTTACTCATGTGCTTACCTGAATGACGTCAATGGACGAATTCATTCATCGTTAAGGCTTACTGTTAAGTGAAAAAGATGTATAATTCTTGAACATTTTCAAGATATACACTTCATTCTTTCAGCATAAGTTGCACCTTGAAGTGCTCGGAACAACATGACCTTTTATGTGTTTATGACAATAAACACATAAAAAACTGTTCTGGAAAAACTTCTTTTAAGAGATACCCTAAGTTATGTTATAGAAATAACTCACGATAAGAACGGGTTGAGATCTTTAACAAAGTTGCTTAAAATTGATTTCTTTGAAACATTACAGAAAGAAGTATTGTTCTATCTCAAGCCCCCGTAGAGTCGAGCAAAGCGGCTTCAATGCTAAAACCTGTTCGAATCCACCTAGGGTTGCATGGAGCCTTTCTCATTTATCCAAACTATGATTCAATGATTTATTATGTTCAATATAAATTGGAAATCGACGAATTACTCCAAACCAAACCAGGCCTCCCTCCTACCAGGACACATTTCTGGTTACATCACCTTCATTCTAACGGTCTCCGTTAGCAGCCATCGGTGTTCGAATTGTTCCGGCTCGCTTAAAGGCCCGAAATCAAAAGTTCTCTGTTTGAATGTTAGCTTTCGTATAGCTACTGGTTGGCCTGTATTCTAGTTTAACATGACGAGCTGGCCAGAAACGATGTGTGTTCAACTAATTGGGACCGATTTGGACCATATGTGCGAGAACAGCCCCGCTGGTGTAAAAGCGATCTCCCATAATTCATAGTGGATTAAAATATTTGTCCAAACTTTCGGGTACCCATCGGCCATTTAGCGTACTATCCTAGCACTGGATGCATGGAAGGATTGCAATTGGATTGGACTTCTGTTCTATTTCATACACTATGTTACACCAGCTGAAACGGATGTACAAACATTGAGGCCAGTTCGGTTGGCAGTAAATGAGTCCACTGTGCATCGTTCGGTCGTTTGAAGCCGCCTGATGGGTGTTGGTTTGTGAATAATTTGGAATGCCCTGAATAGCTAATTAATTTGCCATGCTAATCTTCTGTTTGTCGATTCGCGATGGTCGTTGAATACAGTGTTGTGTCTATATTTACTCGGTCTGGAATGGTTGATTGCATTGCTCTAGCTTGTTGTTGAGATTTCGAGTGGCTAGTATCAACAAGCCATTGTTGGAAAGAAAAACGATGGCAAGTAAGATTCTCTAATTAGGTCGTGACCAGCGTCTTTAAGCACGTTTTAATCAAATGCAACTTGCGCTGTTTTGCTTTTCTCAATCGCCATACATAGCTCTTTGAGATACCATATAATTCATTTCTTGAAACTATTTTATGAATTTCTTAAGCGTTGAAAAATAAGATTGTTAAGATTGGGTGGTAGAGACTGTTAAGACTGTTAGTACAACAAGTATATATTTTGTTTGGTTCCAATCATTTTCAGATTATTTGTAAATACAGGTTATATATTGAGGGATTCCTTATGTGATGAGAATTTTGAGAGTATTGCGATTTTTAGCTCAAGAATTGTTGGAAAAAGCAAAGACTTGGTACTACCACTATTTTGCAGAATTATATTCTTCTTTTCAATTTGATGTCGATTCTTGGCGTGTATAGATTTGCCGCAAGCAGGGATGCCATTATGCCAGATTTATCTGGCACAGCCAGAGTTTTTGGCAGCTTCCAGACAAAAAGACAAACCTCTCATTCTGCCAGATTTTTAAGTTTTAGAAGCTGCTACATACACATTTTGGAAATTTGGGTAATAATGTCCCAAATTTAACAAAAATCCATTGACGCAGGGTCAATGATTTTGAGGTCGCTGGCAAGTGCCAGATTTTGCAAGACATTTTTAGTTGAACTGCCAGATTTTCTTTGAAAAATAGTGGCAACTCTGGCCGCAAGCTGATGCATTGATCGGCTAACAGACTTCCACCAATCGATATGCGGACCTTGCATACAAGCTTGGATGCAATGGTTATTAACATATGCAAAACAGAGTGATTTGTAAAGCATTTTTATTGGAGTTTTTACGCAACAACGAAGCGAAGCTATTCATGGTACGTTTTCCATTGATTATAGGACGCATGATAAATGAATTAGTAAGGCACCCTCCCGATTAGAGTGAATTTAAGCCAATAAATTCTCCGTGTCATTTAAGCCAATATATTCTGATTCCTGATGGTTTCCAAATAAATTTGGTTCTTTTGCAGAGCAAATATAAAGCCAATATAATGCTAATGTAATGCTGATGGTTAAAGCGTAATGCGTTATGACAGACAATTCAAGTATTCTAATAACATGAGTAGTGCCAATAACAGGCTTACGAATTAGACAGGTATACATTAGCACTATATAATAGAACTAGTAATGCAGAAAACGGGTTGTCAATTTCTGCACTGTAATAGCGCAGTATTTTATCTTTTCTGGTAATATATCAGCATTAAATCCGTATATAGGGCTCACTATCATTTGAAGATTGCGCTATTTGCCGATCTGAGGCAGATATAAGGCTATGTTTTGATGCTTATTGATTACTTGGGACGTTCTGCGATAACGTCTTCAACTGCTATATTTAGAGTTCACTTTTACTTGAATATAATCTAACAGATTGCAACTCATTGTGCATTAGACTGCCCAGAAAAATAATGAATTTTTGAATACGTAATCAGCCCACCCCTGAATCGGTTCTAATTCTCAGCAGGACTACTTGCACCAAATTTGAAGCAAATCGGACGAGTCTAGCTACCGGACCAACGTGCCTGAAGTTTGTATGGGATTTTTCGACAATTTACAGGGAGAAAGCGCACTAGCGAATTTTCGCCGCTAGGTGGTACAGCATACGTTGTATTATCACTGTAAGTTGATTCCGATTTACGATGTTGTTACATAGTTTTCCGTAGTGTATCTTCTTATTACAGAGCTGTCACGTAGGGGTCTGTGCTTCATATGTAAACAGTGTGATTTGAGGATTGGTAACGGTTTATATTTCGTATTAAAGACTCAGGTAAGAAGAAACATGTTTTATCAATCGCATTCTCCTGATACAAATGGAAATACCTGGAAAACGATATGTCCAGGTTTTAAAATTAACGGATCCCACCGTTATGTATGCCGACATGATGGTTATAATTAACTACAGTCGTGATTCGCTGGTTGGGCCACACCCCCTGTCCCGAAAATGCGTCTGCTCGCATCTCTAATTATTGTCAAAGTGAATTTGACCCGAGATTTTGACATTCGGATACTTTTTAGCAGGGCAATGCAGATCTAATCTAAGATCGGACACTGCCGAAAATTTTCAACTTGTTAAGAAATTTCAAACTAGTTATAATTTTAAAGTAGCAACCCCTCACTGCATACTCCTACCTAAGCCTATATATGCCAAAAAATTAGGTTGGGTTGACGATTATCAGAGTGATTGCATAACCTTTCTATATGAGAAAGGCAAAAATGTGCCAAAGTCGAAAAGAGTCAATTTTCGTCAAAAATTGTTTTTCGAGTTTCGAGATTACATCAAATCTCAACGTTTCATGCATTTTAACAACATTTGGCATCAAAAACACAAAGTCGATTTTGAAATTTTTCCTTACTCTCACTTTTAAGAATTTTTCATTTCAGTTTTATGGGAATTTGCTGTGTGGTCGCACTCTTCAACCCGTAACTCCAGAACCGGGAATCCAATAAAAAAAATCAATAGCAAGTGCTGGGAAGGTTGTACCTTTCATTTGAGACTAAGTTTGTGCAAATCGGTCCAGCCATCTCTGAGAAACAGAGGTGACATTTTTTTCCACATACACACAAACACACACATACATACATACATACATACATACATAGAGACATTTTCTGATCTTGATGAACTGAGTCGAATGGCATATGACACTCGGCCCTCCGGGCCGGGATTAGGTTGATGATATCTAAAGTGATTGCATAACCTTACTACATGAGAAAGGCAAAACATGAATATATCTACACATACTAGCGATAACAAGTTTCCATCTTCGGTCAAGTGCCGTAATAAAAATCCGATACCACCAAGAGTTAACAGGCAGTGGTGTCTTTCAAGATTCCATGGCGAAATAAACATTGCTACAATGCTTCAGAAATGATCCCGTAATTGTTTCGTTGCACTTGAAGATTTAAAATCGACGAAACGTTCAGATCTGGCAACACTGATGACCGGTTAGATTATTAAGAACCGTAAACCGGGATGACTTTGATCATCGGGGTGACTTTGATCACTCCAAACTTTTTTCGTAGATTGCAAATTTGGCACGAATAGTCTAGCGAATCCATAGAATTTGAAATGAGTTTTGCTCTATAACTTATAAAATACTGATTTGTTATATTTTTTGAGTATATTGTTCGGTTTTTGGGTAAAAAACCACACAAAAACCGATTTTTTTTACCTTTTTTACGAAGCTTCGTATAGTGTCTATTTTTTATAAAACAAATAAATCTTAGATTTTAACTAGAGTAATAAATTGTGAGTTTTAATTTTTCTTTAGGGTGAGGTGCGCTAAATTTATTTTAAATAGTTCGCTTATTTTAAAAACAATTTTCTGTAAAACTAGGCAATAATTTCAGATTATTTCCAACTAAAATTCACAATATTTTTTATATTCAATACTCCAAAGCGTTAAAATGAATAAAACTCTTTGTACATTGATAAACTACTGAAATAAAACAAGTGTAGCAGTTAAAATGCTTTCAGATTCTTTTGTGCTAGTTAGGTTCGAATTATACGAATTCTGGTCACTCGAATTTTACAGTAAATTGAAATACTTTTTACAATACCAATTAACATCTATTTTTAATATTTAATAATTGAATATCTTTTCAGAATTAGTCTAATCAAACATTCGAATGAAAGATATTGACATCAAGAATTTAATGTGGGTGAACATGAAGGTTATCAAAGTCACCCCGGAATACGAAAGCGGACCTTACAATTGAAATCATTTCTGGACAAACAAGTGAACAATTTCAGGTAAAACGATCCAATCTTCTTCACTATACATCAATACATGGTTTAAAAATGTTAAACTTAAAAAAAATGTTACTGCGTCGAAAAATATGTAATGATTACTTCCAAAAGTGAATCAATGCCGGTTTACGGAATATGTAATTTTTGTAAGTTGGTTTTTGATAAGCTGCCTACTGACTATTAAAATAGAATGTAATTACGATTGATCGATGGAAGCTGATTTGTAAATCATGATATAGGTTAATCGGTACTTTAATTGAAATCATTTAGTCCGATGAAGTAAGAGGCACCAATTACGTATGGAGTAGGATTACAAACTCAAAACACTTTTAATAAAATAATTAATTAAACTAACCAGCTGGTCGATTCTATAGAATAGGCTGACAGGGTAGATTACAAATTTCCCCAATTTGTTGTTGTACACATAAATCCGCAAGTAAACATGTTCTCAGTACTCATAATCAGCTTATCTCGCTGAATTGGCTTTTAATGCCACGATCTGGTGGAAGCTTGGCGCTGTTTATGCGTGAACATATTCAATGCTATGCTCTTCCACCCTGCACTACTGAAACTAGACGCGTACATCGCTTGTGTTCTATAGATAATCCCGCACGCACTTTGATAGCAAAAAAGTGCATAAATTATTGCCCTACCGGATGGATAACATGCTCCCTGATTCCACAGTTCACAAACCGGAAACTATCGATAGGCAGTGTTTCAATGGCCCCCACGGTCCGGATCTGGAAGGGCCACACCGAAGGTCACACCACTTGATGCCATCAGCGTGCGGTTTTGTCGAATGTATTGCTAGGCAGTGGTGGTTTGGTTGGTATTGGAACCGACTTGACTGAAGCCCACGAACCTCCGATTCCCGTTTGATGTTCCAGCTCCAATGATACGGAATACGGTGCAGGGAGGCGAGTGTGCCATTGGTGATGATAAATGACCGCTGACCAACACTACCACCACCAATGAACTGGGCGTTGATAGGGGGCGGGTTCGAGGTTATATAGATATTGTATGGCGCCAAACGAACCGAGAGGCAATACTAGCAGATATATTGGCGTTTCGAGAAGCTTCGGAAATATGCGGCCGGCGGATGGGTGCGCTGAGGTTTTTTTTTCTAGGATTGATATATGTTGCAATTTCCATAATCCAATTAAATTTTGGTGCAAATAAAATGCCGTGGGTCGAGCACGGATGCAATGACAATACGGTTGTTTGCTACGTGTGATAAATGAACTGTGGCTATGACTTTTAATGAAGTGATGGACTGGAATAAATTGTACCGCTGAAGTTGAAAATTTTGCGTGCATGTTCTCTATAATTGCTATCGACTCTGGTAGAGCTCAGCTGTTGACTATTTTTTCTAAGATTGTCTTGTAAATCTCATTAGTCGGCTTATTGTTACTAGCGTTGCCATTGGAAAAATTAAACCCATCGTCCTTTTTACAAGCATAATAAATATACTTAGCTGTGGGCTGAATAATCACTTACTTCTGAAACGCTTTACACGTTGAAATAAACCAAGACCTGCATTTAATTGTGCTCGTTGAAACGATGTTTTAAAACCATTAATTGCCAGTAAATCGCCGGGTTAGCTCGTAAGCAATAGTTATTAAATTTTCATTATTCCACTCCCTGCTAACGACGACGAAAATTTACCCTTTGAAGTGTTGAAAGCTGATTGCTTATCAAGATAACCATGTCCCACCATTACCCCTTGGCCTACGTTTGATTTCATTTTCGTTCAGCCTATGCGACGTTTTCGTTACAGCTCGTTCCGAAATAAAACCCGGAAACAACTAAAATTCCTCTTCCTCTGCAGTACCCCTCGTAGCAAGAACTAACTCAATTTTCCAGCAATAAAATGTCATAATTGTGTGCCATTTACTCGCTGTGATCAAACTTAAGCTTCTAAATGATTGTACAGCAGCAAATTATCCTGCAATTAAACCACTCTCTATGTCTGACTCGATTGCAGCTAGCCAGTTATCCTGTCCTGTAGGTTAACAGGATTGCGTTGCATGCAATGCAATGCATGTACATGTATGTACATATATGGAGCTGTGCTTGTGCTCTGCTCTGGCAGCAGTATACCGTGGTGACTCGGTTCATCATTATCCATTTTCACACCCCGGTTTTCGATTAACACGTCCATGTTGGCATCCCTTTTGCAGTGAAGGATGAGATGGCGGGGGGGGGGCGACTGATGTCACCCGCTTCATCAAGCCATGCGAAGTGTGGAGAACTGTTTGAAAGTCTAGTGAGGTTGAGCGTTGTCATGTACAGATTTCAATGGTTCGATGCATTTGGTTAATATGGAGCTCGCTCAGCAATGCAACAGGGATGTATGAATTATTGAAAGGGAGAGTTCAAATTTCGTAAAAAGTTTTGAGAGAATCCAACTCTTATTTTAGGAACGCAAAATTTGGTTGTCTTCTTTGCTTCAATCGTTAGAATTATTATCTGGGAAAATTCTTCAATGTTTTAGGGTAAAGTTGATTAACATGTCATCCCTATAAGTTTTCTTCAATTTGATTTTTTTTCCTTCTGAAAACTGTAAAGCCTATTCTATAAAAACAATATTTTTTAAAATTCCGTGCACGATTACAAAAAACATTGTTTTTGGAACTGAAAACGATCGGAGCCAGACTCGGAGCACGACCAGGCGATATGGTCAATATCTTGATAGCCTTTACCACAGAGACAAAGGGCGCTCTTAGCAAGTCCTATGCGTGAGTAATGAGAACTACTGTTATAATGGTTTAACATCAATCTTGACGTAAAGCGAATAAAGTCTCTCGATAAGTCCAAGCTCTTGAATCAAGGTTTACGCATGTTTCTGGCTGTCTTCCAAAGAGTACTCATTAAAGTCTCTTTTGACAAGCCGTGGATAAAGTGGTGCCAATAACCTCTCTTTTTTTGCTTTAATGAGGCTTGTTAGCCTGCGCTCAAGTGACGTATATTCAGCATGAAACTCTTGCTTGCCTTGTCGACGCCAATTTTAGTATGTATTCGACTTTTTTATACTATTCTGAGCACTCTTTGTACCACTATCTATTTGGGGGACGTGCTCCAAAGGTGCTTTCACGAAAATACTTAGTTTGAGCTTCAACTACGCTGTCATAAAATAGGCTGACGAGGAAGTTATACTCGTCCAATGGTGACATCACTGCAGTATACTCGCTTCTCCTTCCTACCGTTTCCGCATATTTCTTCCAGTCGATATTACGTCGTGCGAGATATCGACTGGCTCCACTGGACTAAGTCCATTGGTAATAGAAATAGCGATTAACAAATGGTCGCTACCGTGAGGGTCTTATATGACTTTCCAGGTACAATCGAGCGACAGTGAGTTCGAGTACAGAGAGAGATCCAACCTGCTCCAGTCTTGTTCTCCTGCTGTGGTTCAGTGCTGCGGCCTTTCTTTTGAGTTGGGAGACTCGGAACGTGCTTGCCTTGAATTTGAAAACCTGGGCCTACTAGTTAATTGGTCGATGGTTTCTTTGAGGCAGATGACTTGGCCAGTACCGTCCCTTTTTACGTGGGGTTTTCTGGGACGAGGCAGCAGTTCTTTTCCTTTTGACTTCAAGAGTAGGTACATAATCAGTAAATAAATAAATACTTCTAGTATCTTGAACTTCGGAAGGTTTTGGGATTTGAAAATACCCATACCTTCAGCAAAGTTGTAGAACGAGAAATTTTGGAAAAGTTTGCTGAAGACATATAAGCTATTTATCACTCTTTTCATTATACAACAATTTTAAAATCGTTTCTTATGTTTCTTAGAAAAACTGTTTTATTCAAATAACTTTTTCGGCTTTGATTTAAAGCTGAAGTAGTCTTCAGACAACTTTACTATTGTTTTAGGGCGAATACTTTGTTTCTTGGCACCCCGTGTCTAACTATTTTTCCTCAAAAGTTATGAGCACTTTATCGACGAAAATCGGGTTCTTTGGAATAACAATATCGCCCATTGGAGCAAACAACAGATAATTCTTTTTCAACTATAAATAAGGTCATGATTAGAGTTATAATTGAACAAAAAATGACGAAAACGATATTTTTTTAAATTTCATTAAATTAATTTGAAAAAATCTGTCTTTAGTATATTAAGCGCTTGTATCTTAAGAATAATAGAAGCTGGAGTTTTGAAGTGTTAGAATAAAATGTTCGTCTTCAAAAATTTTGAAAAATATGTGAAAACTGAAAAAGTTCTATTAAAAATTTGGTTTTTCATAATTTGATCCTTTTAATATGTTTAAATTTCGAGTTTGCCCGCCGACGTTTGTGCAATGAAGCTTCTTGCAGCCAGTACCATATACAATTTTTGTGAAATGATTTGTTATTGCATCCACCCAAAATAATGGCGAATGGCCCACAGAGGTTAAAGCTACGAATAAACAACTCAAATTACTTTCACGATGGATTATACAAAAAATATAGTTTTGTTTTCGTGATAAAATATTGCGCTTTGCAATACTTTTCTATTATTTTAAATTTTAAATCAAAAAATTAACTTTTTCATGGTTCGAGATAGAGTTTCGCTGTATTCCAAAAAATTGGAATCAAATTTTAAAAAACTTTGCTTTGCTTTGCTGAATTAAATATTAAAAAAATTTTGCTGAAGACATTGGAGCTCTATGTTTTGTATTTTTCATTTTACAAGAAATTTACCAAAAAAATCAGAGTGTTTCTTAAAAAATGATTTTCTTCGTATAACTTTTGCAGTTTTGTTTGATTTTTCATTAAGATGACCTTAGAAATACTTTCGGATATTTTGAAGGAGAATAATTTGTTTCAATATACCAAATCTCTAGCTTCCATCGTTAGAAAGTTATATATACTTTTTACTAAAAATTAACTATTTTTACTAAAAATTAACTATTTTTTGGGTAAATATTGCAAGATATAAAAAATTTCGTATACTACAAAGCATGCTATTTTATGTGACACCAACGGTATTTAATGTTAAGTGCCCTAATCGAAGATATCGCTATTTGAAAAAGTTATATTTTTGCCTTTCTCAATAGAAAGGTATTGCAATTGCTCTGAAAACCGACTTTTAACGGAGGCCCGGAGGGCCGAGTGACATATACCATTCGATTCAGCTCGTCGAGTTCGGCAAATATCTGTGTGTATGTGTGTGTATGTGCGTCTGTGTGTGTACGCGAACACAATCTCACTCACTTTTCTCAGAGATGGCTGAACCGATTTTCACAAACTTAGTCCCAAATGAAAGGTGCAACGTTCCCATAGGCTGCTATTGAATTTCTAATGGATCCGATTTTCGGTTCCGGAATTACAAGGTGATGAGTACGATCACGTAGAAAATGACGATTTTAATAAATTCTGCAGTGAATGTATAATGATGAAAAATTTTCCAAAATGTGACCACAATTGCTTCGATTTGTAGGACTAGGTCACTAACAGCCACTCAAAGTCTTTTTGGTCACATTGGCCACCATCATCGATTCCGGAAGCACCGGCGGAAGTATCCTAATTCATAATAACAGTCACATCGGTTTCTCGGAGATGGCTAGACCGAATCAACCAAACTTAGTCTCAAATGAAAGATGTTGCGTCTCCGAAAATGGCTATTAAATTTTATCCCGAACCGACTTCCGGTTCCGGAGTTACGGGTTGTGGCGTGCGATCACATAGCAAATTGTGATTCAAACCGATACTCCGATGAAAGCAAAAAAGGTAAAAATTTCGCTAAAAACAACTTAAATTTGCAGTTCTAGGTCACCGACGGCCAAACAAACTTTCGTTGACAACATTGACCACCATAGACGGTTCCGGAAGTGCCCGGGAAAAGCGGCCATCTTTCAAAACTAGCAAACTCATATCAGTTTCTCGGAAATGGTTGGACCGACAAACTTTCACAAACTTAGTCTCAAATGATAGCTATATTATCCCCACAGATGTCTATAAAATTTCGCACGGATCGCTTATATGGTTCCGGAAATATAAACTGAACCGTCCGGTCACATGAAATTCCCATATAAGCCGGAACTCAAAATTTTTTTCAAAGGGGGGACCCCATCATTTCGCACCTTTTTTCAGTTCAATATTACCGTGGCTGTTTTTTTACAAAATTTTAGAACTCGAATAATGATTTCTTTTCTTGTATATAGTTGTCATGTATAATAATAAAATGTAATATATGCATTTGAAAGCTTTTTATGAATAGAAACAACGCAAACATTCTCGTGTTCATGATTGAGAATGACACAATTGCTCCGCTAGGTGCATTAAAAGAGGTTTTATATAAAAGTTCTCATAACTATGAAACGAAAAAAGTTTAGAAGTTGTAAAGAAAATGATGCGCCCTAGAATAATCTTCAAGTTGTCTAAAGGGTATTTTAGTGTAAAACAAAACCTACAAAAGTTATTTAAACCGTTTATTCAAGAAACACCCTAATGCATACATTTGAATTTCTCGTGCAATGGAAAGTATAAAAGCTACGGTTGCATGTCTCCGGCAACTATGTCTAAAATGTGCTTCTCTACAACTTCATCGAAGACAGTCAAGCTCTATCTTGAACCGTTGAAAAGTTCAATTTTAAATATTGCTAAAATTGGAACCTCCCTAACTTCTGTTTAAACAAAAAGAAGGGTCTTGCAAAGTACAACAACTTTGCCAAACATATTGTAAGGCTAAGTCATTTAATTTTTGCAAAAAGTTAAAATTCCTGCTAAATTCACATTCTGGACCATTGTGCACTGTCTGGTGAACGCTTCATCCACCGCACACTTGTTGAGTTGGATGAGACAAACGATCCGCGTCCAGCACAAATCATCTCCGAAAGGGCGGAAAAAACACCACCACTACACCACGTCGCCGTCCAAATCGCGCTCGACGTTCGATGAACGCCACGAACACTAACACTGCTGGGCGCTAGTTCTCCTTACCGACTTCCGCACACTCGCCTAAGCTGCGCGCCAAACGAATCACCACACGAAAGCACGAAAAAAACCACCACCACTGGAATCGTTCCAACAGCGCGTAGGTAAAAAACCGCTGAGAAAGCGCGATCAGCCCCCTGTCAAGGACGACGTCTCTGTACAGCCAGCATCACTGCCATGAAAGGCAAAACATTGATTTTGAACCGAATGATTAGAAGCTGTATTTAGTTACAAAATGTCGATTTTCTGAATGATATGATATTAAATCATCCCACAAGATGCAAAACGTCGTGTGGAATGCTTGAATATCGAGCATAGTGCCGAACATAATTCTTTGTTTGGGGCTTTATAGCTATAACGCCCCATATATGTAGGTCGCTGTCAAGCTCCATATGATGGTATAGGGTTGCCAGGAGGCTGAGCGCGATATGCTTGCGTCACACTCGAGCTCTAAACGATGTCTGGCTTTGTTTATTGCTTTCCACGGAGTTTTGATGTTGTGTTTGTGTCATGTGATGTGATGAAAAGTTTATATGCAAATTTTCGAAAGATTTAGTATTTCTGGAAAAAATTTAGAAAAGGACGTAAGTACCATTGAGAGCCTGTCTTTGTTTACTTTCTCTGTCTATTATTACATCGTTACTGTAATATTTTGCGCTAACTTTCCAGCACATTTCGAAAGCCGATAGTTTTTACTAGAACATTATGCGAAGAGTAGAGTAGGAAATGTTGAAACGACCGAGTAATTAACAAAAGAGAAAGACCCCAAAGAGAATCTCTCATTGTTACTTACGTCCTATTCTAAATTTTCTCTGGATTTTACGTTACATTCAAAATAAAAAAAATCGTTTCCTTTAACTAGGTGACTATCTGGGCCTAGGTGAGCCCAAGCCAAAAACATTTTTTTAAATTTTAATGGAGACGCATGGTGGTTTGTAAAAAGCTTAATTGCGAATATCTCTCAGGCAGGGGCGGATCCAGAAAAAAGTTTCGGGAGGGGTCCGAAATTTCGATTTTAAAATGAACATTGCACAATTATAAATACGTAATAACAATATTTAATGAATATCAGTTATGTTGGACAAATTTGGTTTGCAATGATTTTGAAATAAAAACTTATATAAAATTGAAACTAATTTGAAATTTCTCAACAAGTAAAACATTTCGGAGGGGGTCCGGACCCCCAAGACCCTCCCCCTGGATCCGCCACTGCTCTCAAGAAAAAAAAATCCAATACAAATTAATTGGAATGGATTAACAACTGTCTTTATTTCAATCGAACATTGTTTCTATGAAATCTTATACGATATTTTCAATCTGCAATTTCATATCCTGAAATTTCTGAGAATTGATTTCTATGTTGAAACTGATAATAATAATTTAATTCCAGTTCGATAAATTAATGCAACTTTTGGATGAAATAATTTTGAATTTCCAGTTGGAGATCTTTGTAGTCACATTACCAGACTTCGTTGGTTCCGAAATCTTCGGAGGAGAGACCAGAATCTTACCGAGATATGAAAAGAAAATGTTTTTGTGGAGTGGTGTAATATAATAGGTATTGTAATTTTGCTAGTAATTTTTCATGCATTATGGATCTTCAAATGAAATCATGGGTCTTTCATCTACCGCAGTGCGAGCTCAGAACATTACAGTAGACTGCTCTTATAGAACAGCCCTATCAACCTTGTTAAATCTGACACAATGACAGTCCTAATCGTGGCGGACTTAAACTTTCAATGAGTGACAAAGCCTGCAGATGCAACTTAAGCATTCAAGTGCTTCATCCCTGAATCAACACCACCCCTATCGTCCCTCTTACAAATCCCACCACAAAACACACACCGAAACCAACTGTTTCAAAAACGAGCCAACGAAGAGGACGGGCGCCGGTGTCACAACTATGATTTTGTTTGCCATGCGGATGACCCTGTACCAACTATCCTTTTCCCGGTAGACATTTTTGGATGCGTTGTCTCCAGCTGCATCATCATTTTCCCAACACACCAAACGAACCGTCCCGTTATGTCACCCGGGAGTTGTGGTCACAGGCAGGGTATGAGTGCCAGAGAATTTAAATTTGCTCAAGCTGCTCGGATCGGCTCGAGTCGAGTCAGAACGAGTGCAAGCCCGAGTGGAAAACAATAAAATAAATAAACATGTTTTGGAGTCTCGTCCGGACTGGTCAGGTCCGGTTCTAGACAGCGAGAATATTTTGATTATCCAGAGGATGTCCTGCCATCTGTTTTACGGTATGACAAGGGAAAAAGGGATATTTCTTGTATTGTTCCTCAGCTGGACCGACCGGCAGTGTTTGCCGATGATTTCGGAAAATGGTTAGCTTTTGAAGTCTCTCTTGCTAACAGGTTTGAAGCCGCTAGTTTAGCAATATAAAACGAAATGTAGGAGAATTTCTTCAATTGAACGTGGCTTTTGGCAAAACTAAGCCTCTCATAGATTCCATCGATGATCCAAGAAGTTGGAATGGAATCTTGAATAGTTTCACGCTTTAGTAGGAATCGCAAACGCTTATTGCGGACTTTCTACCTTACTAGATTTTTAACTTCTTCATTGCAAATAAAATATCTATTTTGGCGCGATTAGCGCTCCGATTTCTTCAGTCATATTATTCACTGACTATGTACTAATAAGCTAAAATATTTTCCTATATCCCATTTCTGTAATGTAAGTAGGGAATGAAAAACTTCAAAATTCCAGAAAGTGATGCAGTCCGCAATAGTTGAACAGTGCCGTGCTGGAGAAAAATTCGCCATAAGATTCACACGAAAACTTTGCTCTGGAAATGCGCTTCGGTTCCCGATGCCAGACACGTAGGGTATAGTGGTAGCCAGATCTTAATGAATGAAGTTTTCCGTGTTTTCTCTTTATTTTTCGCAATGGGATATCAGATGTACAGAGCCCCCGAGCTTAGCGAAGCGAAATCATTAGAAACGAGTGAGGCTTTCGGCTGCGGAAATCTGGGCTAAGTAGTGAAATAGAATACTTTTCGTGCGAGTTTCGGTTGCACCGTTAATTCAGGTCAGCCAACAACCTATGCTAGATAAAGTGTCAGCGTAATGGAATGGGTAAGCGTCTTTCTGTTCCGAGAAATATTTCAAATCTATCAAGGTTTCTGTATACAACAGGAATTGGGTCAGGTGGGAATTCAGATTGGCGAATAACACATTATCTCAGATAATCTCGTCTTTCGAAATTTATTTGTATGCTCGTAGCAATTTTTTGTTCATTCGTTAATTCATATCGTAAAATGAACAAGTCGTGGCTGTTGTGCTATCTTATGACAAACGCCATTTTTGGGTAAACTGAGTTAGATATGCCACATTACTCGTCTAACGAATCTCTACAAGCTGGCGTTTCCAGAATTTTGAAATTTTGCTTGGTTACTGAAATATAGCGAGAAAAGTGATTAGAAATTGTGAGTTTTTTGCTTCAAATCATTATATCTTGGGATTGGCTCAAGTTATAATAAAATTTTAGTTGCTTTTATGTGTAAAAATGTCGTAGGAACACAATGGCATAATAATTTTTCAAAAGAAAAATACATGTATTGGGAGAAAAACGCAGTTTTAGCTTTAAACTGAAAATATTGCCTATTTGGCAACACTGTAACTAAAAATAACTATTTTTTCTAGATTCCCTGACTTATTTCCTTCAAAATGCATTTAACCGATTGTTTATAGACCAAATGAAGCCAAAGATATGAATAAAAGTTAATAATTGGTGATTTTTTTCTGTGGAAAATTTTCCATGCACGATTATGACACGTCATACAAATTTTGTCATCAATACACACCTATGACACGTGTGAGTGCGACTTTTGTTTATATTTTTAGAAACTCGCAACATAGTCAACCGATCTTCGTAATATTTGAGAGATTAGTACAGAATAGGTAGAAGCATCAATTGTCTTCTATGAATTGTTTCTACCATTTATAAGTTTCATGATATTCAATCTCAAACTTTAAAAATCGTTTTTCTTGAAATGTGCAAAATGGCGCTTGTCATAAGATAGCACAACAGCAAAGAAGTGGGATCGAGGGATTGGAAATCGGTGAAAAATGTTTGAGTAATATCAGAGACATGAACACTATTCCATTACACTTTCAATAGAAAAGGAATCTCGTTTTGTAGCTTCCACCGGAATTTGCCATCGAAATCTTAGAAAAAATGCTTTAAATTGTTTTAAAAATTTAACCTGCGATACGTATAAGAGAGATCGCGGAACACACTTCAAATGAAATAGGTATTATTGTATTGAAAACCCTGTAAATGTTGATCAATGTTGGTGGTTCGAGAGACAGTAAAAGTTAATTCGAGCTGGCGTATTTCGTAACGGCCTTGGTAAATTCCGAAACGGCTCATGTATGAATTTGTCTTGCCTTCCTCGTGGAGTTGTTTCTGCAATTTCGAAATACCTATTATTTCATCGTTAATTATCTAAACACGATTTGAATACAACTTCTAATATTTAAGGAATATGAAAGGTCTAAAAAAATTCAAACCGATTCTCCTTTGAGCATCAAGTTGCAAAACTGAAAAATTTAAAATATTTGTTATGGGAACGTCACATAAAAATATTTATTCCCTTCAGTACTACTTGAATTCATCATTTTCACGGTTTTTGAGAACATTGTAATATTCCAGCAAATCACAAATCCATCAAAGACGACACTAGGCGGTCCACCAAAGTGACGCAAATGTTTAGCGACTCGAACGTATATTAGCATTTGCGTGATCACCGCAAGAGGCGCACAACCGTATGACATGATTGACAAATATGCCCAAACACATACTATTGACTACTCACGGTTATTATTTTCGTTATTGTTATTGTGCTAAATGGACTGTTCTAGAAGGAAAGACGAACAAAATGAATAGATATCAATCCGGCGCTAGCTTAGTCCTGCCACTAAGTTATTATCGGACTCTGATGCGATGTAGTCGAATCGCAAATTCTATAACTAGTTCAGATTTCTCATTGAAAAAGGTATGGTGTTCAATGGACTTATCCACGTGCGGTTGTGTGTGTTTGTGTAAGGTTTAAAAAGCTTCAAAAGCCTGGCCTGTAGTGTAGTGGCACTGTGTGGGACTCACCTTTGTGCCTAACCACTAAAAACAATCCTTGTTCTGTTTTCGATTTTCTCCTCCACGGAACTACATCAAGGTATTGGGACATTCACCGAAACGTACACGCCACACCAACTGCTTATTCTCTAAGATTGCCAACAAGTTTTTTGTGTAACTAGTACTTGTATTTGCTATTTGCAGTAGTAATAAGCCTCCCATTTTGGTTTAAACGCAAGGACAATTTTTGACGTAGGACTACGTCTTTGTTTTCGATACAAGGGTGCACGTTGCAAATTCTACAAAAATGGTATGTAACGAAAAGTGGTCCAATTTTAAACGCATATAATTCAGCCATCTCACGATAAATTTTCAATTTTTTTGCACTTATCGCCCCGAAATACTTCTAAGAATAGATTCCAATAGATAAACCCAAAGATTTTTGATATCATGGCATTAAAAATTTAAATAATGAACAACCTAGTCAAAATATCGCGCATTTACACACAGAAGATAGCGCTTCCCTAGTCCAGCACGACAGATTTGTGTACCTAGCGCGCTACGCTGCTATGAATGACGTCATCATCGACTATTTAAACGGACGGATTTCGCCAGTGCAGCTCAGTTGCCTGTTGAGCGGCAGACGAAGCAGGTCACTGCGTTGTGTGTTTTCACAGCTAGTGTAGCTGAGTTAGACGTCCGTTACACTGCCTGTGGAGGTACGCTACCCAGTGAATGCGACTGTGCTTGCCGTTCAAACACTATGCTATCTTTTGTGATGTGCTCGTTTCCAGCACACCTTTATGTATAATCATTCGTACACAAAATAGTTTGTACATGCGAGCTCCATTTGCAAACACGGTTAACATAGAGTCGTGGTATTAGTTGTCTCTTTCGCTCTAACCATCATCATCAACTGATTCATTGCTTTGTGCGCTTGGGTTTAACGTTTGAGTCGAATGTGTAGGTAGTTAGATCTAATTTGTTACTAAATTGCACAACGAAAGTTTATTATTTACGTTCGATCAATTCATTTCTCCTTCACGTGACTCATTTCCACTCAGCCTATAGTATTTTGATTCTACTAATAGGTACATACTACAAAGCCTATTTATGAATGAATACACTGCCACTTGAAAAACCGTTGCAAAAACGCATCTTGTCCATATATAGAATTGTTTTCGATTCTTGTATATTTATAGTTTCGATATATGATTAAGACCACTGCATTCGATATATTTGTATGCGTACTTTAGGAAAGTTACAATAATGGCAAAATATAACTAGACCAAGCATTCTGGTCTTTACATGCAATGTGATTATATTGTCTAAAATTTGATTTTTCTTCACTGGTCCGGGTTTTTTACCACACACAATCGAAAAGTTTTTACAAGCTAATTTTATGCCATGAAGATTTAGTTCCAGACATTAGTTCGGTTACAGTTGTCTGTCTTCTTTCTTCAGATCTTCTTAAATAAGTTCAATCGGATTCGATCACCTACTACAAATGAAATGACCTGATAACCAAGAAGGTTTGGTTCAATGTGTAATACTCGATGTTGATTGGTTGTGATTAAACCATTCGTATGAAATATATTTGATTTATTATTGCTATAAATATACTAAGAAAATAAATATTTTACATTAAGTAGTATAGTCCTACGTCTACAGCTCGTGCAACCCCATAGGGCTGCCCCTTGTAGTTTTTAAACACAATTTGATTGATAAGTATAGCTCATTAAACCAATTTTATCAATTCTGTAATCTAAAAAAAAATGTATTTTACTGAACGTGATGAATTTGGCACCTCTTGCATCTGGTATGCTCAAGCTGCACAAAACGTTGCATAACGCAGGGCTGATTTTTGAAACAACTTGTTTTCTCATTCAGCCCTTCGTTATGCAAATTTACAACATTATGACAGATTGGTAAAGCGCGGTGTTTCATGAAGCGCGGCCGTTCCTTTCGATCAGGAAAGGCCGCGTTGAATTTTGGGGAAATGCGCTAATATTACTTCGTGGAGGTTTTTGCTCAACTCGTAGCCTCATTTGATGTATAAAATGAATCGATCTTTGAGCCATTCAACTCTCAACGTTCAGTGAACCCATGATTCGATGAGCTAGTTAGCTCCAGTTTCCGTGAGTCATTCTCAGCTTTATCGCAATCTACTAGATAGACTTGCCATACTCCGACTGAGAGTTCCCCGACATTTATGTTAAGCTGTTCCAAAATGGCTGGGCAAACCAGATGACCTTACAAAGCATCAGTAACGAACAAAGCACTTGACGCATTTCTGCGAACCAGCAGGGGCTCCAAATGAATCAGCTGGTACCGGATTTCGTAACTGGGTGGATCAGTAGTTTTCAACCGGTGGTGAATTCCACCCCAGGGGTGAATTAGACACATGTAGGGGGTGAATTATGCGGGGTAAATTTTAACTTATTTTAACATTTCTGTAGGAAACCTTCACATATTGGTTCAGTGAGTCAAGAATAAAAATGCTGCCTGAGAGAGTACAGGAACAGATTTCAAATTGAAATACTATGGCATTCATTCAATCGAAAATATTTTTTTCTTTTCTGACAGGGTGGTTAGCAATTTTCACCAAAGGGGTACATGATAATGATCAATATTCGGAAAGGGGTACATGGAACGAAAAAGGTTGAAAGCCACTGGGGTAGATGAACAGAATCTCTCCACGGCAGTTTACGAAGCGTCATTGGACGGACTCAATTCTCTCAACTCCGTTATTATAGTTTGGCCTCCAAACTCCACGGCAATACCCCAGAATTGTCTGCGACAGAGAGCAGTACATCGATTTAAGACAATAAGCGTAAGCTGCGAATCTAATATCACTCCTAAATCCTTCACGTGACTAACGCGTTCAATGTCTGTATCCAGTAGACGATAGTTAAAACGAATCGGGTCTTTTTTTCGTGAGAGTGAGATCACCGAGCACTTCTTCGGATTTACACACATGCGGTTCGTGCTACATCAATCAGCGAATATTTCAAACTCTTGTTGGAGTAATCTGCAATCTTCGGTAGAGCGAATGAGTAAAAACATCTTGAGTTCGTCTGCGAAGGACAGGGGTGGAGTTTTCAGAACTAGATGAACGTCGTTGAAGTAAAGCAGAAACATCTACGATCCCACGTGACTTCCCTTGGTTACTCCTGACGATGAAATAAATGTGGGTGCCTGACAATCTCCAATGACAATCATAATTTTACGATCTGTAAGATAGGATCGGAAAAGCTGCGATCTATCGTGGCGATCAATGAAGGATGAAGTGCAACGGGTTCCACTAGAGGAGAGGGAGCCATCACTACAGAGGTAGCAGAAACCTGACCGCTGACAAAACAAAGATCAAGATAACGATTATTCTCGTTGGCAATAGAATTAACTTGCAGTAACGTTGCTGAGCTGTAGCTGTCAAGAAGTGAAGAACGGAGTGATCTGAATCCGGGTAAAGAAATCCTTTGCGGGAAGATCTCCACGAAATACTGGGAAGATTGAAATCTCCTATTACGATGATCTCGTCAACCGATTTAGCTTCTTCGAGGATAGTAAAAACTGAGCTGCAGTGTGCGTCAACATATTCGATGTCACGGGCTCGATCGGATGGGACGTACAACGCACACAAATATAACTTACGGTCACCAAGCACGATTATCGTCCAGACCTGCTCGAGACAATCCTAGCAAGCTTTCTCGACAACTTGTGCCTTCAAACTTCGACAAACTGCTACTAATGCACCATATCCAGTACCGAAACCCCCAACTAGAAAGCGTGTCATCGTTTAACCACGTTTCGACGAAGACGACGATGTCAAAGCTCTTATTGGAGACTGCAAGCCGATATTCCTCAACGGTTGAATTGATACCACCAACGGTTTGTTATTATAATAGTATCTTTTCCCGTCGTTGACCAAGGCTGGAAATCGAAGGGCTTTGAGGCAAGAAAGAGCTCACAGTTTCATTATACTTGCCTGCTACAGAACTCCTCGTCCCAACTCCACCACAGGACCGGGACGGCTGCTGGTCGCTGGCTGGATGGGCTCGACTGTGATGGGGAGACTAAGGGCTTCCTCGCGACTGGTGGCAAATATGCGTCCCGGTGACCGAAGAAACAAGATTCCGTAGGGTGTATGCAATGCAGCTGGACTAGATACCTCTCGTAAACAGCTGTGGGTTGCTGGCAGGAAAGACCGAATCTGGTGCTGATACGAAGCAACTAAAGGTGAACTGGAATCGGGGAACATATCAGCGCTTAAACTATTCGAAATGGATTTATACTTGCCGCGGTAGAAAGTTTGGAAAACCCTTTCTCCACTCCAGCACACAGGACCGGGACGACTGGTGAAAACTGGCTGCAGTAGCTGGTCTGTTACGGGGGGATCGAGGGCTTCGATAATACAAGCCGCGGTGCATCCCAGTATCCAAGTAGGCCAAGTAGACGCTTTGAGTGCAGTGTCGTTTAGTTCGCTCGGAAGCTCAACTCGGAATGAGACACAATTGAGTTTCGTGAGATCGGCATCTTGTTTGACCAACACAATTGCTTTGGGTGTGTCGCTTATTCCCTGGCATGTTCTGATTTCTCGTTGAATGGCTCTGGTACCACAGACATCGGCGGAAGTAGCGCGATTCTTTGCATAATTCTCGCTACTCTGTTATAGAGTGGGCAGGTCCCCCGGAAGTCGCTTGACGTCAGCCCCCTGTGAGCTACAGAGCCAGAATTAGCCGAAAAGTGATTCTCAATGCGGCTCGAGAGATTAGAGCCTACCACGTTTAGATTGTCTACTGCCTCACTTAACTCGCTTGTGTCCACGATATGAGCAGCCGAATCGGATTGCTGCACCCACATGTTGAAACAGCAAACACAATCGTCACACAGCCAGCACAGGTTCTTGTTGAAGCTAGACAACAAGGCTAGAGCGAATCGCTGCATACCAGGAATACAAGTGAGAATCGCACAACTTGCAACGCGTACTCATGGTTGCTTTCAGCCCGCCCTATGTCCGTCTTTTTCGATCTCGTCTCGCTGTGCGCCAAATTGGAATGTGGGCAACACTTTCCGCTATTCGCGTGCAGATGGCGAAATGAACACGTACAATTTTGGTGGGGAATTACATACAAGTGTGGTGATGTAAACAATCTCTATTTTTCACTGGATATTTTCACGACACAAAAACAAACAGGAAACACTTTTGAACTCCACAGTATCAAGGGTAAGAATATTCAGAGCTGATTGATGCAATGGACGATAATTACACCACACAAATCGTGTAAAATATAAAAAAAATGTCTGGAGCGATCGATACAAACAACTAATCGGTGAAGTACACTGAACCAAAAAAAATAATAGTATGCCAGATAGAAATTTGATTCAAAGCACATTTCATGTAATTTTTCTGTCTGCCTCTCGTTTCTTCTAATGTAAATTTTATGCGATGGACATTTTCAGTGTTGAATGCATAAACATCACAGCAGAATAAAAAAGACAGAAATGAAAAATATGCAAACTCTGCATTTCACAAATTTGAAGTTCAACTAAACAGTTTGTTGTTACAAACAGGCCCCATTTTTGCGCATACCAAAAGTCTTTACTTTTACTAGACATACTTTCGCAACCTTGACAGATATTCACCGAAAACAAAACAAACATGCTTCGAAGCTAAAACAATAAGAACTCCAGCGACAATCCTAATCTAGTGTTCTGTATATACTGTTTTGACTTTTGAGGCACCTAGTGCTGTTGCCAGCTAAAACTGTAGTCTGTAGAAGCTTGTCTGAGATCCATCTTGATATTTTTTTACGATCTTTCGAATTGACCACGTCGGGTTATCAAAGTGAATGTGCGGGATCAATTCTCTTTCCTCGTCGTCCATCTAGCAGAACTATTTTTAAAACTAAACGTATCGAGACAACTTTCAGAGGGCGTGCATAGCATAATTGGTAAATCGATTGCCTTGTACGCAGGTCACCTGAGTTAGATTCTCAACCCCGCACATAAGATTAGAAACCTCCAACCTAAAAAATGAGGTGAATGACGCCAAGATTACAACCTCTATGATTGACAGTGGCGGGTCCAGGGGGAGGGTCTTGGGGGTCCGGACCCCCCCCCGAAAATTTCATTCCTAGTTCAAAATCATTCCGAACCAGATTCAATAACCAAAACTGATTTTAATTGAATGAAGATATTACATATTACGTATTGCATAATGAACATTTCAAAGTCGAAATTTTGGACCTCATCCGAAATTTTTTTCTGGATCCGCTCCTGATGATTGAAATAGGCAAATAGAACATATCTATCACCACTGAAACACGTATATTTTCCAAACGAATGGTTGTAAAATCCCCAATTCCGACCACTGCTACACAATGAATAACTGCTTATATTCCAAGTGAAGCAGATTTCTTAAAAATATTAATTACTGGTTGTATGTAAATAAATACTAATATAATACCAATTTTCTTCCGATATGAATGCACTCTTCTATTTTGTGTTATTTTTTGTATTTATCACCATGTCGAAGTCATGATTCATATCTACTCACCGATACATCGTGCGTTCAAAGAAAATTAATACTTACCCTTCGGCGACCTCCACAAGCGAAGCCATTGACGGATTTATATCGGTCTAAAAATTTTCGTACTTCGTCCTTCCATGTTCACAAAACTGATATATAAATAACGATATAACCTCATATATTTCCAATTCGACGCGGTAAAGCACCCGAAACGTGCAGCACAGGAAAGAGTGTGACAATCATTTTCCGCAATTTGTTTTTCGTTTTTCAACTTACGAGAGCGTTCACCCGTACCCCAACCATCATCGCCTGCGAACGATTTGATCGGCGCAAAGGGTGGCTGTTTATGGCATAAAGAGAAGCAAAACATAAAACGTGATAAAAATTCATACGACCTTCAAATTGATGAGGGTGTGTTGTTCACACTCTAGCAAAGTTAACCATTGTAGAATCCTGCTATAGAACCGACCTATCGCAGCCGTTCCGGTAGGTTGTGGCATATTGTTTTGGCGCCTTTCCCGGGATTACACTCCTCAAGGATACGAACGCGTGAACCTCACGATGATAGAGATGAGTTAATAGAGTGTAAATTAAGCCAGCATTCAGGAATTCCTTTTGATTTCAACCATTGATGAGTTGAAGCGGAAACTGCTAGGAAGCTTGGATCCCCGCAAAAAAAGACGACTGCGAGAGAGCATGATTTATGGCCAAGTGCCGAACCTTCTCCGACACCTTGCGGCAGAACGTCCCTGCGCTGGTCGGCCCCGTCGGATGGATGGAGGCTTCAAAGCGATTGCAATTTATGACAGACTCTTTGAAGCGTTTCGGCGTAGAGTTCGGCTTCTTTTCGCTTTATACCATCATCACCGCCACCGCCTCCGTCGTCAGTCGTCTTCGACACCGCGAGTACCACCCGGTAGAACATTCACATTTTATTATAATTTTTCCGCTTTCTAACCACGGCGACGAGACCGGCCGGGAATGATGCGATCGCTCGCGACACTAGGAACGAAAAGCAGGAATATAAATTCCACTCATTTTTGCATAAATGGAATTTACTCCGTTACAGGCTGTATTATGATTTCGTGCCTCATTTGCGGTGTCCTTCCCCGTGTGCCTCGCATTAGGTGCGATTGCGAGGTGTGAAGGAAGATGCATATTTCGCGCTGGGTAAAATATTCTGGGTGGAGCGACCTGACATTGCGCAATGCTTTTGATGGGGCCATCCGTGGCTAAACGGTTACGATCTAGGGCTAAGCCGAATGTGCTACGACAGATCTTGAATAATTCTAGAGGGAATTTTCCGACACGGTTGGTCGATTTTTTTTAAAATTTTCAACTAGAGAAAACGTCTTCTAGGTGGAAAGAATATTGATTCTGCCTCGTTGATTGTGATATCTAGGTCTAGATTTTTATCAATGTTCAATGAGCTACTTCTGAAATAACTCTTTATTTACTTTGAACTTTTCGTTTTAACTTCCGAAATATTTCATCTGCAACAATTATTTCGTTAAATATTCTCAATCAAACACATGTTTTCTGCTTTTCTATTTCCTGTGCCCGCGGATGGAAGGAGTTCCTTGCACTGTTTTCACCACGGCAGGTAAGCGAATCGAGTGAGAGATTAAGATGATAGACGGGACCATAATTGAATTTCCAAATGCAAGGAAAACATTTTTCCTCACTTGAAGCTCCGAAGCAGCATTCAAGTGGGTTGTTTCCAGTTCGCTTGAAACCAGAATTTCTCGTGTGTGTGTGTATAGTTTCTCTGAATGTGTCCATCTATAGAACCGTACAAGATATGTTTTTTTCGAGGAAGGCGAAAGCTACCAAAACGGTTAAGAAATATATTGAAGATTTATTTCGTCTCGATATTCAATTTTTGTACTCCTTTCGATTGCTGAGGAAAGTGCCATTACAGTGCCGCAATAAGACTGATAAAGGTTCGTCTCCCGAAACATTTATAATCTGGGAACCGTTGCCTATCTGTCCCTTTCTTTCGTCAACATGGCAGTGTTTTCTGAGTATGGCGAAGTGCTTGGAAATGTCCTTTTCAGAACAATGTTCGAGCACTGAGCGTTTGGCACAGAATTGCAGATGTTTCAGTTGGAATGCCCAGTTGTTCAATAAACCGTGATCGGATTCTTGGTTTAGTGGAACATGCATTGAAGATTGATTTCACGTGTATCACGATTGCACGAAAAATGAATGAAATTCGGTAGATTTCAGTTCGCATCCAACCGAACTGTAAAGAGATACACTCAGGTTTTTTTCACGCGGTTTTTTTTTGCGCGGTTTCTCAGAAGTTTTTTTTACGCGGACTCCGCGTTTATTGGAAAATTCGCGTTATTTCGTAAACCCCCAGCAAAAGACTTAGAATATTTTAGGAAGTTTGTTTTGCATAGATTTCGCACAAATATTCTAAGTAGAGGTGCGCGCCGGCGCGGCGGCACATCGACACACACCTCTAATTCTAAGTCCTTTTAAATGCAAAAGACTTAGACATTTTCCTGAAAAAAATTCCTTTTAAATGCAAAGAACTTAGAAGAATTTTGGTTTTTTTTGCACGGATTTCGCAATTAACACGGTTTTTGAAAAAACTTTGGACTCGCAAGTGTAAAAGCAAGAGTACCTGTAGACAGGGATGCCATTATGCCAGATTTATCTGGCACAGCCAGAGTTTTTGACAGCTTCCAGACAAAAAGACAAACCTCTCTTTTTGCCAGATTTTTAAGTTTTAGAAGATGCTACACGCACATTTTGGAAATTTGGGTAATAATGTCCCAAATTTTACACAAATCCATTGATGCAGGTTCTATGAAAACTAAAATGTAGACCAAATTTCGATGACTTTGAGGTCGCTTTCAAGTGCCAGATTTTGCCAGACATTTTTAGTTGGAATGCCAGATTTTCTTTGAAAAATAGTGGCATCCCTACACTACCTTTCATAAAAGCTCACAAATCAGTTCGTATTTGCCTTTCATCCAGAGAAGTCGTCTTCCGTAGTCGCTCCTCAAGCCATCAGACAGACACAATAGCACATTACACTAGTGCAGTATAATAGTGTATGGTAATCAAAATGAGTGAACAAAGGAAAGATTCTACTTCGGCCATAGTGGTGATCGACTTTAGTGGTATCTCAATCCGGCCATCTGTTCGGGAAGTGTTACTAAAAAAAATGAATATCGACCTTGGAATGGTCACGACTATTCAATTCCCACACATGAAAGACGTTGTTCTTGTGTCGGTTCGAGCATTGTCCGACGCAACACGATTCATCGAAAATCGTCATCGTATACCTCGATGACAAAGCAACCAATGTACGCATACATGATCTATCGAAGGACACTACACTCCAATACATTAAAACGCACATGGCACAGTATGGAGAAGTGATTTCGGGGAAAAAGGAATCCTGGAAGAATTTCCTTCGTGGCGTCGACAATGGAGTTTGGCTGATGCGAATGCGTCTAAAAAAGCCTATACCATCATACGTCGAGCTAGCACAAGGTACTATCCACAGTCAAAAGTCACTTTGCACATACGAAGGGCAAATTGTTACTTGCAAATACTGCCACCAAACTGTGCAGTACGGAAATTCATGTGCAGAGGCAGCAACGGAAAATAAAACTGCACCCGAAAGCAATCAACATTCAGAATCCATGCCATCAACACCATCGGTAGAACCTCAAACTTGCACTCAACCTGAAAAACCTACTCAACAACCAACGAAAAGCCAGCAAACAACAGATACATCCAGTATTGCGAAACCAACATCCAAGGATTACAAGACTACAACAACAAAAGAAGGAATAAAACTTGCTTCAAACGGAACACACTGCTACCTTGTATCAAATAATGACAGCGATGACAAAATGGAAGAGGACGGATGCGATCTGAGCGACCCACAGATATCTGCCAACGATTCCCCGCCGAGGAAAAAAATCTTCACGCGCAATGGTAAATTGCGCGCGCTAGATTTAAAGGACCATCATTGCATTAGTGGTTTTTGAATATTTAAATATTATTATAAATATATAAAAGACCCAAGACTCGGTCAAGCTAACGCAATGAGCCGTGTCAAATAAACGGAATAAAAAAAAATAAAAGCTCACAAAGATCCAGTGAAGTGCTGGCCACTTTTACTGAGAAGTGCTACGGTGGTCTGTGACAATAAAGTGGATTTTATTCACGCAGGATATCAATCCACCCAACTCCCCGCAATTCCACCCAATCGAGAAGTATTGGGCAATCATCAAGGGGAAATTATTGAGAACTAGAACGACGACTCAGGACGCTGCGCAAATGGTTCGATGATGGACAAAAAAATGGCCGCCGTAGTAGACCAGTCTAAAAGTAACAAAAATATTCACAATTTCAGCTGAAACTTTTTGTTTTGTTATGCAAACAAACATTCATTTATCGACTCTATTCGTCCTGGATTTTAATCATTTTGTTGAAATCACCCAACCAGCGAAATCCGGTTGTCCTCTCTGCCACAAATATCCATTATTCTCTGAACCGAAAGCCCCCGAAACCCAATAGCCATCTCAATGCAGTGAAATTTCCTTTTTCAATATTTTTTTCCGCAAACCACACGGACAAGGAATTGCCATCGAGAAAGGATTTGAATTTGAATTTTAAGGTTGATTTACGACGCTTCATCTCGTCCCTTCCTCCACCTATTTCTTGGTCCTCAAAAGCCAGTCGAATCAGTTGCAATCCGAACGCACCGCACTGCTGCCGGCATTGCCTCCATCACCATCGGTTATTGCCAGCATCAGTCGAGAAAAGCGCATTAGCATTGATCCTCTCCGATTCGCCACTACCGTTCCGTCCACATTTTCCGCCCATTGGAGCACACAGTTTCATGCATAGCCGTTTTACTTTTACGCTCCCCCTTACCCCCCACCACCCGCATGCGGAAGAAGCTTTGCAATATTGATGCAGTACCAGAAAATTGCATCCAGAAATGCATTATTACTGCTTGTATTATTGGCATTTCGCAAATGGCGAATTTTCCAACCGAGCGAGCGACCGCTGGCTGCTGCCACTGCACTGCTCCGGCACCCGTTCGCAAACTCGGAAAGTGATTTAGACTGATTTACAGCCGAATTTTCTTCTTCAGGCGGCTCCGTATCCGGGATTGGTAAGAACTGAAATGCTGCGCAGGGGAGGGGATGCAAAATCTAACGGACAGCTGATTGTATATGTGGGTGTGTGTGTTTGTGTGGTCCCTGGCAATCTATAAAGGCCGAAATGCATCAGCAGCTGTTACTATTACTGAGGGAGAGTTAGTTTCGTTTGCGACCAACAGTGATCGGATGGACTGGCTGGGTTGGGTGACCGGTGGAAGCTCGTTAAGCATTCAACCAATTTGCGGAAAAGACGTGCCCGTCTATGAGTGCGATCTCTCGTTTAATCGCAGTGGAGCAAGATTTATGCTTTACATGCATTCGGGCCATTAAAAATCCAGTCTTCTACCATTGGTAAGGTGCTCAATCAGCTGTTCGTGATCAGGGTTTCTTAGTAGGACTGAAATCTAAAACTAAATCTTCCAGCTACATGCTATCGGATGGCAACTTTGGAACTAGAATCAGCGCAGACCGGATTAGGTGATGTTTATTTGATATGGTTAAAAGGAACGATAATTGATAGAAAATTTCATACACACACATTTCCTTTCGAGTACGTCCATATGAGCCTGTCTAGTCCTAGTTTCCCGTTCTAAGTTTATAACTGATTCGCTCTAGAATACCTATCCGTCTTTCAATTTCATTGTTTTCGTTTCTCTTAGTCTTAAATTTGCCGAAAATAGCCAACAAAATCGATACAATAGAACCTTGCGGCAATTGATACATAGTAACATATTTTTGAATAATGTTTATAAAATCACTAACTGAAAAGTTCGTGGACGCACTATGCAGACCTATTTCACACGGCTGATGAAATGTATATTTTTGCGTTTGCTTTGCGAGATTTTGTAATCACTATGTATGTTAAAATGTTGGAAACAGCGTGACTATAAAATACAGACATGTCTGTAAATCTGGCTACGCTGCGCGCCTGAACAGCTATTCAACGGTTTTCTAAAAAAAACAGCTTATTAGCCAAGTAAACAAAGAGCGCAGTAAATATTCCGATTCCAAGCATTGGTGGAGCTCTTAAAGTACCGCCATGTAACACTGTGTATTTTGCTTTATTGCGGCTGAATAGGTAACGCACGCTAGTAACAAGTGAAAAAAACGTCTCGCCTCTACTAACACTAAAGCGGCCCTTACACGTTCAATATTTTTGTCAATACCAGTATTGACGATATTGTTACAATATTTCAGTCCCGTTTGAAATCCACATCGTCAATACAACTTTTTCCCATTACACGTACAATACTTTTGTCAATACTCTCTAGTATTGACAAAAATATTGAACGTGTAAGGGCCGCTTAACGCGCATCGCTTCTCGATTCGAAACAAAAACAGATCCGGTTCGGCTTGTGTGTACAACGGAGCTTGTCGACTGCGTGTGTTCAGTTGAGTGAAATCGGTCGCTTACACTGGTTGGTGAAAGTTCACCCGTTCGGGGCGTGCGTGTCGCGGGTCTACAAAATGGTTACGATTCCGAAAATAATTGGACACTCATCCAATTGTTATCGAAGTGTTTCTAGTTTACAACTAGATTGCAAGTGTCACTTTTAAGGCATATGTGAAAATCGCGGTATTTTTACGCGTCCCTTCGGCGTCGGTTTTAGCGGTTATCGATTGTGTCAAATGCGTTTCTTTTGAAAAGCCTTAACGTAAAGTGTCAATAAGTGCTTAATAGGCTGAAGAAAATAGGCGTAAATAGCCTATGATAAGGTAAAATGAAGTTAGTGTGGTATTCTTTATACAAAAATACCGGAAAGGCAACAATATGGTGGCGTTATTTGCTGCGGGAGTGCACTATAGTGCAGTGTTTTGTTGAGTGCTCGCGAATTAGATGGGAATGGTCGAATGTTCTTTTTACGCTAATGCGAGTGTGATAAGCGTGTGAGACGCAATTTCGCTCGTCGCCTACTCTTATTGCTTGCAGAGAAAAATTAGATATGTGCTTGTGTGTGTGCATCGAACAGCTTTCTAGCTCGGCCATATTGAATGAATTTGGTTTTGAAGAAGTGTAATGCGATGTAAGGCGATATTAGTGCTTAGCAACTGTCCCTGATTTATTTTAAAAATGTTGGTGCGTATGTCGTAACAATAATAGTTTCAATATAAAGTATGCATTCATTTCATTGCATTTTCAATTAGGTAATACTTTCATGGAAATATTTAAGAGATGGCACTGCTTCAGTGGTGGCTATGGTGAATTTAAATGTATGGGAAAGATATTAAAACTTGGGATTTTGGAGAAACTATAATATTGTGGTTGTAAAATGAATACACATTTGATGCAGAAAAAATATGGGAACAGTTTGTAGAAGTTTATTTAGATACTTACTTGAAAATTTTCATATAAAATCTAAAAAAAACTGTTTGCGTCCATACATTTTACTCATTGGTTTCCACCAAGAAAAGTTGAAACTCTTTCTCTCACAACTCTCTGTTTCACTCGTTTTGACAGCAGATTCCCTGCTCATCGCATTCGGAATGTTTTCTTTTAGAATTTAAGCGCAAATGTAACAACCGATTCGAAAACCGATTCATTCAGGATGGGTTGTTACCTTCGGTTGGAATTCCATCATAAATCAGCTCATATTCCAAATCTCATTACGAATGTAATTTACTGGGATGAGGATATTTTATGGTACGGACATCTATGTGTCGTCATAAAGAAGCTCTAGTTTCATGTATATTGCCGCAAGATGTTTAAAATATGGAAAAGCGCACCCTATCATATAACGTAAGCAGAAACGACATAAACTACTCAATTCTGCTTATATTATACATTTCATTCGCTTTTTTCGTGATAGTAATTTTATATTTATTTGTTTATTTTCGATTATACCTTCGATTTATTTGGCTTTACTAATCATTTAATTAATTTGTTCGTTTTACTCATTTGAGACTTTTATTCATTTTGTTAATTTTATTAGCTTTATATTTGTTTATTTTATTTATACCCATATTGTTCATGAAATTTATATTGATTTTTCGCTTTTTTGGGTTTATATTCTTTACCTGTTACATTTATTTTGTCCCCATCTTACCATTTGGAATAATTTTCATTTCGTTCATTGTTTTAATTGTGTAGATTACTTTCATATACTTAGTAATATATCGTATTCAGCAGCACTTGCGCAATATTATTGATTACCAAGTTCATTATGTCCATAATTATATTATAGCTCGATTACTGCCGTATGAGACGACAAAAACCGGAGTTTTTTTCTCTTGTGTACTCTACTTTTTCTAGTTTAAGCTCATTGTTGTATCAAAGTAGTAAATCTTTTTCTGGAAGTTAGCATAAAAAACTACGTGCGCGTGTGTCGTCAGTTGTATGTCCAAAATCCGCAATTTTAAACATCAAAAAATGTTTATTTTATACCGCTCAAAATGCACTCCGTTGCTTCAAACAGGGAACAATAAAATCGTTTACAAGCCGTTTGAAAACTATTTGAATTAAGTAAACATTACTAACAATCCCGACAGTAGGTTGTCCGGAGTTGCCGTTGCGTTTTATACAAACCAAGAATTTCTGAATCAATAATAACGATAAATATACTACACATTCTCGGCAGCCGGCTGCCAATACCAATAAATACATCATAACACTACTGAAAATTGCATAGATCGTATCACTTCTCATGGTGAACCTAGATTTGTACAACTTTTTATCCCATCTTACTAACAAAAACTCCTTCCCGTAACAAACGTTGCAACAATGCAATGGTAAACACGGTCTCCATAACAACGATTGTAACACTAACAATACTTTCCTTCCCCGATGACGTGACAAGAAAATGATAGAGGGTCCCATCAAGAAACATAGGTGAAATTTCAACCGAGATGTCGGTTTGAATTCGACATCCAATTGACCTTGAGGATTGAGGGTAAACTTTGCCATGGGAAATTATTTTTGCACGGACCTAGAGCCTGGTTAACGTACTCAGCTTTTTACTATAACAATATTGGTGGATGGCGATATTGATCCCCTAGTAATTCTGCTGACATCTAGGAATTCTACACTTTCCAATGCTTTTTATGTTAAACTGGCTCCAACTGAAATGAAATAAATGAAGATTGTTAAAGATATATGTTCAATTTCAAAAAGTGCTCCGCCCGTCTACTCTTCCAGCGTTTACGTGTTTACCTGGTCCTGCACCGTTGCAGTGCAAAAAAACTGATGACTCCTAAGTTTGAATGACTGTAGCTCCAACTGCTCTGAAGTAAAGACGCTGAATCCTACTGGATAAAGACTCGCCATCTCTATCTTATTCTTATTATTCATTAGTAAGTGTCATTCCAATCGACCACGAGACCTGTCAAAAGCCCTCAATCCGAAGAAAATCGCTCGAATCCTTCTGGAACGAGGGCCATTGACAGGTCTCGTGCTCGATTGGAATGACACTGACAGATAAATAGTAAACAAACGATTGACGTGTCGAGTCTTTATTCAGAGGGATTCAGCGTCGTTACTCTGAAGTAGAGCAATGTTAAAAACAAAAATGTCATTAGAACGGTATACAACGCTAACCAGAAGCTACTCTACAGGCTAATCGCAGTTCCCATTTGAACTTCAATGTTTTTAAAATTACTCAATAACTGGACTGCTTAGGGCGGATTTCTTCACCCTCGCCTAACTTTTAAACCGGGTTCACCAATACATTTAAACCTGGCTTAACCGCTAAGCGAAGGTGAAGAAATCGCCCCTTAGAGTGCTTATACAGAATTTTAGAACTACCCACACCAAATTATACTTTTTTATTCGAACTCTTGATTACTTGAAAATACTCACTAGTACTATACTGCCCATAAAAGCATAAGAGTCCCATATTGAAAAACAGCAAACCGAGAAAAACGCTGTTCAAGTTTTACATTTTCATTGAGCCTTATGGATGGGACAACCATGTTTTGGTATTTTTTTCGATATTTTGTGAACAAACCTGGTAATCTTATTTATGTATTATGATTCAGTGGTGATACAGAATTCGATCCAATAAATAACTCATTTTCGACAAAAATCGAAATGGGACTCTTATGCTTTTGTGGGCACTATACGCCAATTAAACTGTTGCGACAGTTCCCGAAGCCCTGAAAACCTACCGTACACCAGCGATGAAAGATTCAAACGTAATTCGAAAGCAATTAAAATTGAAATAATACACCTTTGCACTCCATTCGCAATTGGCAGTGGCAGTCCGAGTGGCTGAAAGTCACCCCCGGAAAAGGTGACAATTGAATGAAAATAACAAAAAAGTAAAAAAAAAGTTTCAAACAATACCAACGTTTCAGAAGCGGTCCACCGGCGCCGTAGGATTTTGTTTCAATTTGTTCTACAAAGCGGAACAAGGACGAAGGACACCCGAGTAACGCCATCTGGCAGGCAGTTGTGATCAGCGTCAGTCAAGCGTTTCCTTGTAAAAGCATACCAGCGGAATGACTGGTTGGAAAGCCACCCAATGAATCTCATTAGGGTAAATAAAGGTTAGTACACATACGATAATCTTGCCCTGACGGGAATCAACTTGATTGATGCACTTCAAGTCGGCGGTGAATCTGAGATGCTTTCACACGATGCTTGCGGAGGGGAGGCACGTTTTTCAGCGAGACATTTCACCCGAAATCGAGCAAGATAAATGACACCTCGTTTATCAAGCACGTGCTCTATCCTCCTTGCCAGTAGCTGGCGCGTTTGGCCGATACGATACGATGCTGGTTGGATCAAGTTGAATTTGGCTTACGCTGTCCTGCTGAGTCTCCTGGGCAAAAAAAATCCCACTCCCGCATATTTTCACCAACCCTGTTGCTTGACTTTTCGGGAGGTGGTAATGAGACCAGCCTCAACTACGCAAGCAAGATTAATGAATGTTTAATGAATTGTTTTATTGCATGGTAATCGACTGATAACGTTTCAAAAACACCAGCTATTCATACGACGTTTTCATGACCAGTTCGGGCTGCCATATCGGTGAGGATGTCGTATTTTGTCGTTCGAATTTGGAGCGAACCAAAAGTAGAGATTTTTAGTCGAATGGAAATGTTGAATTTTGGCAGGACACTAATCAATTGAGTGGTGACCCGATCAGAATACAATAACATAATGCAATTTTCTTAGCGGTGTAATAAATTTGATCTCGTTAGTAGTTAAAATAACAGAACATTATAACAAGTAACAAGACGAGATATAGCATGTGTTATGTGTTTCTGATCGGAGATGGGCTAAACAATCCTCATACCAAATAGCATAATTCGGGTCCATTTTTTCTCGCTTACTTTTAAAGTTCGTACGTGCCTGTTCAATTCCATTTTTATCCCCTTTTTTATACATATTACCATGGAAACTTAAAATGTTCTTATGAGGGAAATATCGGAAAAATCTAAAATTAGTCATCAAGCTTGTGGTGCCCATTATCATGCACCGTACCGAAGAATTGGTGCCATTCTAATATCTATCGACTGGAACATTGCATTGAAAAGAAAACTAACCTCAACATCATGTTCTGTGGTTTTAAATTGCGGACAAAAATATCGTAGCCTGCATGGTTGCGGATAATGAAATAGGCAAGCCGTACTGACTGGGTAATGATTCCAAGCTGATAGACCAGCACTTAGATGGGAAAAAGGTGCTGATTAGATATTCTTCCATCATCAAGGAGGTATCCTCTGTCTCGGTTGCAATGACTAACTGGGACTATCAGGATCAGGATGCTTCACTGTCTGTTGACGGAACACAATGTGCTGAGCATGTAAAATAGGTCGTCTGGATTTTTTTAACTGTCATAAAATGCATGGTGATATCATGATCTTCACTCGGGTAGCCTGCTGTTCCGGTACAAGTAATGCAAGCTACGTGAGGTGTTTTTTTGACGTAGGACTACGTCTTTGTTTTCTATATATAGAGGTACATTTTTAAATGAATAAAAATGATACGCAAGGAAAAATAATTAGGTTACAAACGCCTATATTCAGCTATTTCACGATAATTTTTCGAAATATTTGCACATATCGATAATAAATGCTTCAGCGAAAAGTTGCCAAAAAAAGGCCGAAGCAACCAAAAGTTCGTATAAAAGAGCTGCAAAGGCTTCTCATATTAAGTAAATTCACGGTACGATTGATGTTCTAATAGCGGCTTAAGCAACTTTCAAGTTCCATTAAAGCTTAAGTAGCTTGAAAGTTCGTTAAGAACTTTATATGAACTTTAAACTATGATCTTTAAGTAATATCTGAACTTCTGGTTGCTTAGGGGAGCTGGCATAGCGTAGTTGATAAATCAATTACCTTGATTTCTTGGGTTTGATTTTCAACCCCACACATATAGTTACAGATTTTTCTAAAGAGAATTTACTAACCCTAACAAGCATTTTGTTGGGCAATGGAACCTCCATATACGAACCAAACCGGGGGTTCTTAAATTGAATCAGTTCGTAAAAATGTGTTCGTTATTTGGAATTTAGCTCGTAAAAATAGTTTGCTTCACATTCATTGATTGAGCAATATTCTCGATAACCGTTACAATACGCGTATACTTGGAACGAGCTTGAAAAGTAGATGATGAAAATGTATGACGAGATTGACAAGTACATGGTAAAAATGGACGTTTGGTGCCATTTCGAAATCCAAGACTTCCGGTTAAGCAAAGTTCTCGATAACCCTAACAATATGGGTGTTTTTGCAACGGAACTCACGAGTAAATGATCATAATGGATATTTTGTACCATTTCGGAATCCAAGATAGCTACTTCCGGTTGAACAATATTTTCGATAACTAACGATAGTTTTATAACGGGCTTGACGAGTAGATGATAGCGCGACGAATGAAAAAAAAAAAATAAAGTCACGTTAATAAAAATAATTAAAAAAATGAGTAGACGATAGAAATGGTAGTTCTAAATCCAAGATTGCTACTTCCAGTTGAGCAAAATTCAGTATAATCCGAACCATAAAGGTGTATTTGAATGGGCTTGACGGGTAGACGCAAATCGATGAGTGATATCATTTTGAAGCCCAGAATAGCGTCTTGCAGTTGACAAGTATTTTCTATAGCCATATCATCCGTAGCACTAATCACTATACCTATATCTATGCTATAATTATCTTATTTCAAAAAAGTCCTATATTTTTGAAGTTATAGAGATATCTTAGCCGGCATTCTCTATCTTCGATTTCAAAATGGCTTAGAACATTGATTTTCGTCATCTACTCGTCAATCCCATTCCGAAAATATCCACATTGCTAAGATTACAGATTTTTTTCCAAAATGGAAGTTACCATCTTGAATTTCAAAACAGCTTCAGACATAGATTTCTGTTATCTACACGTCAACCTCATTCCGATAATACTCATATTGTTGAAATTATAGAGCCCCCAAGTTGGAATTCAAAACGGCTTCTGATAACAATTTCCGTCATGCACTCGTCAATCGCGTTCCGAAAATACCTTCATTATTGAGACTAAAGTGAAATTATATATACTTCCATCTTGGGTTTCAAAATAGCTTCAGACATCGATATACGTCAACTTCAAAATGGCTCCAGACGTCAATTTTCGTCATCTACTCACAAACCCCATTTCGAAAATATACATATTGATGAGGTTATATAGAATTTATATAAACTGGAAGTCAACATATTGTATTTCAAAATGGCTTCAGGCATCGGTTTCCGTCATACACCCGTCAACTCCGTTCCGTAAATACGCAACTTTTATTAGAAACAGTTAGTAAAGAATATGTTAAGTTGTATACAACATCATACGGTACTGTTCGTATTCGTACTTTTCTTTTACGAATTTGGTTCTCAGACGGTTTCAGACAAAGCCATCAATTTGGTGACAATCAAACATTACACTATAGTTTTGTCAAACTTTAGATATAAGCTCGTTGCAGATTTGTCTGTAATATCATACGAAGTCAGATGTTTAAAGGTGACAAACGGGGGGGGGGGCAGACTTTGTGAAAACAGTTGACGCGAGGTATTTGAAGGCGACAGACGGAAGAGTGTTCTGAGAGACTGTCCGTGTAGATCAAATTTCTGAACAGAAGATTGGTTAAAGAATTCTCAGTATTCAATCGTCTATAATACATCTATTTGCATATTTTATAATATGTTTATTTGACTCGGTTCAATGCGTTAGCTAAACGGAGCCGTGAGTTTTTTATATATTTCCGTAATGTAAACAATAAAAAAGATAAAACGAGTTTTAGTGGTTTTCCGCAGATTTCGTGCGAGCGACCAAAGATTGCGCGTGGAGATCTGCTGAATAGGCGGGGAAATGTTTTTCCTTGGCAACAGCGTCTTGATGGTCGTTCATTTCAATCCGGTACACTTCCGTGTCATCATCATGATTACTGCCTTCATGTTCGCGAACATCTGATTTCTTCCTTTTTCTTGCCCTTACCGGAAACGAGTGTGACCTTTCTCAAAAATGATGCTGGCTGTTGATTTTAGGATACTTGACGCAGTTTTTGCCGTCTATAGTACCAGAACAGCTGCCAAGAAATTTGGTAATTGTTTGTGGTTCAAGTAATGGTATTGGAGACTGTGGATGTAATGTGTGTGATCATGCTATTGCATTATGTCTTGTACGTGCAGGATCAGATAAGAGCAATTTGCTCTGAGCAAATAGGTAGGTCCTCCCGGATTCTCGCCACAAAAAACACCATTTGAAATACCGGGGGAGTAGTTCCTAGATGTGCCTTTATAATGAACTCCATTTCTTTCAAATGTGACATGAAGCTTTTAATAGCCACGGTGCATGTAAGTGGTATAGGATCTTGTAGCCGAACATTGATTTTCTCATCTGCCATATATATGAGGATCTTAATTTTAGCGGTGTCAATCACACGTTACAAGTAGTTATGCAAAATGACTGGTAGAACTCGATTAAGGCGACTTCCGTTAACCTAACCTCCATTTTCACCATTAGCAAACGTTATGGGAAAAGGCCGGAAGTCAGCCTCCGTATTTGGCTGGAGAACCACTTCTTGCTTCTGCGATTTACTCATCTCCATGGATCACCACAGCAAGATTTAAGGTAAAAGTTTCTTTTGTTCTTCCGACAAGGCACACAACACGAAAGAAAATGTTTTGACGTTCGCTTCGCACTGGCTCGGGCAAAAGAAAGAAAGCACACTGAGTATCGTGACTAGTGTCTTTGGTGGATCGAACAAGAAAACTTCTTCAACATTTTCTCATTATTATTTTCAAATCTCCCAAGATCCAAATATATTAAAAGTCATCGAAAACATGACTCTGGTTGCGTGCCTAATCTACCGTCTCTTCGTCGGGGTGTAGTTTTCATTGCCGATCTGTTACAATTAGAAATGAATTGCTCAAATTTTCTGCTACTTTTGAATTGCGCTAGTTTCTGGATCCACTCCTTTTTAAGAATTCCATGAGCCATAACAAACTACATGTATAACAAACCGTTTTCGTCATTTCAGTCGGAAACAATTGTTTCATAGTTCCTTATTATGTTGAATTTAATACCAGTGTTTATAGCGTAAGATTTGTACCAGTATTAGTATTAGAAGTTGACATGTTTCATTTGGATGTTTGCAATTTAGAATTATGAATAAACCCAACCTCAGCCTGCTTGCCCCCCCCCTACCCCCTTTCTTCTAAAGAAAACAAATAGAACAAAAACAGATAAACTCCCGTGAATCAATTTTTTATTTTCCTTATCCCGGAAAGTTGAAAATCGTCGGGGCCTCTATTTCAGAGCAAAAAAGATACAACATTCCACATAAATCAAAACTTATCGATGCATATTCAATAAAAAAAAAATCAATGCACCAACGTGTTCTCTGGGAAGCAAACGATATGCCATCGCTTCTATTGTCTTCGGAAGCATACCGGTACGGTACCGTCCCCGCCCTGGTCGCCCTGATTCAATATGAAAAATGACTGCAAATTTACGGTAATAGGATATGATCTGATATGCTCCGTAGCAGATGATATCGGATGTTATTGAGCCATCGCGATGAGTAGAAATATGATAAAAAAATGAATCTATACAAACCGGTTATCAGGAAATAGGAAAAAAAACAAGCTCAATGCAGATTTCAAAAATCGCTTTTCCGCTTGCTGTACGGTTAAGACAGAAGCAACAGTTTGTTGATGAATAGAACTTACGTCTGGTTTCCGATTTCGCGGAGAAATCGGAAATGGATGCAAATGAGATGCTATTAAGTTTTTGCCAGTTATATAAACGTAACTAAACTCAAAAGATTTAATATCCTTTACATTTATTTGACATGATTTCAATGTTTAAACGTTTTATTGCTCCGCAAATCACAGGAATAACCCAGTTTGAGTTGGCGTAGTAGAAAAAATGCTAATATACTACGAGTTATGTTTTTTTCGAGCAATTTCATCACAAGATGGCGGCTGTGCAGCATTTTCCCCAATGCGCGTTTTTTTGGAAGGGGTCCACGGCCGGAAATATATCTCTCGTTATTTTCGACCTACAGTTAAAAACTAAAGTTTTTTTATGATTACTTAGGTCAATAGCAAGCGAAGAGCAAGAGTCGATTTTTTCGACACTTTGATTTTACGCAAAATGGTATTTTAAGTGAAAAAACTCAAAATGTCGTAAAAATTGACACAAAATTGTGTCAAACGAGGACGTGTTTACATTTTTTTTAGAAACATTAGATTTTAGATTTAGGTAGCTCAATTGACTTTCCGATTACCCATTTCGTATACAGCGCCAGACATGTTCCGAGGTCATCGTTCCATCAACCAGCCCCGCCTTAATGTAATGTTCGTATCATTTGGATTGTAATAAAAAGAAGAAAGAAAGAAGAATCGATGCGTATTTAGTTTATTGCTTTGATTTGTATATATAAATTTACACAAGTATACTAAAAAACTTACCAGTTTAGCAGTTTTCTAACTTTTATCTCCTATTCGTGCGTCATTCAGCTCATGTCCATATTTCCTGTATTTTCTGTTTATTGAAGAAAGAAAAAAAAACGAAAAACAAAGAATGAACTGATTGATATCGTTTTCCCCCAATCAGCGCTGTCAGGCTTGGTCGCCCTTAGTTGCCCTCAACAGAAGCGTCTGTTGATCGATTTCATCGCCTGTGTTGAGAAATCTGGGGATGCCGTGGCTTAAGTTTGGTCCTACGGGGTGAGGTGATGGTCTGTCTCCATTTGGCTATGTGAGGTACGATTTGGTTTCGGCCAGGAGATGAAGGTAATTTTGATGACCTTCACTCGCTGGGTCGGTTGTCGAGCACTATGGCGCTGCTAACTCGGTTTACTTCAGCACACACGGTTTTTTCTTGTGGGTATTATGCGAGAACGGGGACAAATTTCCATTTTTGGTTTTCGGATTGCTTTTCGAAAGAGAAAAAATTGAGGCGAGACCTAGCGGTCGTTTCTCGACTCGGAAAAAGTCACTTTTTGGATCTGTCACTTTTTCACCGAAAATGGCGCCGTATTTTTGCACTTTTCGGTACGGTTGTTTCTTCACAAATTGACCATTTTCAACGGTTCGCTTTGGTTATTTTGATCACAATATCCAAACTAGTATCGCCGAAATCTGATCGAATTTAAAGAGCTCTATCAGAGTCGACCAGACGTGACGAGTTTGTTTCACATTTTTAAAAAACCTAGCAAAATGCAAGGATTTTGCATTACTTCGATACACTCCACAGTCAAATTGACTTCCTACAAAACTACATACGCTATAACACATCACCTAAAATCTTTAAATATGTCATTTTGTTCCTGAGCTTTGACTTACGCCGAAAGTACATTAACATTAAAGACTCTGAATCCATCTGGATAAAGACTCGCTCTCTCTATCTTTTTCTTATTATTTATTTGTCAGTGTCATTCCAATCGAGCACGAGAACTCTCAAAAGCACTCAATCCGAAAAAAATCGCTTCAAACCCTTCTGGAATGAGGGCCATTGACAGGTCTCGTGCTCCTTTGGAATAACATACTGACAGATAAACGGTAAACAAACGATAGACGTGTCGAGTCTTCATCCAGAGGGATTCAGCGTCGTTACAAAACATTACAACACCACAATCGCCCTCTACTGAAGTTGTATGCTTGCGTATTGAGATATCTGACGTTTAAAATATGCACACTGAGATCTCGCATTTTTATACTACCACACGCCCCTAAAGCGCAGAAGTGGTTTGTTTCCTCCCAATTCGCCGTGTAAACGATTTTTTTCCTCCGTCAAAACGGCACAATACCAACATACTCCGTATGTGATAGACGACAAGCCAAATCGTTCCCATGTCTAAAATCTTTGCTTCACGTCATTAATATCGTTCTTGGCAGGTTCACATATTTATCGCCAGTACCCGCCAGCAGTGTGCCGCATAGAAACAACCTGTAATTATGCCGGGAGTCTGGTTAACTGTCAAGGTTTCTGGGCTGCATCGTTTTGTCTGAAGTGCTCGAAAATACCGCACGAGCAATGGACAACAGTATCGAACAATGCAAATCTCCTTTGGGTATGCAACGCTTGTAAGAAACTGATGGACCAAGCCAGGTTTAAAAATTCGATGTTATCGGTTAAGGTAGCAAACGAAAAGATCATCGAAGATATGGAGATATCTGACGTTAAAAATACGCACACTGAGATCTCGCATTTTTATACTACCGCCCTCCCCTTAGGCCAAGAAGCGGTTTGTTTTCCTCCCAATTCACCGTGTAAACTATGTATGTAAATTGAAATACGCAGCAGTATAGCAGACAGGGATGCCAGATGTCTTCATTTGAAAATATTTAAAATGCTGTGAAGACAGGTTTTTTTCATTTTGAAGACACAATTTTTGTAAGATGTCTGACTGGTTTCTGGCTCAAAATCAAAAACCGATTCAGAATCCTGGTCGGTGAAGACAAATAAATACAATTTTTATTAATATTAAGACTTTTGAAAAATATACCTGGTATCCCTGATTGTAGACGAAATCAAATACGAATCAAGATCAATTTCAAAACGCTCATCGATACAATCCTGTCAGCCCCTCAATCAACGTCGCGTTCAGAGTTTTCGGCTCAAAAAAAATAAAAAGAGGCAGCGATAAAACTGGCAAACCAGCCATGAGGATACCAGCCAAACTTTTTCGTGGTACCGAAGCTTTAAACCCTGCCGAAACGCCAATTACAGCAATTCAAACCAATTTGATTCAGGAAAGACCCTATTCATCGGACGTTTTTTCTGATGCTAAAGACAATCAAATCATGACATTTGTATCGCCCAAACTGGGTAAAACGGCTGTAAAGGTTTTCAAACTAGTATCTAGGGATAGAGACGCTCGAAGGTACAACTTCATTTCCTACAAGGTTCGAATTACGCCTGATAACGCGCCTGGTCGGGTACAGCATCCATTTGGCCTCTCGGAATATGCTATCTTAAATTCCCATAAGGCAAAATTGGACTGAACCACTTTGTGCATTAAGGGCACGAAACCTAACTTAAATTAAGTTTTATTTTTTGTGTTTCGAATTCATCTCGTCAGTAACTAGCACCATCTGGGTGTCTAGTTAGACGATGTATCTAAACTAGTACCCAAATTAGCACTAGTTAGACACAAAAAAAATTCCAAACAGTTCGCACGACACATGTGAACGTTCAAAGCAACTGACGAGAAAGCGAAAACGAACTCTTGCCCTTTGGCTCGGGAGCCAAACGCCTTGCATTATGCAATCTGTTTGGAACCAACTAGTGCTAATTTGGGTACTAGTTTAGATACATCGTCTAACTAGACACCCAGATGGTGCTAGTTACTGACGAGATGAATTCGAAACACAAAAAATAAAACTTAATACTCTCGGAATAGCTTTCCGCGAGATCATGGGTAAACGCTAGAAAAAAACAGATTTTTTAGAAGCCACCAACGGTGATAGCGGGCACAATAATATCAAACGGCGACACGTTGCAGGTTCCATTCATGAATCAGCAATGTCATCGAGCCACCATCGCATTTCACCTTCGCAAACGGCATTGACGCTACCACGTACGAGTACCGGCCCACTGCCTAAAACCTTATCAGAAGCAACCGTGAGTAATATCGCCGCCAAATCTCCTGTTCACCAAACTGTACAATCATCTTCTGAATATTTAACTATCTACTATCAGAACGTTAGAGGCACGCGTACTAAAATGTTGTAAAACGTGTTCCCCACTGTTACTAACTGCGTGAGTACGACGTCCTAACATACACAATTCCAAGCTATCCGCGAAGTACACAATTTTCCGCTCCGCTACCAGCAATTTATGCAGTGGGAGCGGAGTCCTAGTAGCCGTAATAGCTCATCTTCGATGCAAATGTCCTCATGGAACAAGTAACTATGCAAATCAAACTCCTCCAGCAATATCTTTTCATCTGTGGTACACAGTTCGAATAAAACCAGTAAATTTACATTTACTTGAGTGTAACAAATGTGCTACATAACCTGTAACATAATTTTACATGTGATTTGAAATTTTCATGATTTTCATTTAAATAAATCATTATTTTACATGCACTATTAAATGAAATGTAATTGAAATCGTTGAGTAGTGAATTTCTATGTCGCTTGGATAAAATTTAATCTTCTGCAGTAATATTGACTGAGATATGCTGAAGATTTGTGTTATGAGTAATGTGATTTTTTTTATTAATGTTAATTTGAATGGAAAATTGTATTGTATTAAGTTTTACGTCAATATTTGATGGATTTATTTACATTTCACGTTATATTTAATATTCATCATTTTTTACTGTGTAGGGGAACATGGGAAGACTTGACCAAGAGCAGAATTCAATTATTGGCTATGACGTGTTCTATTAGGTTCTTAAAAAAATTCAAAAATATTTTTATACTTGCTTGCAGATGCACCTATACAAACAGGGTTGCTATTATTAATAATAAAATCCACTTGTTTTGAAGTCATGCTTCTTCTTTAGTTAATAGCTTTTCTCAGCGAATTTTCACAAACTTAAAATGTTCCACGAATGTGTTCAGTTGAAGAATACCTTTAGAAATATATAGTGTTCTCATGAATTGATTGATGAAGTGATTTTTAAGAATTTATTCTCAATTTTAACCGATTTTCCATACTAATCTTCTATATATATATATAAAACAAAGTTGGCGTACGTAAGACCGCGCATCACTTAAGAACGGCATGATGGATTTGCGCAATTTGTTATTCATTTTGTTGATATCATGAATGCTCGAAATAATTTCAATGATGAATACTGTTTTCGGCAGGACGAAGTTTGCCGGGTCAGCTAGTTTCCATATAAACTTTGAAATTTTTGGAGGGTCCGTAGACACAACAGATCGGTACCAAAATTTGCACAATTACTAAGGGCCACAAAAGGAATCAATAGAGCCTGGTGGAGCAAAAAGTCAAAAATTGAACCAGTCTACTGCCCACTCAACCTCCTGAACTACACCGAACAATGTCAGCTTATTCAACTTGAAACACTTGCGGACCGTCGAGTAAACCTGCAGCGTTTTTTGCATATTCGACAAGTTACTTTACGTCTATTTTATTAAAAAAAATGCGAGACCTATTCGTAGCAGCAACACGAATACACTCCCCAGTGATTCCTAGTAGGAAATTCCTACTATGATGCTAATATGCAAACCTTTGCAGAGTTTTGTGTTCGACATAATATTAAATTACGTATACTATTGGACATCGAACTCGTGTGCCTCGCCAAGCCCACTCCAAGTGTACTGCTCCGAGCGTACATATCATGACAGCTGATGCATAAAAACCATTCCTACTCACCCGCTTCCATTGCACGGATGCACGAAAGAGCGACTTCATTATAATCGTCACGTACCGTCACATCGCTGCATTTAAACATTCCATTTGAGTTCCCGCTGCATGTAGTTTCTAAAAACGAAAAATATCCTGTTTTTCAGCATGAACCGTTATCGGACGGGCAATCGCGAAGCTTTCGTTCCATGCAACGACGAGCGTTTGTTGAATGTTGGCCATATCTTCCCACGGGATGCTACCTATTACAAATATGAAAGATTTCGCACCAGCAGGCGAGGATGTGATGGGCGGGAATAGAATGTGTGGAGCAGCTTTGATATAGTGTCGCGTACCCTGCTGGGCACGTGCTTTCGATTGTGTGACTGGCAGCGACACACACCCACACATATGTGTGTGTATGTGCGACAACGTCCACCAGAGCCCGCTGATGAGTGTCTGTCTATTCCTGGCCGGCTACAACAGTTTGCTTGTTCGTTGCGTCAAGTAGCAGAGGTTTTCTATTCATCCGACTCCCACCACTGCTCAGCCACGGGGAAAGCGCCTGTTTATCTTCACATTCACACTGCGCTGAACTTGAAAGAGATTTTTTTCTGGGTGAGCGGGTCAGGAGTTCATCGGAAAAGTGGTATTTGAATGCGGAAGGTTATTTCGAAATGAGGACACCTAAAGCAGCTTCCCAGTTATTATGAACTGCTCCGAAGAGGCCGCATGGGATATTTAGTGCTAGTTAGAAGCGGGACGACTTTTAATTGTGATAAACCAGAACACGAACCGAGTTCTTTTGACGCGTGAAAACGCACGGTGAGCAGAGTTAGACGTGTTTTGTCTTTTCGATTCTAGATTTTTACTGTTCGTACATTTGACTAGCCTTATGACGGAATGAACTGGCGTTGTGCCTATCGAACATGTGGGTGTAGCCCTATCAAATGGCGACCCAAGTGTACTGTGGTACACTAGTTGACAACGTCTAAGGTTTTCACTTATTTTTAACCAAATGGGTTATTGTGCACCTTCATTTATTCCTACATTTGAGTAATAAAACCAGCGCACTCTTTTCTATAGATAAATTCAAATTAGCGTGCACATGTCGAAATCTCAAAAGCACATCCCACAATCGCTTCACTTAACCCAGTTTGTGTGAATGACATTCCCAGGTTCTGTGAAAAACGTGTCAACGAATGGAGTTTTGCTCACCACACGCACACGCTTGGGTTAGTACTGAAACTGGTTACACCTAGTTGAAGAGTGAATTTCCTCCTAATGACCACTACGCTGGCAAGGGTAAGTTTTTTGAGGTTAGATAAACCTGTGGCAGGTTTAGCTAGGTGCAAACATTGGAGTAAACAAAAACGATTTCCGGCTCGCTGGTAACAGAAGTTTTACAGCGAGGTACGGTGTTTGGTATACAGTTTCTTGTACCGCCATGTGAGTCAAGACAGTACAGGGTCGCCAAATTCTCGTCTGTGTTAGGAGTATAAATCTTTGCTATTGGGCAGATATAATCATGAATGGGAGATGAAAATAAATGTTAGGAGCTAACCATGTTCCATTTTCAAATCTATTGTTTGAACATACCATTTGTCAGTCTAAAATATTGTAAGGAACATATTTTAATTTAGCTCGTTGATTCGGAATTTTAGATTCAATGATTCTCAACTGTTACTAGGGTGGGTAGTGCTACTATTCTACCGATACCGAGAAACGTCTCTGGTCAGGGCTCAGAAATCCGAAAAAATGACTATCGCGGCTTGCTCCATAAAACTTGTAAAATTTCACAAAACAGCACAAAATTTGCAAAATATCACAAAATTTCAGGAAATTTTCAAATTTTTTCGAAATTTGCAAAATTTTATGAAAGAAATTTGCAAAATTTCACGAAAATTGCAAAATTTTACGAAAGTTTCAATTCAAAAAATTTCACAAAATTTGAAAAATTCGAAAAATTTGCAAAAAAAATTACGAAATTTGCAAAATATGACGAAATTTGCAAAATGTTACGAAATTTGTCAAGTTTTACGAAATTGCTATGTTTTCCGAAATTCACAATATTTCACGAAATACACAAAAATTTGCAATATTTTACAAAACACACTAAATTTTACTACGTTCACAAAACTTCCAAATTTTACGAAATTCAACAAATTTCACGAAATATAACATTCCGAAATTTGCAATTTTGCGAAACTTGTAATTTCAAAAAAGCTTTTAACGAAATTTGCTAAATTTTGCGAAAATAGCCAAATTTTTCCAAAACTCACAAGACTTCATAAAATTTACAAAATTAGCGAAGTTCGCAAAATTTTATAAAATTTGCAATATTTTTCAAATTTTACAAAATTTGACGGAATTTTCTATATTTCAATCGCAATTTTTTACGAAATTCCCAAAATTTCACAAATTTGCGAAATTTTATAAAATTGCACGAAATTTTCTAAATTTAACAAAATTTCACAAAATTGGCTGTTTTACAAAATTTCACGTAATTTACATAATTTTACAAAATGCTCAAAATGTAACAAAAATTGCAAAATTTTACGAAATTCGCAATTTATTTTTAAATTTGCAAAATTTGATAAAACTTTAGGAAATATGCAAAGTTTTATGAAATTTCAAGATGATTTTTTTCAAAATTTGCAACATATTACTAAAACGTTCACGAAGTTTACAAAAGCTCACGAAATTTACAAAATTTGAAAAATCTCACGCAATTTACAATTGATTTTATAAAATTCATAAAATTTCAGGAAATTCAAAAAATTTTACAAAATTCGAAAATTTACACAATTTTACTAAATTTCACAAAATTACACGAAATTTGAAAAATTTTACGATATTTACAAAATTGCAAAATTTTACAAAATATTCAAAATTAGCAAAATCTTACGAAATTTGCTAAATTCCACGAAATTTGCCAAATTTCACGAAATTCACAAAATTTATAAAAATTACAAAATATCACAAAAATTGCAAATTTTACAAAATTGTACGATGCTTGAAAATTTTTACGATATGTAAGAAATTGCAAAATTTAACGAAATTTGCAAAATTTTACAAAATTTATGTAACAAAATTTGCTGATTTTAAGAAATTACACGAAATTTGAAAAATTTTACGACAGTTACGAAATTGCTAAATTTTACGAAATTTTTCCAATTTGCCAAATCTCACAAAATATGTAAAATTTTACGACATTCACAGAATTTCAGGAAATTACAAAATTTGAAAAATTTTACGAAATTTACAAAATTTTAGGAAATTCAAAAATTCTACAAAATTCGAAAATTTGCCTAATTTTACAAAATTACACGAAGTTTGAAAAATTTTGCGATATTTACGAAATTGCAAAATTTTACTTGATTGAAAAATTCCAAAACTTGAAGTCGTTAATCAGCCGAATATTCTTAGCAGATAAGATTATAAAAAAAACTGAACAAATTAAAAAAATCAAGCTGATCATCAAAAAAATCGCGGTTGAAAAAAAATAATGAATAAAGCACCCTTTATCTCTTCTCTTCCAAAACAATCTCTACATGGGGCAACTGTCACGTCATGAACTGCAACATGGGGACTGGTTGATGGACAACCGCGGTCAAACACTCCTGTAAACCAAACCAAAAGAAAAACAAATCCTGCTGTAGGCCGATTTTAAACTTGCTCCACTCAAAAACCACTGTGCGCACTATCGCACACCACCAGCCACAGCAGCCAGCCAACTAAATCCGAAATTACCACCATTAATCTCGCTGAAATTTCCGGAGCTGCCGGAAAATTAATCCGCAAAAGGATTACGTGTCACGGCCAGAACTGCTGACAGCACTAAGCTTCCGGCGAACCGTACCCCCCAACAAGCCCCCCGACACACGGTACACCCGCCATGCCCCTCAATAAGAACCCCGGAAAAGGGAGAAGATCAAGTTTATTTATATTTTTTTTACATTTTCGCGATTTTATCGCTCACTCCGGTTTCAGCTGTAAACCTCGCCGACTGCACATACATAAATCCACTCGTCCGTGGGCGTCCCTCGAGAGACTGGCAGAAAGTGCATCACTTCCACTCAGGCGGCGGATGCTTCTTGCAGGGAAATCCGGCCCCCAGCAACTCGTGGAGAACTACTAAATCCTCGATAATTATTTTAATCTCCTGTGCAAATAGACCTTAACATTGTCAAAGTGTTATTATTAATTCATGGGTTGTTCGCCATTTCGTTCCAGGGCATGGTGAAGGAAACTAGCAAGGGAGTGGGAACTGAGATTACAACGTTTAACGATGGCTTCACGATCATTCCGAGACGGCCTGCTTACTGTGAATTGTTTACGTATAATATGGCAGGAGGCTGTCTGAAGGACTGACGCATACACAGGTAAATGTTTATCGCTGCAAATCGGTGTGGTTACGATCATTTTCCTCAATTTTAATTTATTTCCATTTAACTATCATATATCTACGTTTTGTTTTGGAACCAGTAAAATAAAATAGAAACTAATTCAAGGCAAACATTTTTAATATTGAATATTAAAAGCATCTATAATAGTTAACCAGATCCCGTCCGAGAAAGTGGACGAAATGGGTGAAACGTAGATCTTCGCCCGGAAAACTACTGTTAAGCTCCATTATAATGCTTCCTTCTGAATATGGTGTGAGTGAGGAAAACAACCAGTACAGTCATTAAAAGGCTTCTCAAACAACACAACTGAGATGTGAGGTAAGCTTTGCGGGGAGAAACAGAGATTTAAAAGTTTCAGTAGGTTTTGGATTATTTGTTATCTACCGTAAAGTATGTGCTTTTGCATTTCAAGACTTTGTCTGGTGTTTAGAAGCTGCTGAAGTTTCAGATGGTCAGTATTCGATATAAAATTGGTTGAAAACAAACATTGTACCACTAGAAAATGTTCGCCATACGACAAGTTGTCTTTTGCTGAAGTTTACCCATGTGTGTATTTAATTAGAATCCATAGAGCCTGTTCCTCAGAGAATATATCGCAGGAAATATCTGCGATGTACCGTGTCTGAGTTTGAAACGGGAATAGGTAATGGAATATAGGACAAGAAATAATGTACAGGTAAGAGAAATAGAAATAACAATAACAAATAGAAAAGAGGAAATAGTAATAAGCAAGGGTTGGAATTAGGAAAATTTGGAAAAGAAAATGGGAACTAAAAATAGGAAATATAAAACAAAATTCGAATTAAAATACACACCAATTTTTTGTATTTTGTTTCAGCAAAATATTTTGCCGAAACTTTTCAGCAAAACTGGATTTGCTAAGAGATCAGCTTTGCAATTTTTGTTTCGCTGATTTTTAGTAAAGCCAATTATGTTGACGAAAATTAGCAAATCTATAGAATTTGATTGCTAAAACAATCAGTGGAAGAGTGACAATTTTGCCGAGTTCCAGCAAATCAAACTGACGGTTTAGTTAATTTTAACAGCTTTGAATTGCTGTAATTTCAGCGAAATATATGTTGCTGGAAGTATTGCTGATGTTTCAGCAAGGCAAAATTCAGCAAAATTTTGCTGATATTCGGCAGTCAAAATTTAGTGTGTGGGTATTCATAACAAAATATAAAAAGAAAATAGCAAAAAAAAGAAGAAATGATAAACAAAGCTCAAAAATACATTTTTGAGCTTTATTCATCGTTCGCTAATCGAATGAGAAGCATGGTGATACGTCGTCGTACGGTTAGGTAAGAAAGCAACCTATATTTTCGTCATCCATTCAATTTTATTCAATACGCCACTGATTTTTCTGCACCATTCGCAAATCGAATGAGTAGCATGTGAATTCGCGATCAGATGCTGCGGCAAGAAGGCAATTGTTAATCAGCTTTATTCTGAATTACGAAGGGTAGTTTTTACTAAAGAATGTGATTTGCAAGCTTAATTACGTTAGCAAAATAATGCGGGTGTCAGATTCGATCGATGAATAAGGCGGAATACTTTCATTTAATGTTTCTTGGGGCGATTGACAACAATATTGTTTTACTGTTCACAACCTCAGCAACAAGGGCTTGTAATTAAAATTTACATCTGATCAGATGTTTAATCAATCGGTTTTTTTGCATCACACTATCAATAATCTTAATAGTTACATAGACAATAGGATTGATCGTGTGAGGGCAACTATTAGATTTCATTTGTCAGCCCTGGGTGCGGTCACGACTCACCGATTATGTCCCAGGTATGACCCACCCAGCTCTTTCTTTTTCAGGGATGGCCGCATTTCGGGGCTTTCTCAGTTGAAAGTTATTATTAAAGAAATGTAAATGTATGCATCTATTAGTGTTAGTGATAGTAGTAACAATTGTAGTTTTTTTAGTACTAATGTATAGTTGTTATGTGCTAGTCAGTTTATCTGTGTAGGGGAGATGCGAGTTGGTACGCATGATTTAGTCCACTCTCCATTGTCGATTCGTCTGATTATTTTGTAACAGCTGAGTCAGAGAATGGATAAAGAACTGGCATATATGATGGAATAGTGAGTAATTTATTATCTCGCATGTAATTTTATCCTTCCTAGCATTCGTTGCTCACTCTTTTCCGTTGTTCAGTTAAAGTACTCGAATCGATTCATTCGAGAATTTGCGATTACAATACGCATTTGCTGGCATTCTAATCTCTTTCTCTAATATCATAGAAGAATTCAAGTAGCTTGATTACATTATGTAAGTGTTTTTTTTTTACTTCATTAATTTATGTTTGTGTACCTATATTAGTTTGCTTTTCTACTACTCATAAATACAAAATTTAGTATCGGTTTATTTATACATCACTTTGCATCTTTTTTACGACCTTTCGGCGTGTCATTTTTATTTTTTACTATACCTTAGATAAAATTCATATCAACACTCACAAATACAATCAATTGCCTATTCGCGCATATACACTCACAATATCACTCATTCCAAACGTACGAACGCTCGAAGTCTTCGCGATAATACAGACCTAGTTACAAACGTGAACATCAATACATACTTACGCTTACGATCTCGCTAGCATTAAAATATCCCAGTAGTGAAGTAAACGTTTTAGCACTTATAAATTCACCAATGTGGACTCAAACATGAACTCACAGACGTCCGTGTTCATGAATCGGTCACGTCCAAAAGCCCCTATCATCGGTTCTAGCAGCCTACTAGATTAATGCCTTCAGTTGGATCAATCGAATAAAATATTGCTCATATCCACTAGACAACACATGGCGACATAGCAGGGTACTCTAGTGATATGGAGGAACTCACTATCTTCTGGTATCTGAATAGTACACTGAAAGTTAAGTATCAAATTCACGGTCCGCGCGATCATTCAATAATACAGGCGAATACTAGAGCTTCCATTCCGGGAATTTATTTCCCGGGATTTTTGCATTTTCCGGCATTCCGAGAAATGTGTTTTCTCGTTCCCGGGTTTCGGGAATCCAGGGAAAAAGGATTTTAAATTTATTCCACTAGACTTAGGTTCCACAAAATAAATTCTGCAGGAATTATCTCGACTGCCAGACATTTGGAATGAGTAGTAATTGCAAATCATGCTTTTTTAACTGATTTGCAGATCAATAGGATCTTAAGTCGCAGATATTTTTTGAAGTAGTCCAACCCTTTCTCAAGTCACTTCTAAAGAATGTTCATGTTTTCATGCCAAAATGGATAAATTTCCCGAAACGTTCCCTTACAGTAGCGTTAGTGATGCGCACGATATCTCCGCAACCGATGATCCGATTGATAATATTTTTTAACAATTCTTTCTTATTTTATTAGCTAGATCTTGAATGAAAGGGTTCGCCAACAGAAATTATTTATGGGAATAGCGCTACCTTCTTTAAAAAAATCTATTAATTTTCATTTTAAAAATTGGGATGGTTGGTAGAGATTTCGTGCTTAGCGCAAACGCTATTTAAAATATGGAAACTTTCTAGAACGTCTGCAGAAATATTTGGTGAGGTCATCTAATGCATATTTCATCTAATTTGTTATATCGGAACTGTAAAATCTATTTTATCATGTATTATGCATACAATTTTGCAGGAGGGATATTTAAAATTTTGTGAGCATGAAAAGAAATACGGAACACTGTAGACAATATCATGCTTATCCAAACGCAATGTCCCTTTCAAGGATGCAGGCAGGATTTTTGACTGACCTTAAGATCATGGAATCCGGTTACTCGTCCATGGCAGGGAATCGATAGTAGACTTCACCCATCGCTGCACAGTTTGTCCATTATCCGCTTGATTTTGATTCATTCTTAATTTGGAATAATGGAAACGGGTTCGATTTATCACGTTCTTTTACTAGATCGGAAACAACCACCTTGCCCTGAAGCAGCTAAATCATTTCATTCAAAATTACCAATTAAGGTGCTTTGCATTAAATTGACCACATTCCATCGAAATATTCTGCAACGAATTCAAATTTTGGACAGTAACTCCAACAGTTATATTTAGTGTATTGTCTCAATCAGAGCCACGAAATTTCAAAATCAGGTACCTATTTCTGCTTGCATTTACCGAAACCGACATTCAGATTCAACGCCTCCCTCATTCATTCACTTTCCAACTGACGGAAATTTCATTCAGAATCGAATGCTTGAGTGCAGAGAAAATATAAATTCATTCACCAACCAAATCATTCATTTGTTATTATGTCGGCAGTTTGTAGGCAAAAGTTGGCATCTTCTACATTTTCGAGCATAAGTGAACTGCATAATCTATATCTGATGCACTTTTGCTCAATAATCCCTCTCAGAGCCAGCATAAAAACGAAATTCACTTTGCTACTGAAACCGAACACGTCCGAGCCTGAATGCGCTGCGTCGGGTAAACAAATGACGAGGGAAACGAACGAAACATTTCATTCATCGCAGCGGACATGAATTGAATTTCGTTTTGTTTCAAGTTCACGCAGAAATGTCATTTTTTTAGGCTCTGGTCTCAATCGTAATCGGAACAATCATCAAAAGAAGTTGCTGTTGTATTAATTGCATGACGAGTTATCAAATGATTCAATGATGTGTAGTCCACCAAATCGACATCTTCTGACAATTGCTTTTAGAACAGATATACATGATAATTGTGTTTGAAATCTGTTCAATTTATCTTTTGGTTTCAAGAAAATAATTCCCTTTTTTATTTTTCTAGCGAATACGCAAATTATAATTCGGTTTTGATTTCATACACGTGAAGTTATCATGGATCGGTCACATCCGAAATCCTCTACCACCGACCCTAGCAATATAACCGGGAACTCTAGTGATATGGGGAATCTCACTCGCTTCTAACATTCAGCTCGTTAACATACAAACGCTTAAGATCTTCGCGATCATCCACGCACACCAAAGCCCGCGGTCTTGCAAACATGAAAACACCCCGGTGATTAAGTGAATGTTTTAGAACTAAGAACGGAAAATGATTTCGGCAGTGCAATCGCATAAGAATTTGCGTCAATTCTAACTTATCTTCGCCGACGTCTCGATCCGTGGTTGGGATCTTCTTCTACCTACCTTCTTTCCACAGTAGAAAAGAATCAATTTACCTGTTTTAGAACTAATAAGCTTATAAATGCGGTCTCAAGTGGGAACCTACAAACGCCCTTATTTACACGATTATGAAACGCTCACGTCCAGAAATCTCTCCCTTCGGTCCTAGAAGCCTAGATCCATGCATCCAGCTGGAACAATAAAAAAACGCGCATTTTCACTAGATAACACGTTCCATGGCACCATGACCGGGAACTCTAGTGATATGGATAAACTGACTCTCTTCTAGCATCTGAAGACTAAAAATTAGTATCAAATTAACGGTCCGCGCGCGATCAATCAAGAATAAACTCGAATATTCGAATAATAACACGATAATGAAATCGAATTTTTACACGAAGTTACATACAGCCTGCTAGGGCTTGTTATTTGCTCACATAATGTGCCACAAAGAGCGAGATACACCGATGAAAAATAAAGCAGCACAAAAACACTGCGATGTGCAGAACGACCGCACAAAGAGAAACTTAAAAACGAAAAAGAGAAAGATCTGTGCTTCAAGAGCTGCACAATTTCGTTCAAAGAGTCACCTTGAAGAGCCATTTTTGTGCCTCCCCTCACTGGCAAGCAGGTAGGAAGGCGAATCAAACTACGATTCAGATAAAGTTTGATCGGAAGAACGTTTTAAAAAAGTTTTTTGGTTGCCTTCTCTGTTTCTGTGTGCGTGGGACCAAGATTCACACTAAAGAGCCTCTTTATTTCTACTTTTTGAGGTGTGCAGCCATGGAGTAGAATGCACGTATGGGAGCAACACACATCGGAGTGAAGAGGTTTATTGTGAAAGAGAAGAGCGGTGGTTCGCATGAAAAGTGTAAAGAGCGTTTTTTATTCTTCTCTTTATTTGCTCTGAGGTGCATTACATCGCTGCATGCTAGTACACGCGACGAAAACGTTCACATACAAACGCTCGAACCGTTCACGATCATCCACACACACCTACGCCCACGATCTCACAAACAGGATAACACTTTGGTGACCAAGTGAACGCTTTAGCAATTATAACTTTCCAAACGCGGTCTCAAGAGTAAACCTACAAACGTCCGTATTCGCGCGATCATGAATTGGTTACGTCCGGAAGTCCCTACTCATGGCCCTAGCAACCCAAGTCCATGGCTTCAGTTGGTTCAATAAAAATAAATGACACTTGCATCCACTAGACAACACGTTCCATGGAGACATGGCTATGTGATATGGGAAAACGCGTCCGCGTCCACGCAATATGCAAACGCCCACGCTTTAACTTACAAACGCCCTAAACCTTCGCGATGATACACAAAGACGATCATGCAATCGCGATTATTCATGTACAACTACGCCCAAGATTCCAGAAAAAAAAATTTCCGAATATTTAGTGAGCTCTATAGCACTTATAATCTGCTTAACGCGCTCTCAAGAGCGTACAAATGAACGCTCATTCCCACGTGATCGTGAAGTACCTACATCTGATCCGTATACTCAATACCACAATCAGAATCGCGGCTCGCTACTATCGGCCTTAGCAGTGAGTAGCATTTACCGTCTTGTCTACCACTGTTAAGTCAGACCAATTTGAAAAAAAAATCGATCTCTGGATAATGTTACATTTGAGCAGTACTGAAACTTTGCAGAAGGATTCATTCTTCTATCAAATACACAAGGAAAAGTATTGTTATACACGGATTTATGATTTGACGCGGTTTTTCTGCTTCACGTGATTGTAAATTTTTGAATCAACGCGGTTTTAAAAACCACGAGAAAATAAGTCACGTGAATAAACCTCAGTGTATGCCTTTCATGTTCTAGTTTCATTCAGATTCGTTCGGCCGATTGCATAATACACAACACACACACATACAAAAATTTCTGAAATACATCGAACTGGGTTAATTGCTATATGCGTAGGAGAAAGTATAAAAGGTTTGATCGAATTTCATCCATTTCTCATATAAAAATATAAAAATCTCTGATGAGGACACAAAAATCCAGTTTATTATCAGATTAAATTTCAAAATTTGTAATATCGACAAACTACTTTTTAATTAAACTTTACGTAACCGATCACCATATGGCTACGGTACAATTTAACAGTGTACCTTTAGTACAACTCATTCCATCTCTGCTGGACCAACTTCAACCGTACCTCACAGATCGAGCACAGAAGAAAGAGACTTTCTCTCATATTGAACCCGCACCCTCATTTGACATGTTTGAGAGTCTCGCGCAGAGCTTTCAACTGAGATTACCCGAACAACATTTTCCCTCGTGTTGATCTCGGGCAGCATTCGGAGCTTCGACAGTGTTCTCACTTTCGATACCTACACACACAGGCGAATTTCCTCTCATCGGTGAACAAACATTGCATTGGGAAAAGTTCATTGCAGCTGATGTGTTTTGTTTTGGTCGTTTTCCAGCATCCATCCGCGAGCTCGTGCTGTCCTTACTACTATCATCTCTCTTCGTTCCGCCGGAGGTTTAGTGTGAGTTTGGCAAAGAGAAATTGTGGGAATATTACGAGTTTACTTTCCGACTGCTGCTGCTGTGATAATGTTTACCATATTGCTGTGAGGTATTATAATAAAAGTAAATATTGACCCTGGCTAACGTATTCCATTATTGCGATTGCACTTTTTGCAGATGTGGTAAATTATTACCATCAATCAGTCTGCCGCTTGTCTCGAGAATAATAACCTTGATTAATCATTGTCTACTCGTAATACTTGAAAAACCTTTTCTGTGAAAAGACTTTGATCTCTAAAGCCACTATAAAACTCTCACAATAATAACCTCTATTGAAACAACAGTGATCAATACGACCAACCGCAACCAGATAAATAGAAAACAGAAACACAGCAGGCCATCCAAAGTTTTCGTTTGATAGCCGTTCAGAATGTGTCAAGGGGTTTTCTGTTCACCAATCGTTAAGGAGAGATGACCTGCCCGACAAATCCATGTAGGATATATAGCTACGTTTGTCGGCGCTCTCGTATGAAGCGGCATGCTTCTCGATAAACGTGCGTGCTATTTCCGCTGGGGATAAAAACATTTCTAGCTTCGGCTTCGCTTCCCATCAGCTCAGATCACCGAGAGTCTCGGTCTCGGTTCTTTCCGGTGTCTGGATACGTGCGGAAGTTTTTATGAGGAGGATGGTAAAAGACGGTGCACGGAAGAGATTTCCATCTCTAAAGTTGAACGTGGGAAAAAATCGCTGAGGCTGAATAGAGACCACAGTGTCAAGGCCAGGTCAGAAACGAGACTGGAATTGGAAGTGGTATTTAGGTGTACTTTCGGAATTAGTTAAAGGGTGCTGGGACGGATGGCACCGACAGCCACTTTTCGTTGTGGTTTTGGATGATGGTTTTAGACGTCTTTTTCGGTACAAATTGAAGGTCTAGTGATAAGTTACTACTACGTACCAAAACACAGGGAAGACCCGTTTTTATTCGCCCCTTGGTTTATTTTGGGCCGACAAAACGGATATTGACAAAATCGGAACATTTTTTGTCTTTCTCTTAATAAACCGAACCTGGTAAAATATTGGCATTTGGTCCCTAGACATATCCTCATGTCGGACCGCGATTTTTCCGAGCTAAGGGCCTGGATTGCAGCCTGACAGTAGGAGCAAAAGTTTATATCTTAACCGGACAGGCTTTGTGAAGAACAAATTGAACCCCGCAAATAATCGCGAAGATTTCTGCTTGGAATTCAGTACAGTATCTACCTAGCGAGTGAAACTGTTCCAACCTCATTTCACGACTGTGGATACCAATACCACCGGAGCCGTCAGTGAAATTGGCCACTTACGTTTGTTGTCGTCTCCTCATGTAGCCAGACAACCACTCCTCTCGAGAGGAAGTTTTCACATGGAATGTTCTGTAAGGAAAACTCACAAGTGTGTAATATCGGACGTGTATGACTGGTAGCGACATCAACATTGTTACTGTTCCAACGACCAGTAACCTGCTGTCGTATGTACATGATAGTGCTTCTTGTTGGAGGTATTTATTGAATGTTTTGATATTTAGAAGTTTTGCTGGGGTTAATTGATAATTTAACTTGTCGACACCATTTTTCGATAGCTCTTAGTGCTTGTTGCATTAAATCAAAGATTGTTTCGATGCAAAGTTTGGTAATCATCAGCAAATGACAGAACGCCAGCCTGATGACAATCGCAAATACTCAACTTCTGTATCTCTGCCATCAGTGCATCAAAGACGAGCAAAAAATGCGGTTATTAAGCATTGCGTTTATCCAACCCGAAATACATTCAGATACCCCATGACCGCGCATCGCTTTCAGAATAGACTGGAAGGATACATTGTCAAAAACACCTTCAATATCTATGAATACACAAGCTAGATCGCTTGAGCGAGAAAGCTTTCTTAATGTTGTAAATAACATCGTAAAGTAAAGTGTTCAATGGATTTCCCACACTGATATGCATGTTGCATTTTGTGCAGTGGATATTCAACTAAACTAACGTTTCTACAGTCTAATTTATACCGCTGTCCAAACCAGTGCTATCTGCATGTACACCAATCAACAAATAACAGTCGTGTCGAAGTGATGTGAAAGACAAGGCTAATTTCATTTTTGCTCTGGTGACCGTTTGTCGGTCTGTTGTTGGTTTGTGGAGATTCGTCACATGAAACTCTGCAGTCAAATCAGAACACTACTCTTCAATTCAACACAGTGATCATGCGCGTCTTTCTATGAGTGATGTGGAACATTAGTTGACAGTAAAAATTAAGCTTGGACACCTAATTTTTTCTTCTGAATCTCAGCTGTTTTCACCTCTTTTGCCAAGATCAAAATAGCTTAGATTTCAGAAAATTATTCCTTTCGGGGTATTTTAATAAATGTGATATTTTTTAGCTGCAACTCGGAAAGTAGTGGAAATCAGTACACAAAAGTCAGTACGCTTAGATATCAGTTGCTAAATCTGAAATTGCTGAGCTGAATTGAGCGTTTAAGCGTATGAAAGTCAAAGTACAGTTCCACCATACACGAAATTCTGCGCTGATAACGTTCAAAAAATTCAACCGGCTTTCTAATGTTGCTGACCAACCAGAAACATGTCGTACAACTACTCTGCGCAATACTTCAGCCATAGCATACTTCCGTTAAATTAAATACAAGCATGATGTCAAAATGAGGAGAAGTGGGGTCTATAACGTTTGTTTCCTAGATTTTTTTCAACGGTATTAGTGCCGCGAGAATATCGGTGGCTCGAGCTATTCCTGTTCACCTGAGCCTTCAATACCAAATACGCGGCGTTATCGGTTCTCATACCACACTTATTTACATATCGAGACCAGATCCCCAGGTGTCAGTTCTATAATTAACCGGAAGCTACACTTGAGTCGCCATGAAAAACCAATCAACTGTATGAATTTTCATCATTCATTCATCACTCAACAATTTCACATTTTTTTAGTTCTCGAACGACGTGTATCTGTTAAACGTTAAACATGTATTGAATTCACGAAATTACAGTACATATTATGAAGATTCTTAACGCCTTTGAAAAGTGAAAAAACTCACAAGTTTCCTATCTCATGCCTCCACGCGAGGCTTTTGTTGACATTTCGTTCTTAGACCTTCTGTGGTAGGGTTTGATTTTAACACATTAAAATAAATCAACTCAATACTTAGAAACCGTGAAATAACTGCCACATTTCAAAACTGGCTGAAAACCAGAGATGCCATGTTATATTTTTTAAAAACTGTGAGCAGCATATTTAAAAATCTGTGTTAAGGAGACCGTAAAAGTTTGTCATAAAACAAGAAGTCGGGACCTTTTTTAGCTATAGTACGAGGTCATAAATTAAGAAGTCTGTGCATTGTAATGGAAAACTGTGGAAAACTGGAAAGCTGTGCTTTATAACAGAAAACTGGAAATCTGCAGTTTCAACCATCTGTGCAGCACATTGAACATCTGTTAAACATAGATTAATCTGTGCACCAGGCATCCCCGATGAAAACGAACACAGGATGCCCTCAAGACGAAGGTCTGTCACCCTTACGGTCGTCATAAGTTGTAGAGCGGCTGCTGAAATCATCAACTGGAACAGAATATGAAGTGTTTGGATTTGCAGACGATGTTGTAATCTCAAATAGAATGCGCAATCTGCATTAAACTTTACTTCAAAGTGGTGAAAACGGAAGACTTTGACATAAATCCCTCTGAAACAATCATGGTGACATTTACTCGAAGAAAAAAAATTCCATGTCAACACATCTACTTGACGGAACTGTGATTGGAATATCCCCTGAGGTAAAGTATATGGGATTAATACTAAATAAAAAGTTTTAAATGGAAATACATTGGGTTATTTTTCAAAAAAGTTTTTATATATTTTTTTTAAATGCTCGCAGTTCGGGTCTTAGGACAAAAAAAAATGCTTTTAATTTTTTTTCAATCAAAATAATTTTATTGTTGAAATCATGTCATGTGCTTCCACTCATCCAAGTTACAAAATGGTGGGATCATTTTAAAAAAGTAACACTTTTTCATATGAAGCGAATTAAAAAATACATGTATTTCCCATACAATACATTATTATGGATCAATTTCGCTTAAATTTTATCCATTTTTTTGATACATTGTTCGATTTTATGACACCGCAAAATAACTGCCACTCTACTCGGGTTGAACAAATATCTAAAGATTTACCAAAACATCTTTCGAGTCTGAAGAATTTCCCTCTAAATAAGCTAATCAATGCAAACGAAGACTGGCTGCAGGCGATGCCGAACTTTAAAACATTTTATAAAATTATTGCGACTATTAGTTTTCATAGAACTTCTTCGTCTCGAAATGTTGATGAAATTTGATAAAACATCCAACTTCGATTATCTTTTTCGTGTAATTGTAATTGTAAGTTTTTGTAATAGCTGATCCTCAAAGTATTTATTGGACCAGGTATGGAACACTATCAACCCTAGAAAAAATTGCGAATGAAAAGGGTAAAATAAAGGCAGGGATTAGTACTTTATACAATATTCCCCCACTAGAATTTCGTTAACAATATGTTCCACTGTCCAAAAACGGTACATTGTTCGGAATTCCTCTACCTCTCACTATCCAATGTAAAACATATAGATGACATCTGCAATGAAAATACCCCACAACAAGCATCTAGTGTGGTCCAGTCCAAAATTCAATCACACAAATCCGAGCAACGAAACAAAATCGCATCGACCACCATCCGCCGCAAACTCAATCAACCCCCATTACAAAAGAAAGGGGATCGGTTCCCGACTTCCTTTCCACTTCCTCAATTAATCAATCGATCGTTTGCGATGTTGTATCTACCAGCTACGGGTAGGTCACACATCCTCCGGATGGCAATACGAAGCAGAAAGTCGAGTCACTCGTATCCATCAGGTTTTCCTCCCTTCCCGGTAAGCGAACACAAAAACTCCATCCCCCAAAAGAGATTAACCCAATCTATCCGTCCACAGTCGAGCCCCGGAAGCACCGAACGACGAGAAGGGCATTTAGTTTGCCATAAATTACCGGTTCGTTTTTACCGTTGATCGGTGTCACAGAACCTCACCGACCGACCGACCAACTGGACTGCTCTCGCTGACTACTGTTATCCGTTTCTTTTTCGTGTTACGAGTGTGAAAACAGGCACTCCACAGCAGTAGCAGCAGAACCGATGGCCAATGAATACCTTGGGGAGATGATTTCTCCGTTACGATTGAGTTGTCTTCATGGTTTTTTGTTGGGAGAAACGGTATGTATGAATTGATTCCAGAAAGTATTGTACATTTCGTTGGAAATGCGACGCATTCGAACGGTGCGGTTGTTGGACCAATCAAAGGAAACTTCGAAACAAGTGTATTATTTTAGTTAATTGGGCACGAATTAGCAACAGTAATTAATTATTTATCAACAAAAAATGCACTTTTGAAGAAAAATGAAATTTTATTGTCGTGCTCGTGTTTGATTGAAACATCATTGACAGTTGGATGATAAACAAAAGATTGACATATCGAGTCTTCGCTGTCGCCGTTTCAAGAAAATTTCAAATCAAGTATCAAATAATCGTCGCGCCTGATTCGGGAAAGCATGGCAATACTAATAGGAAAAAGGGATTGAGAGAAAAAAACACGATTCGTGATTTCCCTTTCGTTGGAACGCCACCACTTTATCATCGTCCTCGGGGCAATTTGTTTGGCCGTTTTGTCGTTCCTAAGAGCTACAAAATGGCACACGTGGGAATTTTGAGCAGTAGCTGACGATGAATGCTTGTGCGTGGAAGTAGAACTGCCTTCGTATTGGATTAGGAAATGGTGACACCTGAATCCTAAGCTTCCTAGCTAATGTGACATTTTTGAAAGTTCTCATCGGTATGACATTGAAATAATAATTTTTCGTATATCATTATGTGATATAAATCTTGATAAAGAAACATGCAAATTAGACTAGGTTACATTCAAACCCTTCCTCTAGCAGGCATAAAACCTCCTCATCTTTTGTACCAACATATTACAAACATCCAAATGATACATTACACAACTTATTTCTACAACTAAAACTAACACAATAATTTAGCTACTGTATAACTACCCAAGTACCAATTGAAGTTTTTTAGCACGCTACAAGCGCTATCTAAGTTTTATGAGTGGCTATAGAACTACCATAGAACCTCAATGGTTACTAGCGTAATATAGGCACAAAAGCTAACTTTACAAAGAATTAACACACAATCGCTTAGTAACGGTACGGGAAAGATGAAAGTCAAAGACGTGGGAACGTCGGTGGAATAAGCGGCACATACTAGCAAATGGCTCATTAAGGCCGTAATTGGTTCTGGCAATAGGAAGACGAAAGAATAGATGGGATCGAAGGCTACGACGACGGATGTCGAAATCTAATAACTGGAGAAGGTCAGGGCAGTCGATTCGTGATTGAAGAAGGTCGGCGATAAAAGTTGCTTTGGAAACATCCCGACGAACGGATAGAAGATCGAGATCGATGAGCCTGCAGCGCTCAGAGTAGGACGGGAGATTTAGAGGATCTCTCCATGAAAGTCGTTGAACAGCTTCGGTGCGTTGAATATCGTTTTGGTAATAAGGTGCCCAAACAACAGCTGCATATTCAAGCGTAAAACGAGCCAATGCACAATATAACGCTTTAAAGCAGTGAATTCTCTTGTAGCATGAAAAATAAATCTTTAAAATTCAGTTTTGAATCTAGCAGAAGTCCCTAGTCCTTCACGGACAATTCACGTTGAAGAACACTTTTAGAAATATTATAGCCGAATTTGATCATGGAATGTCTACGGGTGAAAGGGATGTCTGCGCATTTAGAAGCATTCAGTTGCATCCTGTTGACATGACACCAATTTATGAAAATATCCAACTGAGATTGTATGAACTCAGCATCGGTGGATGTTTTAATAAGGTACAATCGTTCAAAGTCGTCGGAAAATGATAATTTTATACATTGTATCGACAGATTCAAGTCGTTGAGGTAGAGCAAGAATATGATAGGTCCAAGATGACTACCCTGAGGAACCCCAGAGCAGGCAACAAATGGAGAGGTCATGCAGTCTCCAATTTTTACAACCATGTGTCGTCCAGATAGACAAGAGTGAAGTCAATTCAAAAAAGAACCGCCGAATCTCAGCTTGTCTAGTTTAGAAATAGTTATCTGGTGGTTGATCTTGTCGATGACTGCCGAAAAGTTGGTGTATATGGCGTCTATTTGTAGTCTTGCTTGCAAGGAACAGAGGATGAAGAATGTGTACAATATTAAGTTAGTAGAAGTTGATCGTTTAGGCATGAAACTGTGTTGGGTCTCGGATATGTAATCGGAACAGCTATGGGTGATGAAATCCACAACAATCTTTTCTATTAGCTTAGATATTGCACATAATGAAGCTATGGGGACATTCAAGGGCACGGAGGTGCCCTCTACAAAAGTTTAGAGAAAAATCAGGAATATGTAAACAAACATCGTGCATTTTTTTCACTTTTTAGCCCGGAATTTAAAGCATTTTCTCTATGAAAAGTTTAATATTTTCTTAATAATATCGTGAATCAATTAGTTTTGAACTACATTTTGCAACCGTTTCGTGAGTTCAACATGAAACGAGCGCACAATAACGAAAACTTATCATCAACTTTACTAGAGTCGCTTAATATGTACATTTTTCGATAAGATATTTATGAATGATAACCAACTGTAAAGAGTGGCAATTCATGCTGTGTAACATTTTTGAACTATGTATTATCGGTTTCTTATGGCTAAAATTGGGTAGATCGAAGGAAAATATGTAAATTATGCATATTTCGGGAAGTATTTTTTCCGCGATATTTTAACCTCCAAGCTCTTCTCTCCCTCGAGACTTCCTTATACGCCTATCTCTTCCTGCATGAAACATAGTCTTTCTCATTCCGACTAACGTGTGCGCGTATGATGTATATCAAATGCGATTCTCGTTGGTGTGAAGAGTTACCTGATTTTTCTTTGACAGCCAAATGACGCTTTAATTCCCATATTCCGCGATAGTTCAAAACAAGGTTGTATAAAACGCTGGGTAAGCTCACTTCAATGTCCATCATTTGTTTACCAGTGCCATTCCAATCGACCACGAGATCTGTCAATGGCCCTGGCTTGAAAAGAATTCGAACAGATCGAGTGCCATTGACAAATTTCGTGCTCGATTGGAATGACAATGACAGATAAATGGTAAACAAACGATAGAGACGGCGAGTGTTTATACCTGGGACGGGACGCGCAAAGTGAAAAAAAGTAAATGTCTCCGCGAACCGGTAATGGCCAAAGACGATGTTTTGAATATTAAGACACGTGGAGAGAAAAACAGTGAATTTGGCTGCACGGTTTTCCAAGTTATTTTGTCTGTTAGCTTTGGCAACCAGGAATATTGTGTAAACAACGAGTGACCTGTAGTTTAATGAATGCTTAACGAAATCCTTTTATGAAATATTTCGCACAATACTCAATAACGCAACTCGGAAACGCCTTGATTTACGTTACTGAGCCTGTCTACATGTTTTTCATTGCACTAGAGAGAATATATCGAGGATGCAGTGCATTTATTTTAAATTCAATCTCAATACTCCCCACGCATTACTTCCTAAATCCGCCATATTTGTTTACATTGCTCGTTTCGAACCGTTGTTTTGGGTTCGATTGGAACTTTTGGCTTCAGTCTTCGCGCATCTCTAAGAGCATCATTTCTGGTAATGGCCTGTCATTGCGAACCGGGCCTTTCTTAAGGATTTTCATTTTCTTGAAATGGATAGTATCTGGGTAGTATCGCAATATTCTGGCTGTATACAAACTGTTTTTAGAAAATATATTTTACATGTTTTCTAGATGCATGTAAATGCACTGAAATAAATATACAAAATGTAAGGACGGCACGTTTTATTTTATGTTTATGTTTATTACCTTTGCCAACCCCTTGACCTCAATGGTGGTTGCTTAAACTAATTACATTTCAGAATATTTTAGATTTTATCGAATTCCTCGTCCAGTTGAAGTCAAAAGCCGTCACCACACTGTTAAAAATACGCTGAAGTCCGGTAACAGCGCTGTAACGATAGTTGGTTCTCCTAAACGGAACTCGCAGAAAAGAGTGATTGCGCGAACTTTTTCTTCACTGTTCGTCGTTCGACGTGCCTGAGCAAGTTGTGAAGTAGAATGTGTTTAAGTTTGCCAAAAACTACATAATTTGGCAGACAATTTACTCATGTGAGAAGCGGAGCACCACGTTCGTGCAACCGGCTCGAACAATGGGCACGTGTACTTGATAGAACGTGTCCAAAAGCATCTACTTCATCTTCTGAGGTCACGATGGCCTTACGTTTTTCTGACCGGAGCCATTCCTCGAAAGATGTTCTGGAGTGGTACAAGGCTAAAGAAGTCAATTTCATGCCTAAAGATCTTAATCTCCTGAACACACCGGAATGGCGACCAATTGAGAAATACTGCGCCATCATGAAATAGACACTCCGAAGCATCCTAAGCAGCCCCGTGAAAACTGTTTGTTGCCTGAAGCTGCCACCAAATGCCAGTAGCGCTAGCTACGTTTCAAATGTTCAAGGTCTGTTCACATGAACTGTATAACACTGTTTAAAAGTTGGAATCAAAACAAGTAATTAATAACAATATATCAGAATTCACGCTTTCTCTTGCATCGCTTCTTCTCCACAAAATCCGAACGCTTTTATAACCTAAGCACATCAAAATGAAGTTTGTTTGCATTCAAAAAGTTTCAGGTCGAGTTAACAACATTGGATCGTAGCAATGTGAACGTTGCTTAAAGCGCGTTCGCTGTCATTTTTAACAACTAGCCGAGCCAGAAAGCCAGCTTATGTTGGCTTCATTCATTTTTCAAAGAAACGTGAAAACATTCACCCTCTTGATCCTAAGGAAGAGAAATCAGAAGGAGAAATGACGAAAAATTAATTTTAATGAAAATTAAAATTTAACTTAAAAAAAATTGACCCTAACGTTGTACAAGATTTTATTTTATTCAAACCACGCGGTGTATTGTTTCGTGCAGATCGTTACGTTACAATTACAATAATTCTCAGCGGGCTGCCAACTAGTGAATTGTACCTTCAACGAAAACCTTTGAAGATCCTGCCAACTGGGAGCATCGGGCGGTATCTTTATCCTGACGGCGGTATCTCATCCTGATGGAACAGTGAGCACGTTGTCGCCGTACTAACGCTTCTTACATTAGAGATATCATTTTCTTTTTTTAATTTATTTATGTTGTAACTACATTTAAATAGCAAGGGACTCGAAAGTGTGAAATATTTTTTAATATTATGAGCCATAGTGCTCAAGGAAGAGCAAAGAGTTGTGGAAGAAGGTTTAGAAAAGCATGGAATAAGGTCATATGAGCATTGAGCAAGCTTACGGCCAATTTCTTCACTGGATGAAAATCGGTTTTCGCTGAAAACCAGTTTTCAAGTTACTGGTGATCAATTAGCCGAAAATCGGTTTTCAACGAAAACCAGTTTTCATCCAAGTGAAAAAATTGGTCATTAGAGTTTCCCGGCGACTTAACCTTTTGTCTTCTACCGCAGGAGTCAGGATATTTTGGCATTTTTGTATGTGAATCACCTGTGTCTGCGGCATGTCCGGACAAGCGTAAAGTCGCTTAGTGACTTAGGTTGTCGGAACCGACAAAAAAGTAAGTCACGAAAAAATTCCACACTAAACGTTTTGCGACGTTGAAACTCTTGAATGAGCTAAAAAATAAATCAATTTGGTTTATGGAACTACAACGCGGCTTTTTGTAAAAATAATCGACATACCTTAAAATGTGTGCCAGGAATAAACTTCGTGTTTATTTAACTCAGCTCAACGTTTCGCACAGATACCCAAAAAAACAAACAAGAAAACTTTACAGCAACCACTTGACTAGCATGCACCATGTGGCGAATTACATTTACATTTCATTGATGCTCTACGTACTCCACTTGCGACCGCAAACCCGAATTCGTACCAGGGAACTGGGATGGAAACAACTTTCCTTCCCTAACTCTTCGCTTCCATTCATTGTTTTTGAACGTTGGCGGCATTCAGTGATGAGCTTCGAACATATTTATGTTTATGTATACAGAGCCCGCTTACGAAGACAGAGCCCTTCAATTATTCATTTGGGTGCTACATGGCATTTAAATCGATTGTACGCTATGAGCGATGCTTTCAAATGCTACCTTTGATTCAAGGACACAGTTAAAGAGTGTCTGTTGGAGCTAGCAGCTTTAATCGTTGTGTAGACTACCATTCTACCAGTTCCCGATCTCTTCACGTCAAACAACGAAATCACATCATGAGATGATAAAATCCCTCTTCAGAATTTCACTACATACAGCCGAATACAATCAATGGCTAACTTTGTTCAATATTTATGAACAGGAATTAGAACAACATTTCTTATTCAGTCGCTTTTCCTGGAAACACTCAACGGGTAAGTGAGAGAAATGTTCAACAATCGGTACCGGAAAGGGGGATGTGATTGAAATTCCTACTAATAAACGTCTCGACAAAAGTAGAAACAAAAGGGATGAAAACTTTGGTGCGAGACTTTTTGCAGCAATCCTCAACCACCCCCCCCCCCCCCCCCGCCTTAACCCAGCTGAGTGCCGTTTATATTGACATCTTCACATTTCCGCCCACTCATTAAATTGGTCTGTATTTACGATGTAAGCTTCAGCGGCAGGCAAATTCTACATCTGAAAAGGAGCCGTCGACTTTGTATGCTCATTTACGAGTATAACTGATTTCGTTGCAATTTGTCGGGGTCATTTTTAGCCGAATTGCACTAAACTTCAAATAGATACAATCGTGGAGGCGGCTGAAGTATCATAAACATTTTGAACATTTATCTCTACTTCACAGAAGATGCATTATGGATTTACCTTGCCTGAGTCGACCTTTACTCTTTATCTCTGGTTTCTTGCGTTGCCTACCGCGGGGAAACCCAAGCCTTGCTACTGACAATGCTAAAATTCATCACTGCATTAAATCATATTCGTCGGTATTGATTGGACCGCAAGTGATTTTCTATCGGAAGAAAGATCAAAATTCACTAAAGATTTAACCGTGATTCAAATTACAAAGGCTCGTCCGAAAAAAAAAACAGAATTGTGATGCCTAAACAAAGGCCGACAAATGAAATTGTTTCCAGCATTTCTTGCGGGATCAGTTTACCGCGTCTACCTGCCATCTCGAGAAGTAGCAATCGATGGTGTGCTCACAAATATAATGGAAGTTTAAATAAGTATAGCACCAACTACACCGGTGTAGTGCACTGTTAAAATCGAAAATCCCAGAAGACTGTGCATCATTGGATCTAATATTGGGGATATACATTACATAATTAGCTTTGTTCATATTTTTTAATCAGTCAATAGCTTGAAGGTACCAATTTGTTTGTTTGAAGGACCCAATTTGTTGTTTAACATTTCGATTTTCTTAAACCTATGGGATTACATATTGAGTTATATCTCTAACGAGAAACTTTTACTGCTATCTTTAAGCTATGGATACATTTATACAAGAGGGGCGATATAATTTTATTAAGACCGGGGCGTTCAATTGGGGCTATATTATGGGTAGTAGTACAGTTGAACATTTTTAACGATATTATTAAATTTAACAATGAAAAACCAAAAAACACAGGAATAGTGGGGAATATGCTTCGGAGCAGGCCCATGCGCAGAAAATTCTCAAGGGAGGCGTTTTGATTTTCTTCGTTCCTTATATAAAGAAGATAAAGAATACCTCAAACGTTGAAGATTTTTCCGAGTTCTGGAGGGCTGTGTCTTGTGTCCATTTGGATCAACAATTTAGGACAATCAAGAAACAATCTTGATCAGACACCAGCTTCTGCTGATTTCTGGTAGTGTCGAATTCTTACTGTGGTGGTTTGTATTAAGCCTACCGACTAATCCTAAACATCTTGTTTCTTCCAATCCCCGTCCTTCCGGCGCCACCGTTAGGTATTACTTCAGGAGGGATTAAGCTATTACTCTTTTCATTTTGTGTACATCGTTCGTGTTTGTTTCCTGTGATGCTGTTTCTTGATTGCTGTCCAACCTTTGTAGTATTACTGATTTGCTCAGGTCATTTGTAAATATCGTTACCTGCTCAGACGCGAACCGATCCAAAGATGCCCCAAAATAACGAATTACATCTCTTCACAACTATCTTTGCAGGGTATTATCCTTCTTGGCGATACTCGTGCTTAATTATCTACTTGCTGTTGCTGAGAGTTTCCCGACGGCGGAATTTCTCTCGATACCGATACTCGTAACTGTTGTCATTATCGAAACTTATCGAGACGTGAACCGATCCTGCGGTGACGATCAACTTGACTTAAATCCTGGTACAGCCACCCTCACAAGGTTTCTTCACAGACTTGTCTTCACAGACTTGTTTTTAGAATGAACTCAAATGGCATTGTGTGTGAAAAAGGCTCGCAGCTCAGTATTTTTCCGTGGAGAATTCTATACGCAGCTTGAGGTCTCATGCAGACAAATTGTCCAAGGTATCTTGCAATGGTCGTTGAAAATCTACGGCTCTTTGCTAGCATAAGCCATTTGAATTTCTGATGAGAACAACGCAAGGCAACTGTTCGTCTCTTTGCTTTTGCCGAAGCCAAATTATGTATCTGATAGTAAACCATTAGCTTCGACCCATTTGTCTAGGCGAAACGAAATCATTTTTTCGAACAACTTCCGGATGCAGGACAGCATTGCAATCGGTCGATATGAGTTATGGTCGTAGGCTAGTTTTTGCTGGCTTCTGTATGGCTTTCATTTACTTCCATTCATGAGGGACAATGTTAGCCTCAAGGAACTTATTAAATAGACTCTACAAGCTGTCTGACGAATCTGTTAACAAGTTGAATTTGATTCTGGCTGGCCTTGGGGCTTTATTGTTGCACAATAAGAGAGCAAGTGATGACTCCACCATCGAACAAGGTTTTTCTTTTACACTAACGTGAGGGGACGCGGCGCGGTAAATCTTCTGTTCCGGAGCGGAATCTGGACAAATCTTCCTGGCGAAATCAAATATCCAACGGTTTGAATATTCCACACTCTCGTTAGTGCTGTTTTGCTTTCGCATACGCTGGGCCGTACCACAAAGAGTAGTCATCGATGTTTGTCCCGTTAGTCCGTCAACGAACCGGCGCCAGTAACTACGCTTCTTGTTTTTTTTTATCAAACTCTTCATTCACGTTTCTAACGTGCATACTGTCAATGGCTAGCGTCGTTCCGGAAGGTCTTATATGCGGCGGTCTTCTCCTTGTTTACGAAGAGCAATCTTTGTTACGCCACGGGTTGAGAAATCCGCTCGCGAGAGTTAGCGTCTGGTATGCGTTTAGTCTAAACTAGAACCCATTTGTTTGCAATTTGTGCAGTTCATGATCCGTGACACAATAAAGCGAACAGGTAGACGAATCTTATTTTTATGTAGACCAGATCCGGCGAAGCTCACCCGATAAAAGACTGAGTTGCCATATGTCCTCTTCCCGTTAGCTGTGACTGATGCTGAATGCAAAAGCTTGCAGTCCAGTATCTTCACTGGTTAAAGAAGGGGGTTTTAAAACAGTCAACATCATGTGTCAACAGATCAGCGCAATTCGAACTCTAATCGAAGATGGCAGCGTCATATTCAACCCGATTTGCTGGTACATATACTCTATACACCTTCGTAAAAGACTCATCACCAGCAATACCATTTGCCTGTTTCAAACTATTTACCACCACACGGAGCTTATCAAAGCGAATTTTCGAAATCTCTATGGCCGAATTCGTTCTGTCAGAACTCGACTAATCCGCAATAGATTCAATCACTGTTTATCTTTGACCCTGAAAAAGATGATATAGGGCTAGGTGGAAGAAGGTGGGTACAATTTCAGTCGGGGAGCCAATGTTATGTCGACATCTACATCGCCTTCGGGCAAATCATTATCAAGAAAGTCTTATTGCGTCCCTGTTGTGCTGCCTTATGACAAAGGCCATTGTGGGATAAACTGAGTTAGATATGCCATAATGCTTGTCTAAAAAATCTCTACAAAGCGGCGTATTCGGAATTTTGACATTCTGCTTGGTTACTGAGACAGCGAGAAATGAACTGAAAAAATGTGAGTTTTTTGCGTCAAATGACTGTGTTTGAGGTTGATGACGGCGCCGGTGATTGAGTGGTAAGCGTGACCGCCACTCATTTCAGTTGGTCTGGATTCAATCCCAGCCGAGGTCGTTGAGATTTTTCTGAGGTGAAAAAATCTGTGGTCACGTCTTCCTTCGGAAAAGATGTAAAGCCGTTATTCCCCGGTCCATGAGTTGAGGGATCGATATCTAGTCCAGATAGCGGAGTCACCTCTCTAAAGAAGAAGTAGACTCCAACTTCTATACTTACTAACAAATTTCCTCCTCCCGTGATCCTTGTAGAGTACGCAGTAGTATATACGGTCTCTAGCAAAAGCAAGTATCGGACTAACCATTCCTTCTCTTTCCTTCCGCGATTTACGTTCGGGCCTGGCCGGCGCCGGTATTGATCAATAACACTGTAGGATTACCAGGAGTTGTACATTGAAAGATGTTTCGCTACTCCCAAGCAAAATTATTTACTTATTCCCTGTGCAACTTCAGCTAGTCCAGATCGATAACGGAGTAGCAGCCAGGGGTGGTCGCACAAGCTCAAGCTCAAATGACTGTGTCTGAGGTTGACTAAAGTTACCTTGATGTATTAGATGCTTTTCTGTGAAAAACTATCTGAGAAACACAATGGCATAATCTTTTTTAAAATAGAAATACACGAATTGTGAGAAAGATGCTGTTTTAGTTTTAAACTGGAAACATAACATTTCTGACAACACTGCAACTAAAAATTACTGTTTTTCTAGACACCCTGACTCATTTGCTTCAAAATGCATTCCATCAATTGTGTCTAGACCAAATTAAGCCGAATATATGAATAAAAGTTAATAATTAATGATTTCGTTTACATTTTTAGTAAAAACTTGCAATATAGTCAACCGATCTTCGTAATATTTAACTTAGCTCAGGTAGACTGCCCGTAGGTGCACTTCGTGGTTGATCGTATGTGTGAAAATACACAATGAACCAAAAAAAAATATGCTTGGGAAGAGCATATCATTCTCACTGTGCATGTTTCACTGAATCTAAAACATTCAAAGTAAACAAACCGAAGCTACAACAGAAAAACTTGATTTTATTTGTGAATAGAATATGAAATAGTTTTGAGCGGCCTAAAATAAGTATTAACTGTACCGAATGCTTTAATTTGTATGATGGATACACCAACAGTATCACGCACGCGTCGTTTGTTCCCCGTTACCTGACAGACAGCATTCGACCCACACATCTTCACTAATGCCGTTTCCGCCCAAAGCGGAACTGAGCCGGGCTCCAACCCCAACCGCTGTTAAAATTTATGAACTGACAGTAGTCTGGGTAAAAACCCGACCCTGCCAAGGGTTCAAGCAAAGACGACCCAGGTGGCTCGCACTCCGGTTGGCGCCGCGGGGAGGCAGGGGATAAGAGTTCCGGATCAGAGCCGAATCACGACGTAGTGTGGCCTCATGTTGCACAATAATACAGCTTTTCCAACCATAGTCAACCGATCTTCGTAATATTTCAGAGAATAACACAGAATAGATAGAAGCATCAATTGTCTTCTCTGAATTGGTTCTATCATTTATAAGTTTCAAGACATTCAATCACAAACATTCAAATTCGTTTTTTCACGAAATGTGCGAAATGGAGCTTATCATAAAATAGCACAACAGCGACGTTTACCCAATGCAAGATGGTATTAGATACAAGAATGGGAAATATTAAATTTAAGTTTTTTTTTACATTTTAACGACATTCAATTAGCTAGAGATTACTGGGTAGGAAAAGTTAAGAAAATTAGAGCCATAGTACTCAAGTGAGCGTAAGGATGTGAAGTATACAGATCGGAAACTTTTGTCTTCTGCTGATGAGAGTCGAGCTTAGGCAGCATAACTACGAATCACTCGAGCTCACCAGCATGTCTCTTGGTAAAGACAGACTTGTCACTTGAGTACTATGGCTAATTTAATGTCGTTAAAATGTATAAAAAAAGAAAATGTGACTAACATAATCGAAAAAAAATAAAAAAATAAATTTGGTAAACGCGCACACACTAAAAAAGGAAAAATGCCGAAATCTCGACGATGCGGTGAACGCGCTAGATAATCTTGAAAGCGGATTAGCACTATTCTTTTTATTATTTCACTGCAAGGACTGAATACTAAGGACTGAATATCGACAAATCGGTCCAAGAGTCATCGAACGAACACGAAAGGGCACAGTTTGACAAAAATTAGAAACATTGGCAATGAGAAACAAAAACTCTACATTTTTTGACGCAAGCTAGAGCCACGACCAGCACTGCCAAGTTTTTACATTCGAAACGATCACATTGTAAAGGTTTTACGTCAAACACCCAACCGGACGTAGATTTCATTCAGTTTACTGCGATAGACACAGCAAACGAGTGCCCCCGTCCGATGCATGTATGCCGATAGCGACCATCTGTCACAGCACTGTAACATGAAAACTTATGATGTATGACATACGAATATTGCAAACAACCATAACGTACTGAACAACGGCAATCGCTTGCTTTTACTATCTTCTTCTGCTCCAAACCCTCTGTGCTACGTAACGAGGATGCTGACTGAAGGAATAATAATGATGATGATGTTGATGATCCTGATGATGATGAGGACAACGAGGATGACTACATGGTAAAACAATGTCGATGATTATGTAATGCAATTTGTAATGCACTCGTGCTGTCATGTCTGATTTGCATATGTATTTATATGTGTGTGTGTGTGCGTGATGTGTAACGCTTCTTCATTCATTGGAAAAGCTGCCAATTTATATATACAGAGCTATTTGCTTCAAACTGAATTTATACGTAAAAGTCGAGAAGTCGTTCACTTGTAATTATTTTACAATGCCGTTGAAATGTTGGAACTGCTGTCATAATGAAAAGTCACAAACGATTTCCCGCTACGGTGAACAGGGCCACAGAATGTGTTCCTTCGGAGACAATTATGATATTTCAATGGGACTTTGCTCTCGTAACTTTTTCCACTCCGTTAAACGAAAATGGAAAAGTTTTGCCGCAATTATATCAAAGGATCTTGCCAAGCTTTACGGTTTTCGTGCGAATGAGGTGAGTTATTAAAATATTGAACTTACACTTGTAGCAATATTTGTATATAATGTCATTTTTAAAACAGTTGTATGATTTATACAGGTTTCTTTTCAATGATATTTCCACAAACTTGCAATTGAATTGCAAAAATCTATGTGTTTAATCGGAGACTCTTATGCGGACATTCTTTCCTTATTTTGTAGAATTCCATTGCAGGAGTAATACCATGTGACACGATCGGCGAAAATTCACATAACCATCGATTCTTCGAGCTATGACTTCAACTTTATGTTTGATTGAGTATCGCCATTGGGGGCTACTTTACACTCAATTTTTTTTGTCTATATCCACGGAGAACAGACATATAAGCTAGAACAAATTTTCCTATAAAACCTGTGTAATGTTCAAATGATACAGGTTCGCACGCATGAATCACCATTGTATGCAAATTAACAGGCAACGCCCGTATTGGCGATTCTACATTGAAAACGTTCACAGATAGCGCTAGAAGTAAAGTGTTGCTGATTTCATTTTGTTCTGTCATAGTGCATATATTTTCTGTAAACTTTGGTTAAAAATAACTTTTAAACAACATGTCACCTTTAAATTTGTTGAGAATTGCTTACGAAAACGAAGGAAAACTATCATTTTATAAGAAAATGAGTAAACATCTTGCGAAACAGGTGCAAAACGTAGTGGTTTACGCAGCTGATCCTTCTCTCTGATAGGCTTAACAGAATCTCCTACGTAGTCCAAAATATGAAGGAGTTTAACATTGGTACTAATTGGGTCTCGGTTTCCATTTGAAACTTTATTTATGGAAAGTATTTTTATAACCACCATAATACCCCGATTACATTTCGAAGAAATGTATGGGCCAAATAGTTTCAGAATAATTTTTCGCTTTTCCGCTTTTCCGAGAATAAAATGAAGTTTATGTTGGAAGCTACGACTCATTTGCGAGTGAAAAATACAAACTGTATCACTTCGCCAGTTCATGAGCTGAATCATAGGTGTCGCATGACTAATTTTAGTTTTGCCGCAAATCGCCAATAGCGTTTGCTGGCCTATCGTCGCGCCGGCTAGTGGCAAGTTGCTACTTGCTGGTGGCATTTGAAAACGACAGTTTTATTTCTTACACACATTGAATACATTACTTGTATGTCAGTTCTCAGTGCTATATCTGTCCATCGATGGAAGTGATCTTTCCAGTCCAGTCAGACGTAGACATTCCACAACCGGAATAAAAATCGTGCTCTCGCTTATCGGCCCAGCAGCTTGACTCTAAATCAATGATTGAACATCGATTGAAGGTTCGCTCAAGCAACGCTACCAGCAAATATACAAAACACCAATAGTAAAACCACAGACTAACAAACATAACGCTCAAAAACAAAGCTTCGCCCGCTTTAACGGTCATTTTAAATATATTTGTAGTTGGGACTGTGGCCACATTTGAAATTATGGCGCCAATGACATATGAACAAGCATATGGGGCATAGACCACTAGTGAAAAAATGTTCCCAAACCTGAGGGGTAACCCACCAATAAATGAGTGTTTGGGACTGTGAATAAAAGATGGAGCTAGTGTTCTGGGAAAATTGTCGGATCGATGTTTCCCTCAAGGGAATTCCCTCATAGTGTTATGTTTGTTAGTCTGTGGTAAAACTGCAACCGAAAACAAAAACTGCCAAAAATTGCAAATCAATAGGTAAAATTAGTCTCTCGGGGTGGCAGTTGCCGAATGCTGATAAACTCTACCGAAACGTATATAAGCATCTTATTCGTCTAAATGGAGGCAGAAAAGATTGGATCCTTCATTCTCGAGAAACACAATTCCTTCGCCTGCAATAATTTCACCGTTCATCTGTTTTTTTCTTCTAGTAGTTCCACGATCGAAAGGAACACACGTTTCTTTAGTGAAATAGCAATGAATTTCCCATGAAACACAATCGATATTTGATTAGCTCGGTATTAGTTACCACTCTAATGGTACAACCCATGCAAAAATGCAAATATGTATGTACTTTCCGGAAGCTGCCTATGGTTTGACTTTAATCTTGAACTCTCGTTCGGCAATAATGTCCTGAATAATTGAATGAGATTGATTTATGTGTTTGTTCGATCGCTTTTTTCCCCCTTTCATCACTTCCATTTCAATCGGTGGTGGAGCTGTGGATGCCGGTTGTTTGCCTTCCTTCCAATCAGTTTTTTTTTCTTTGGTCTGCGGATACCGAGGCAACCGATCGACTCAGCAGCAACCAATGCCGCCACACCGTCACGTCACCGTTGACGTTGAACCGTTTTCGACTCTGAACGGTACCATCTATACATAGGTGTACGTGAAAGTTCAGCACGTTTCACACAAGAACCGAACTCGATTGAAGGTTTCTTTTCTCGATGAAAGGAAATTTGTGTACTTGTCACTCGATGGTTGTTTTCGGCAGGTTTATTTAGCTTTATTTGAATACTTAGACGGTGCGCCGGTTTTGCCGCCGCGTCGTCGTCGTCGTCGCTGGGATGAAAGCGAATCGGTTATCGAATTTGGCAAATAAGGACCGGTAGCGCTAAAGTCAATAGCAATCAGCGAATGGGAATTGCTAGCAAGGTGGAATGTGCTAGCCTTCGTTTGACTGTGGGAGTGTTTTGTGTTGGCGGTATTTGCTGGAGCTGTACAGCATCATTTTGTATTCCAGCGATGTCAGTGAACTTGGGCAATGTAAACTGAGGACCGATGTTCGAGTTTTAGTACTATTGATTTGGAACCATTATAATAATTGTGGGTATATTATTTTGGAGACATAAAAACTCGAGTGCTTCGAATGGAAAAAAAAATTAATATGCTTTTTTCCATAAATAGTTGTATTTTTTGCATATTTTTGTTTTATTTTGCATTTTGTTTTGTATGTATTTTATATGATTATATATTTTATTTTATGACATTTTTTGGACACTATGTATTTTAATTTCCTGTTTTTTGTAGTTTTCGAATTTGATGTTTGTTTTTGAGTTTATGGTATGCAAAATATATAACAAAAGCAAGTGAACTTAAACTTTTGACTGGTAGTATATATATACACACACACACACACACATATATATATATATATATATATATATATATATATATATATATATATATATATATATATATATATATATATATATATATATATATATATATATATATATATATATATATATATATATATATATATATATATATATATATATATATATATATATATATATATATATATATATATATATATATATATATATTGTGTTTGTTATTTTTGTATTTAAGAATATTTGGAACATTTTATATTAGTTGTATTAGTTGTATGTACAGTGTTTTCTTTGGTTTTTTAATTTTTAATACTTGGCACATATTTTGAATTTTTCTGTAATGTTAATTCTATAATTTTTTATTGAGTATTTTTCGTATTTTTCACGTTCATAATTATTTATTTGTTGTAGTTTTGAAATGTGTGATTTTTTTTCAAATGTGTGTGTTTATTGAGTTTTTTTTATATTTATAGTATTTTTATCTCTTTGTGGTGTTTTTTGCATATGCTGGTAAGTTTGAATTAAAAAGAAATCATGTTTTCAGCTTCATTAAAACATTTATTTGTGTTTTTCATATTTTCATTATATATTTTATTTGCGTTTTTCATATTTTCGTTCTATATTTCAGTATATATTTTGCAGCTTGCATTTTTTTGGAATTTTATACTTTAGCATTTATTTGTTTTTTATTTGCATATTACGTTTTTTATATTGCATTTTTTGGTATTTTTATATTTATTGTATGTCTTGTATTTTTATACTTTTGGTTTAGTTTTTTTTTCTATTTCTTGTATTTATTAGTCTTCTTGTATTTTTTAATTCCTTTTTTTGTGATTTTAGCTTTTACATGTAATTTTAATTTTCCGCATTTTTGTAATTTTTCGAGAATTTTTAAAAAAAATTGTATTTTATGTATATCTTGTACATTTAAAAATTTTTCATGTTCTGGTATTTTTTGTTTTTTTGATATCTTGTAATTTTTGTATTTTTTATATTCCTTTCATTCTTCGTGTTCTGTTGTTTTGTGTTTTCCTGTATTTTTTGTCTTTATCGCATTTTTGTATTTTTTTTCTTGTATTTTCATTTCTTTTGTAATTTGTATTTATATGCATTTTTATACTATTTTTGTGTTTCTTGTATTGTTTATATTTTTTACATATCTTTTATAAATGTGCAATGTTTAAGTATTTCCTGTATTTTTGAATGCTTTGCATTTTTTGTATTTTTCGTATTTTCTCATTTTATTTGTATGATTCGTATTGCTTCTACTTCTTGTATTTTTAGTATTTTTTATTTCTTTTGCGTTTCTGTGTTTCTTCTTATATTTGTTATATTCTTTGCATTTTTTGTATTTATTGCATTTCTTGTACTTTTTGCATTTTATGAACATTTTTTATTTTCTACATTTTATATTACCTTTTGTATTCTTTGTACCTTTTGTGTTTGATGAATTGTTTGGATTTTTCCATTTCGTGTACATTATTTGAATATTTTGCATTTTTTGTTTAACTTGTCTTTTCTTGTTTATTGTATTGCATATTGTTTTTTTCTATCATGTATTTCCTGTAATTTTTTTTTTGTATCTTTACGTACTATTTTGTACTGCTTGCTTTTTTGAAATTCTTGTGTCCATTGTATTGTTTGTCTTTTTGACTTTCTGTCTTTTTTTATTTCTTATCTCTTTTGTCTTCTTTATCTTTTATGCTTTTTTTGTCTTTTCTGTACATTTATGTCTTTTCTGTATTTTTTTGTTTCGTGTCTTTTTCGTATTTTTGTCTGTTCATATTTCCGTGTTCTTTATGTATTTGTATCTTTTAGAATTTTGGCATTTTTTTGCTTCTTTGGGTTATTTTGTATTTTTAGATATTTTCATATTTTTTGCAGTTTATTCTATTTTTGGATTTGTTGTAGTTTTTGTTTCTTTTGTGTTCATTGCATTTTGCTTTTTTGTATATTTTGCATTCTGCATTAATATATTAATTTTTTTCTACTTATTTAAGACAAGAATGTCTATTTCCTCTTTTTGCATTTTTTGTATAGCTTGTATTTTTTTATTATTTTGTAGTTTTGCGTTTTTTGCTCTTTTGTATATTTTGCTATTTTAAATTTGCTTTGTGTTTTTGTATTTTTGGATTTCATGATTTTTTTTGTGTTTTATCGTTTTTGAATTTTTTGTATTTGTCCATTTTGTATTTTTTATGTTCCTTGTATACTAATATTTTTTTTAATTTCCGCGTTTTGTTTTTTCATATTTACAGTTTTTATCATCCTTTTTTTTTATGCTTTTGTTTATTTGCATTTTTTGTATTTCTTGTATTTTCTGTATATTTTATATTTGCATTTTTCCTGTATTTATTAAATGTTTTGTTCCTTTTGAGTTTTCTGATTTTTTTTTAAATTTTTGCAAAAAAAATCTATTTTTTATTAATTTTTTGTATTCTTGAAACGATTGTATGTTTTTATTTCTAGTATTTTTGCATGTTATGAATATTCTGTATTTTTTGTATGGTTTGTTCCTTTTTCGGTGTTTATTTAAACTTTCTTGTGCTATTTGTTTTTTGCATTTTTAGTATTATTTGTATTTCTTTTATTTTTGGACGTTTTGCATTTTCTGTATTTTTAATATTTTGCATTTTTGAATTCCATGTTTTGTATATTTTGTATTATATTTGATATTTTTTTTGTATTTGTTTTCGCACATCAAAGCGTCTGTATGGTTTGTCGGTGAAGATTCTTTATCTGCCTAGTAAAACTCTGGGACTTACTGTTTTACTCTTTTACTGTTTATTGTACCGGATTATATCAGACGGGCAGACACGGAGGACGGTTAGCGACCGAACTTAGACTGTAATGTAACATGTATAGACGGACTAACGCAAACGGAATAACGAATGACTGTACTAACTAAACTGTATTCACATTGTAACTTACAAGCGTATAAACGTATAAACGAAAAGAACTATAAAACGTAAAGAACGTGAAAACGTGAAAACGTATCTGATCTGGTGTGAGCTGGGCTTATATAGTCCTGATACACTTTTGGACGAACGCTATTGGTTCAACCGGAAACCCTTTTCTGGCCGGAAACATATACTGACTTGGAAATACTGCCAACAGAAGCGAAAATTATGCTTACTACAACTACACAAAATGAAACTAATCTAAATGGTATACAGATTGCACGTATGCTATGTGTACAGTGAAACCCTATTAATCTGACGATGATAAATTAGAAATAGGCGCAAACATACCGCCCGCCTTGAAAGACTTGCCTTTCAACTAAACTGTACTATTTATGCTGATTTCCTTTGCGACTAATCTGTCTAACATTCTGACAATAAATCTATCCAGATAGTACACTGTAGTTATTGTTGATGTGGTCACAGATCAATTCGAAGATGTTGATTATGCAGCCTGCCTTGCGATCTGCTGCTCGATGTTCAGTGGTGTACCATGGGCGTCGAGGACGGGAGACTTGAATTCGACTCCGTCAACTGCTATGCAGCCGGCGTCGATAAGACAAGACCCGAGCGACTCCGCTGGTCCCACCACTCGTAGTCTGCTTGTGTTGGTTAATGATTGTGATGGTTATATGCTGGACGCTGTAATCATTGGACCACGTTGCCGATGTTAGCTGTGACGCCTGTCGTATCCACACGGTAGCGATCTGATGACCTCGCATGCTATATGTTGAACTCCGTTGGATTTCATACTGGACGGATCTGGATGAGTTGATGATTCAAGAATCCACTCGCAGTTGATTCCTTCCGTTGACCACCTCCACCCCTCGCAGTGAAGATCCATGTACTGAATCGACAGTGATTACGTAGTTTTACTGTTTGCTCTTGTAGGTTGATGTGTCATAATCTGTATCAGTACCTGTATGGGAAAGCGGATCAATTCCTGTTGTATTGGTACCGATTGAAAATACTTAGCTTGGGTTTATGTTGGGATGGCAGTTCCAGTCACTTCAACCAGAACCGCGCCATCCCTAATTGCCTTGTTGCTGGTACCTCGAAACCACTTCTAGCGTGTGGTTATAAACTGACAAACGTTGACTGTGCTTGGTATTGCACCTTAACTGGACCGAGTACGACGAGTAGATGCGGGGGAGGGATGGAGTGGTATCTATATTCCGATGCTTATGATTTGCATGCATGACTGTTGGCTGGTTACTACTGCTGAGCTGCTGGTCTGGTTGTGTGCTCGCAGGATTATTCGGCTGCGTCATTGGTGATACTTGTACTGGATGCCGTTATGCTGGAAACAACTGGTCGCCTTCTGATTGTTCAGTGGGTCTGTCTTGCTGACAGACTGACGTTGGTGTCCATGCTTCAGTGGGCTAATACCGACTAGCTCCGTATTTGATTTTCTGGTGATCCTGTCCAGCTGACCGGCTGATGACGTTATATTCGCTGGAATATAAGAAAGGGTGCTTTTTAAAGAGTAAAAAGTTATAATAGAAGGACTTCCCTGGAACGGAGGCCTCGTGGCCTCCGCGATCGCTCTCGGCGACGTTGACTGCTGCGACGACTGTGCTGAAACTTGTCCAACTAAGTAGGACTGATACCTGATCTGCCTCTTCTCCTTGCTGTGCATCTGCTGAATAATTCGATTTCTGCTGATTTTCCTGCGCTCGATGGTATATTGTTGTGCTACGACGATTTCATGAAGGTTCCAATGGTATTGACCACGAAGAGATCCGAAGGGGTTCAACCCCAGACTTGTTGCTGTATACGATGGTGCTTAGATTGGTTGCTGTACTACGATGATTTTCGCGAAGGCTCCAGTGAAAGTGTTCACTGGACTGCTGCTGTGTTACCTTCCGAACGAGCTCCGGCGGGTCTCGACCCCCGGACTCAATCCCAACGTTTCCTCTGTGTTGGAATCATCAACAGTAACTTGTTGATGCGATGTATACGTTGGCGGTATTGGGGGTGCATTTCCAATTTACTGGAACTCAGTCCAGCTCCGGTACACATCATGTGCAACGGACTGCAGGGGCATTCACAGCCGAAATGGTTCGACACCGAACCTGGTTGAATTGCGCTAAATTCAACCCGTGAAAATGCACCCGAGATGGGTGAGGACAAATACCACCAACGTTGTAGTACCTTCTGCATTATTCTAAACCATCGTGTACATACGACAATAAAATTGATTCTACTTGCATTCTGCTGCGGATGGTTTGCTCTGCTGCTATTCAATTGTTGTTCCGATGTACCACGATGAGTTTCGCGAAGGCTCCAATGGGTATGACCACTGGACTGCTGATGGTTACCTTCCGAAGAGCTCCGAAGGGTCTCAACCCCCCGGACTAGATTCCAACGTTTCCTCTACGTTGAAATCATCAACAAGCTGACTTGCTGATCTGATGGACCGATGGTGGTATGGGGATTCATTTCGTGTTTACTGGACCTCAATCCAGCTCCATTGCTCTCCATGCGCAATGGACTGTAGTGGCTCTGTTAGCCGTACCGGTTCGATGCCGAACCTAGTTGAACTGTGTTTAATCCAACCCGACGAAATGCATCCGAAGTGGGCGAGGACGAATACCACCAACGTGTGGTACTGCAACATTTCAGCTAACTGTAGTGTCATAGTGGTTCATCCTTGAACCACTTGCGAGTTTGGTACTCGGTCAGGTAGGTAAATGTTGACATCAAACACGATGAACAAACCATGTGAATCGAAGAGGAAAATATAAGTGGGTAGCATCTACAGTGCCCAGCATAGCTGAACACATACTGTAATTTTACCTGGACGAAACAGGCGTTGCACGACCTCTTCACGACATCTGACTGAGCTGGGAGACTAGATATGGGTTGATAACACAATGTATTTCCTTAGCTCTGCACAAGGACTAGCGGTTGTGTTAGGTGGATTCCAAACAGGGCTCAGTGTTGAGGAAAAATTATCAATTAATAATTCATATTTATTACTACAGTATTGAAAAAAGCTTCGCCTCCGTTGAATGAAATGACATTAATTGTCAACTGACTGACTGAACAGTTGCTGGCGCCTTATGTACTGTGAACTGTTATTGGTGCCGCAAAATTCCAAAGTGCAGCTGGGTATGGTGTGCACCAATGCACTCCAGGCACCGGGCTGCCTTAGTGCACTCACTCGTTGTGTGTCGTCCACAAAAACAATTGAAGCACAGGTGTTTCTCTTCGACGTACTCCAACCGCTTCGATGATGGCCATGTCACAAACGTCTTGCAGTGATAGAGAAAGTGCCGTTCACCGCATAGGTAACACCTCGGAGGAAGAATATCACACTTTTTCTCCCAATTCATTTTCACTGACGGCTGCACTGGTAGATTTGTTGCAAGTAACTGATCTGGCCGAGCCTTCAGTGCTTGATGACGTCGAAAATGCAACAGCACTCGTAGCGATGCTTCTTCAATGGGTGCCAATATGTTACCTTGGTCCCATTTATTTACCTTCTGAATTGTTAACCTCTCGGTGAGCTGCTGATGGCGGTCTCGTAGATGCTCGAAAGTTGCCCGAACGAATTTCCCGTCGGCTTCACGGAAACCGTTTTGATCGCCGAGGGACAAACAATACTGCAGCAAGCACTCGATGTGCTTTTTTTCATCGACAGACAGCGACATTTTCACTTCCAATACTTTATTTCTACCGAGATTACCGAGAGAAAACGAACCGCGCAGAACAGGTCGTAAGAAGTAAAAAAACTGCACACTCATCCGTGACCGTAGGTAGAAAATGACGTTTTCATTCGCCCGCATCGCTCTGACAGCTCGATGCGGGGCGGAGATGGATTCAAATTTTGGTGGCCAAGACGTTGGAATGGAATGAAAAGGTGGGCACTTTTTCAACGGTATATTTTGCATCACATTTTCATAGACTTTTTCATGATTTGACTATCGCGACTGTTAGAGAATGTTTCACAGGCATGTTGTTTGCAAACAAAATGGCGATTGCCACCATCACAATTCTATCTGAACACGGTTTATACACTTTACTAGGCATTATTTTTCGACATTCGCAGTGGGGTTTTAACTTTCAAATGCGCAGTTTTTATTGACAGTTTTCGTTTCGACAACTGATTTCGCCGAAACCTTGACGGTAGTGTATTGGTGCCGAAATGCACACAAGGAAACATCACTAGTGACGCGCATCGTCACAACTATGGCTTCATTTCGCCAGTCGAATTATAATTTCACTGAACCGTATGTTGTACTATATTTGCACTGAACCGTATGTCCGTAAAATACCGCGAAACATCCGACACCTATTGAAATCCGGCTCGAAGGACCAAAATGTTTTCGCACATCAAAGCGTCTGTATGGTTTGTCGGTGAAGATTCTTTATCTGCCTAGTAAAACTCTGGGACTTACTGTTTTACTCTTTTACTGTTTATTGTACCGGATTATATCAGACGGGCAGACACGGAGGACGGTTAGCGACCGAACTTAGACTGTAATGTAACATGTATAGACGGACTAACGCAAACGGAATAACGAATGACTGTACTAACTAAACTGTATTCACATTGTAACTTACAAGCGTATAAACGTATAAACGAAAAGAACTATAAAACGTAAAGAACGTGAAAACGTGAAAACGTATCTGATCTGGTGTGAGCTGGGCTTATATAGTCCTGATACACTTTTGGACGAACGCTATTGGTTCAACCGGAAACCCTTTTCTGGCCGGAAACATATACTGACTTGGAAATACTGCCAACAGAAGCGAAAATTATGCTTACTACAACTACACAAATGAAACTAATCTAAATGCAAGGGGTGAGTCGCTTAGAACAATGTGCCATTCACACTGTATCACCTACCATAACACGATATAAGATTACGATTCACAGTAATACACGATCATTTCACTCGTTACCACAATGTGTGGCACAATGAGGCACACTTTTGACAACTCAAAAATTGTCAACAAAGGGTAGTTGAATAATCATAGCAACCATTGCTTTTGTTTTACTGAACACCATGGCACCGCGTGGCACATCGTCGCACAATACGGCACAAGCTACCACGCTGTTTGTTTGTGAGCACAATTCGATTTGTGCTAAGCGACTCACCCCTTGTCTAAATGGTATACAGATTGCACGTATGCTATGTGTACAGTGAAACCCTATTAATCTGACGATGATAAATTAGAAATAGGCGCAAACAGTATTTTTTGCAGATTTAGCATTTTTGTTTTTTTATATTTTTTGTTTCGTTTGTTTTTTGCATTTTTCGTTCACTGTGTATTTTTTGTCCTCTAGTCCTCTTTGTTGTCTTATTGTCAATGTTGTCTTGTTTTCCTTATTTGTATTTTTAGTCTCTTTGTCTTTTTTCGTTTTGTATTTTCCGGCTGTTTGTCTTGTATCTTTTTTGATTTTTTGTATCTTCTTTGATCTGTTCCATAAGGTTTTTACTTTATTTTGCCTTTTTTATTTTTTTTTGTGATTAATGTATTTTGGCGTTTATTGTATGTTTTGTATTATTTCCATTTGTTCAATTACCGTATTTTTTTTTTATTTTGTATTTCTTGTAAATTTGGCATTTTTTGTATTTTTCATGTTTTCTGTATTTTTTATTTTTCGCCTTTTTACTTTTTTTTATTTTGGCTTTTTGGCGTTCTTCGCATATTTTTTAATTTTTGTATTGATTGTGTCTTGTTTTTGAATTTTCAGTATTTTTTAATATTTTTTAATTAATTTGCAGTATTTATTATATTTTCTAATATTTTGCATTTTTCATACTTTTTGCATATTTTATATTTTCTGCATTTTTGGACTTCTGCTTATTTTACATCTTGTTCAACTATTTGATATTTTTTCGTAGTTTTTGTTTCCTTTTTGCTTTTTTGTATTTTTTTTTTATTTTCTTGCTTCCTTTAATTTTTGGAATCCGTCGTATTTTTTGCATTTTGTATATTTTTTATTATCTCTTGTTTATTTGGAATTTCAATATTTGTTTTTTTTTTGCATTCCTAGTAACAATTGAGGTTTTATGATAGCTTTATAGCCACTCATAAAACTTAGATTGCACTTGTAGCGTGCTATGAAACTTAAATTGTCATTTTTCCATTTGTTTTGTATTTTCTGAACTAAAAGCATTCATTGATTTGATTTGAATATTTTGATCTTTTGTATATTTTCATTTTCATTTATTATATTTGTATTTCAGATGTCTTATTCGTCTTGGATTTTTTTAGTATTTTTTGTGTATTGGTACTTTTGTATGTTTTGTATTTTATGTCTTTTTGTTTGATGAACTGTTTCTGATTTTTTGTATTAATTGCATTTTGTGTATTTTTTGCATCATTTTTTCTATTCATTTGTTTATTTATTCATAATATCTGTTTTTTACATGCGCTAATTTTTCTTAAATTGTTTTAAATATTTAGGCTTGTTGGTTTTATATTTCGTATTTCTCGCATTTTATATTTCTAGTGCTTGTAGTGATCTAGACATTTCGTTCAATTTTTGAATTCCAATTTTTAATTCATCATCTGCTCCGCTTCACACTGGATTCTAACATCCCAACAGAATTATCGTAATTCAATACCGATTTTGAATTCCCCGATGTATCGAAAACAATCAGGAAGCAAACACCTGCACGATTTAGCCGATTAGCCATTTATTCTCGCATTACCGGAAAGATCGAATGTAGCCGACTGAATTGCAGAATGCATTCCTGCACGAATTTCATTCGAAATCCTCCGAACTCCCCCCGATGCAATGAGTTCAATTTCGCACGTGCCCTCGGAAAAGCCGGGTCCATCCAAAGAATGTGCTTCCATTAGTGTTTATGAGCCGTTACATTTGTTGGGAATTGGCTTCTTCTGCACCAACTACCAAACGCTGCTAGAGAGAGAGAGAGAAGAAGTGATTAGACTGCTCTTTCCAATTGGCTGAAGGAATGTCGGTAAGTTCATCGTCAGCCATGGTGAGGGCGATCGTGGTGGAGGAGCAGAAAAACTTGATGACTAATTACCAACCCAATAAACCGGGCCCGAGCAAGTGATGTAACTGAATCATCTCGTCTTAATTGCTTTCTAATTAAACATAAATCCGATGGCGGTTACTCACCGAAGGATGTGCACCTGAAACTATGGACACAATGTCGCTAGGCCAACGGTAGTTAATGATGCTGATGTGAAGCTGAGAAATCTGATTATATTAAACCGCAATGGATGTACGTAGCGGAGAGTGCCGGATGGTGTTAGGTCTAAACGGGTGAAACACCTACTCCGTTGTTGGTCGGAATGTAGCTATATCTCTACTAGATGTTTGTTATAATATACTGCAGCATAGTCCAAAATAAGTATTGGTTAAGAAACAGCATAGAAACACTCGTAAGCGAATAGCGCAAGCAGCAACAAATCTGTTTTAATGGAAACGTGCGATTATTTCTACAAAACAAAGTATCGTGCGTCTCCATGAAACACCATGTGCTGCTACTAAACGTATCGCCGAAAATGTAATAAAACTTGATGGTTTAAAGTAAATTGTATTAGAGGGCAAACTTAGTTGGAATACTTGCACAGCATATTATTCATATTAATAAGAATGAACAACAGAGTAAAAGAGAAAGATTTAAATTATATTTTTCATGGGTTAGACGAAAACAAATCGAGAAAAATACGCCAATATAGTCAGCAATGTACCAGTTTTTTGTTTAAATATGCTGCATTTTTGGTGGCATATCGTTCGATCTGTCAACGACAAGTAATGATGTTGTTCAACGATGTCCGTAATTCATCCAACTCAACAAGAGTAAGCTGCTCAAAGTTTTCCTTTACTTGTTCCTCATCTGCTATCCGAGCCATCCGAGCGGACTAAAAGATCTTCTGGGAAACTATCCGAGCTTATTGTTCGAACATCGTTCCGACGTGTATCGAACATTTCTATGAACACAACTTATGCCATGTAGAAAACACTACCATCCAACCTCAGTACCCGTTGTCTGTGCGATTCCAACAACAGCTTACCCATTTCCGGGAAATCCGAATGTTTTCCGCAAACATCAACCGCTATCATCATCATTGGTTGAACAGCAGCAGATTTGAAAGCATCGATTGGAAATAATTTGAAAGCATGATGCTTCCACCGGGCCTTTCCTCGTGTGTACATAGTTCCCTTACCGGTTCAGGACTTGTTTGGATATTTTTTATTCCAGCCAAGCTCGGGCAAAGGCTACCGGATCGAACGACAATTTTTTCAACGTTACTGAGCTCTTTTTTTAGTTTTGTTAATTGGTTCGCCTACGATCAAACTTTTAGTGTAGTCTAGCTCGCTACATCCATGAAATTCGACACAATAACCGGTAGAAAACAACACGATCAAATCGGTTGAATATTTGTAAAACTGCGATGACAATAGGCTTCTCCTCTGGACATTTATTCATTTTGAGCAGGGTTAATTTATTTGAAAAAGTTTTCAATTTTACCTATACACTCTATAGACTGCAACTGGTTTGAACTTCGAGATTCCGAATCATGGGAGTCCTAACTATCGAATCACTTTCCATTACTTAGAGAATATTTTCTTCGCTTCATCCCTGGACGTTTTTCTATCACTAACCCGATTTTAAAACTCCACTATCCATCCCTAATACCCAACGTATTTAGAGGAAGGTGATGATGGATGTGAAACGTCCTGGACTTCGGCACCGAGAGGACACAACGGAACACGGCAGCATGGTCCCCGGTTTGGGAAATTGAAAAATAGAATTCCGAACTTTCCGCTCAACATTGATAATCTCCTGCAGAACGGGTCGGTCGGTTTGCTTTCTATTGGCCCAATCTCATCGAACGGTAGTAGGTACCGGCAGGCAGAAGCATTTGTGTTTTTCGTACTGAATAGAACTGAGCTTCCAACTGGAACTGGAACATGGATTGTGCTGGATGGCTTTGTTTTGTCGTACACGAGAGTGAAACTGGTTAAAATTGGAAACTTGACTAACAATGTCGAAGTTTTTCCGGTTCCACGACTTTTCGGTGAGGAACACATTAATATAGCGTCCTTCAGCCAGATTGATTGGACAGAATAGAATCTCCATGTCGTTCTATTGTTTGTATTGATTGAAAGCCATTAATTGTAGCAGAACGTAACGTAGCAAGGAAACGTTGCGGTAGTGAATGCGGAAAAGAAGTTCGCTTTTAATTAAACTGCACCCAGCGACTGCGAAGAGCTAGCCAGCGTTAAGCCACCGCTGCTGGCTGGCTGGTGCACAGATAGCAATCGTGAAATAAAGGATTCGCCACCTTCCAGATTGTGGCGGCCTTAGGAAGGGCGCCGTATATATACCAGCAATAAAGTAATTAAGACATATAAAACAGAACGATAAAAAGTCGCTTTCTTCCTGGGATAATAAATTCATTGCCCCAAATCCGAAGCGGTGGAAACTAATTAAAAGCGCGACGATGGCCCGAATTTACGACGAGGTCATTAATTTGTTAGTTTGTTTCCAATCAACGCGGTGTGATATTGAAAATGTTACGATAATGGGTTGTATTTATTTTTCGGAAACGTGTCATCACAGCTGATGACACATGTTTAATTCAGCTTTAGGTGGTGGGAGGGGATCCTTTCTTAAACATTCACCATAGGTAGCAAACAACAAATTCCAAGTATTCCATGAAATCAAATACTGTCTTAATGGCGCCGTGTTTTATAGCAGTCTCCAAGTTGCCGAAATTTAATCACACTTGTATATTTCTATAAGATCAATTTTAAAACCACACTAGTCAAATTCGTAAAATGATTGAATGTAGGCTTTTTGCCTTTCTCATATAGAAAGGTTATGCAATCACTCTGAAAAACGTCAACCTAATCCCGGCCCGGAGGGCCGAGTGCCATATCCCATTCGATTCAGTTCGTCGAGATCGGAAAAATTCTGTATGTGTGTGTGTATGTGTGTGTATGTATGTGCGTATGTGTCAAATAATGTCACTCATTTTTCTCAGAGATGGCTGGACCGATTTGCCCAAACTTAGTCTCAAATGAAAGGTGCAGCCTTCCCATCAGCTGCTATTGAATTTTGGATCGATCGGAATTCTGGTTCCGGAATTACGGGTTTCAGAGTGCGGCCACACAGAAATTTCTCATATAAACTATAGGAAAAATTAAAAATAGAATTTTTATTTTTGATGCTAAATGTGTTCAAGGTGCTTGAAACGTCGAGATTTGATGCAAACTCGAAAAAAATTTGACGACGATTCACTTTTTTGGATTTTGGCACATTTTTGCCTTTCTCATATAGAAAGGTTATGCAATCACTCTGAAAAACGTCAACCTAATTCTAATTTTTTTTTTCGACTCGCATAAGGTTTCTGGATTTTAACAGGGGCGTAGTTGATGGTTTACGGAGAAGGGTTACACCCCCCCTCTACTGTTCACTCCCCTCCTTTAAAAATCTCCTTAAATCACCCCTCAGACCACCACCCCATCCAGCCCTCATTCCCCTACCTTTCAACCCCATCATCTTTAAACCACCACTATATCACAAAGCATACCAATTTAAGCTGGGGAGTCGTTCGTTCATGGGACTTTCACCCTCCTCACATACCCACCCCCGCATGACAAAATGAGTTAGCAAGCAGATAACATTGATCTAATGCTGATTAGGCTAATGGAGTATGATATTTTTTTTTGTTTCAAGTGTTTCACCGTCGACAAGTAGCTCATCAAGTTCGTGGCTGGCATGCCATTGTGTATAAGTGCAAAGTGTACTAGGAATGTAATGGACATTTCCACAATTATGTTGAACATAAAAAGCCTCCGTGCCATAGTTTAGAGAAATGAGAAAGGCACAATTGCACCGCTAGGTGGATTAAAACAGGTTTTTAATTATGGAGTCAAAATTTCCCTCCGATGGCTTTTGCTGTGGGCCGCGCTTGCAAACATTGTTCCACAGCTTAATGATTGTATTGGTGGACACCGCTCGCAGTGTCGATTTGGTTATCGTGCCCAAGCTAATCAGAGAAATGTAAAAATATAAACCTATTAGTGTTAGAGTAGTATTAATTGTAGTTTTTAGTACTAGTGTACAATTGTTGTGTGCTAGTCGTATGTCTCTCTGTGTATGTGTTCGTCTGAGTATTTGTGACAACTGGGTCAGGGAATGGATACAAAACTGACACATTTGATAGAATAGTGGGTAATCCTTCCCAGGATTTGTTGATCACTTCTCCCGGCGTTTAATTGAGGTAGGGCACACGTCAATCATCCATTCCCGGCGACATGGCCGGGAACTCTAATGATATGGGCGTACTCTCCTAGTATCGTACAATGAAAATTAAGCATCGGATTCACGGTCCGCGCGATCATTCAAGAACATACGCATTAATGTTATATTGTTTGCGTAGCAGATATCGACCGATGTTTTGTTTTACAAAGTAGATAAAGCAACACACGGGTAGGAAATTTGTTTGCCTTGTTGGTCACAGCAAATCGCTTTAGCTTCTGTTCTGAACCAGAGGAGCAGATAAACTGGACTATGATTTTGATTTGTACATAGTTAAATTATTTGTATATAGTTCAAATATTGGATTATATAAGTAAATATGAAAACTGTAATAAATATATTGAATATAATTATGGTAAAGGGTGTCCCAAATCAAATTAAATCTCGGAAAAAAACGCTGTAGAAAAGAAACCTTTGGGTATTATCTCTTGAAAATTTGGGTAGAAGTAGTGTAGAGTGTATTGTTTTCACTGTATTTTTATCGCTGTCAGTTTTTAGAAAATCGGAAAAAAATGGAGTCACCCGAAATGCAACGTCGGGAACTCTCTCATCGGGACATTGGAAAACAACTCGGAATCATATCTATATTGTTAGTTTTAAGATAACTGTAAATATTTTCTAAAAACTATTACTATTGAATTCCTTGTTTTAAAATTTTCGATAAAAAATTTTTTTTTGCCCCTCTCTTGTATATAGAATCTTATTTCTAGTCTTAAGATAGCTGTACAATTTTTCTCTTTTTTAAAAAAAAAATATTTCAACATTGTAACCTCCTAGTTTTAAAATATCGCTCCAAATCGTGACGAACGGCAAAATATGGTGGGAAGGTCACGGGCCCGGAAACTGTACACCCAACGAAGCCTCATTGTCTCATTATGGATGATGAGACTTTCGTCAATGTAGACTTCCGGTAGCTTCCAGGGCTACTGTTCTTCACCGTCCAGCACAAGTTTGATGTCCCGGAGCAAGTAAGCAAGCAGAAATTTTTGAAGTTGGTCATTAAATACATGATTTGGCAAGCGATCGGCTCATGTGGCAAATGGAGTACGTCGTTCGTGAATGCCGGGGCTGTAAATGGGGAGATCTACCTCAAGTGTGTCTACAGAAGCGTCTGTTTCCTCTATTGAAGCAACACGAGGCCCTAAAATCTTCTGGCCGGATCTAGCTTCGTGCCAATATTAAAATGTTGTCCTGGAGTGGTGCGAAGTCAACGGCGCAACTTTCGTACCCGAGGACATGAATCCCTTCCAACGCACCGGAACTAAGGCCCATCGAAAACTATTGGGTAAAACTTGTAATTATGAAGCAGGCACTACCGAAGCATTCCAAGGAGGTCAAATCTGAGGAAGACATGACGAAAAAGTGAGTTTCCGCACAGAAGAAGCTACATCCCGATGTTGTACAGATCCTAATCAGTGGAGTTAAGCGTAAGGTTCTAGCGTACGGTTATGGTATTAAAATTGAATGAAATAAATATGTAAAAAGCTAATTAATGGGTTATTTTTTATTGTCTAAAAGTTTGAAAAAGATCGGTTCACTAGGAAAAATTACAGCGCTTTTTTTCGTGATGCAATTTGATGTGTGGGCACCCTTTAATCCCCCAGAATTAAGAAATTGAAAATGCAAAATAAAGAAAAATCGGCACCGCTAAGTATTAAGCGCCGAATTCACGCGTTTTCTCCTTGCAGACAAAATCGTTATCGTCACTAGTGTTTCAAGTTTTATGTGCACTCGTCGATAGCCTCGTACCATACACCACTTCCACCACGGACCTACAGTTCAATACATTACGCGCAGTACAAATAACCAAACAGGCAGACAAACCTTGTCGTACTAGACGTAATTGAGGCAAAGTAGTCTCAGCAATGGTCTACCATTATCTTCGCCTGTTGGAGCAAGGTTTAGATGAAATCACCAACCAGTAAATACACGCAAGGCAAACTCAAATCGGTGACTACTCCGTCGATCTCATCTTTGTGGGCGGGAATGTAAACGCGGTAGTCCTCAGACACTATAAAATAAAAAAATCTATTTTCACGAAAAATTCCACCTTTTATGAGTACAAACCCCCTTAATTGAAAAATTATCTCAAAAACTCAACGTAGGGGTTAGGTATTTATTACATAGAATCTGTATGCAAAGTTTGGTAGAAGTCGGTTAAGTAGTTTTTGAACACCGCAAATCATGTTTTTTCTAGAGACGTTCTACAAAAAGCTTCGTCACCGAGTCGTTTATCAATATTTTTCCAAAGAAAAATTACAGAATATTATTTAGATGATACACTATAGGGGAGCCCAGGGCTAGTTGCCGGTTGGGGTAAGTTGGCGGAATCCCTTTTTCTCTGTTTCTATTAGACATATAGCGCTGCCTCTTCTTGTGTAGCTCAAGTCATGTGAAACCCATTATCCAATGTGTTTTTGTTGCAAAACGATTTGTTTGGTGGAAGTTGTGGGTGATATTGTGTTTTCGAGCATACCAAGTAAATTTTCTAAATTTTAAATTTCAAAATTTCCCTCCCGTGGCTTTTGCTGTGGGCCGCGCTTGCAAACATTGTTCCACAGCTTAATGATTGTATTGGTGGACACCGAGATTTGTTTGGTGGAAGTTGTGGGTGATATTGTGTTTTCGAGCATACCAAGTAAATTTTCTAAATTTTAAATACTTCGCGTTATTTAGGGTGATTTTCAATCTATTTCCCGAATATATTTTACGATAGCGCGTGAAAAGAACTTTCAGTATCCGTATAGATATTACATCTACCCACAAACAAAAGTTATTTTTTACATAGTTTTTAATAAAACATGCGGTTGGGGTAAGTTGGCGGTGCTGCACGCGGCCGCCAACTTGTCCCGCAGTTTTACAGTGCAAAAAAGTCATCAAAAGTTTTTATTTCTGAAATTCACTCCAAAATAAAAAAAATCTTTTTCTTGTCTATCTCGTCAATGCAGAAGACATTTATTCCGGCCAATCGCATAAAGAATTTCGAAAAATTGCTTTTGAATAGGGAGTACGCGTCAAAGTCAAAATACCGGGGTATTGAAACTGAAATATAATAGCAAATGTCGGCTAATATACAGTTTTCTTGAAAAGACATTCAGCACGTTCCAAAAGGACCCATCAAGTAATTGAATCTCCATTTGATTGCTTAGTTTTTGGAGTATCCACACATACCGCCAACTTACCCCGGGGCCGGAGTAAGTTGGCGGGATTTCCGCGTCACATATTTTTGTCTCTAAAAATGGAGACAATGCATCAAACACATTAAAAAAATCAGAGATGTTGCCAATAGTCTTCTCTTTCATGCCGCGTGTTCTATTTTGCGAGATCTACCTACATCAAAGCGGTAAAAATTGAAAACTAAAAGCACCGCCAACTAGCCCCGGTCTCCCCTAATGTACAAAAGTTTTGATCAATTCGCTTCACGCAAAATTAAAAAAAAATCGCGAAAAAAAAATTGTTTTCGCTCTGACACCCTCACCCCCCCCCCCCCCCCCCCTTAATCAACAATCCACCATCCAGGTCTTCACTCCCAAAAATCGTCTCCAAAGTAGACTTGCCTTGATATTGCTCCATTGCCGATGGTCTGTCCATCGCCTTCGAACACTTAGCGCCAACTGATTTGACGAATCTAAAGTTAAAGATTTACGACTGGAATTTACATGAAATGGGCGACAGTCAAACAAGAACTAGCTTCGGTCGAATCCAAAGTGGACACTAAAGAGGCGCAAAACTGAGACACCTACAAGGGTGCCAGAATACCACGCTACGGCTCTGCCTCGATCTTTATCAGCTGTCATGTACTTTGTCTTGCATTAGTCGATAGTTAGTCCAATTCTCGTAGCCTCTTCTGTAAATGGCACGAACGTCTTTTCCACAGCTGCGGTTCTGCGGTCGACTCCAATAATCCAAGCAGCTTGGGAGATCTCTTTGCGATAGTTCCGATCCATTGCATACCAGATCCTCGTATCACTAAAAAGAGTTAACAGGCATCCCATCCAAAATTTAAAGTCTTTTGATATGTTCAAAAAGCTTGAACTCAGGGGAGAAGGATCTCCGCGTGAAGAATCCAATAACCAAACAGTAGCTCTTCTTTATTTATTCACTATGAATATGAAGAATCCGCAACTTACACATCGGATCGTGTAAAATAAAAGAATTGAACAAAAACAGATCTTTTGAAACAGCTTTAAGTTTGGCCTGACGACAAAAATCTACTTTCCAGACGAGGGGTGGGCGTAGCGTAGTTGGTAAATCGATTGCCTTGTACGCAGCGCACCTGGGTTCGAGTCCCGACCCCGCACATAGGGTTAGAAATTTTTCATAAGAGATTTTGCTAACCCGAAGAGGCGAATGACCTTAAGGTTAAAACATCTATAATCGAAATAAAAAAAAAATACTTTCCAGACGTAAAATATTATTAAATTTGTTTTAATGAGTTCAACAAAATATTAAAGTTGTAAATTATAGTCTGTCAACTAAAAAAACATTTTCTGAAAAAAACAACGATTTTTTAAGACCCCCCAAACTAAATCTCTGGCTTTAAAACCGGGTTTCATTCATGTGAAGGAAAAAAAGAAAACATTTCCTCCCAACACCTAGGTACACAATGCATTCACATTCGTTTGCGTTTCGGTTTGGAAAGTGTAAAAGCAAACAGCGCCCTATTTATCCGCAGAATCCACCCGAGTGCACTGTGAAAGCAACGAAACTCACGCTTCAAGCGGCTAATTTCGTCCGATTTGCATAAATTATGTTGTATGTATGCATACCCTACCACGGCGAGTGGCGAAAGTCTCCATACGTAGGTACTATCTGTCTGCTGATGACGAACGGGAAACTGACGATGGAACACGTGGATACCAACTCCTGTGTGTGTGTGTGATTTCCACGCGAATTTCACGTGGTTTTTGGCTTTTGGCTGTCTGCGTGTCGGTGGCCGACCTGACTCTGGTAGCTGCTAGGGCAGGAAGGAGATCCTTAATGAGATTAGGTTAATGCTCTATACGTAGCTGTAATGCACTAGTGTTTCCTAGTAGTGTAGATTGGCGTTGAGTGAAGGTACTGTAAAATGCTACGAGAGAGGCTTAGTTCACTGAAGTGTTTGGGTGCAGTAATCTAACCATATTGAACTATGCTCGAAGAGTTGCTTTCGGTACGGTAACATACATCTATTAATCAATGTTACCAGAAGAACATTCCACGTACACACGACCCCAATGCGAAAGCTCTTCGCCCATATTCTCACCACGGTCTCAAAGTGCCAGCAAAAATCCAGGGGCAATAAAATTTTTCAAGCTGCCTTAGACCGCACTACAAAAAGCTTGAATCGCTCATGTTGCTCCTTTTGCCATGAAGTATGCTCAAATTATCATAAATGCTATCGCAAATTGCCTGACCATTACTGCACTCCATAAAGTAGGATTTTACGCTATATTTTACTGCACATTTCAACAACAGCACCATCTTGAGGGGCTTTTATGCAGCCGTTTAATACGTAAGATTTTTCCCCTTTTCTGCGAAAACACATTTCTACAGAGCAGTTAAAAAATGAAACGTCTAATAGCCCTTCGTTTCCAGTGTGGTAATTCTGTGTCAGGAAACAACAACTGTGCCTCTAATGCCGTTTTGATTTCGGGAGTGTTTCTGTTTTAGAGTGTTTTGCTACCGGATTCCGCCAGTCGACGTACCGTACATTATCGGGTAAGGCGGAAGTTAAAACAAAAGATAGAAAAAACAAGAACCTTTTAATAATCTTTTCCAGCTGACCCACCCCTGTGGGTGAAAGTTTTGGGCATAACAGCACTCACCCTTCCAGCGGTACCCAAATCAATCCTGTAGAGATTAATGATCGTAGCAATATGTTTAAAAGGTTTTTTTCCTCTATCGAAGTGAGATCCCTCCGTCCGGATCCTAAATAGCCAATAGGGGCGACAAGCGGTGCGCAGATTTGCTGGCAGCCGAAAGCACACCTCTGGGAAATTTGCATAGGACTTCTTGTCTTGATATAGCCGTCTGATGAAAACAAGCACCCCCAACTAAAGACCATACAAGTGAGATCTCGAAAGAGCGGGAAGAAGATGAAACAACAAGCAGCCACGGTGTTTTTGCCACGGACCAAGCAAAAAAAGGATTGAGCTGAAGTCAATCACAATCATTGTGTGCAGCGGAAAGGGTGCGGTTACCCTCAGTGAGCTAACCGTTTAAAAGTCGATCTATCTTCGTCAGGATTGAATTTTCACCACGAAGTAATCGTAGATTATTTTGGTACTGATTTGGACAGCCGAATCGGGTGGGCGTTCCGGGCAGAATAGTGCTGAGAAAAGGGATAACGATGTTGCCAGTTGAACCAGAGAGCAGCGGTTATAGGACCGAGAGGGGTTTCTTTGAGAATCCGTTCAGAGCGGTATCACTGGCAGTAGGAAGAAAGCTTTTTTAGAAGTTTACGTTAATCGACGGAATTTCATGATACTGTAATGGTTGGCACCGATGAAATGTTTGAGTTTGACTCCTGCACTAAAAAGAATTTTGTTCAAGGATAAACAAATCTTTTTGCACCTAATAATCACTAGCTATTTTCCAACTCACTTCTTTTACCACAAGTTCCCTGTTGAAATACCGATGGTACGCCACACATAATCGCGAAAATTTCTGCTTGGAATACGGTACAGTATCTACCAAGCCAATGAGACTGGTTTAATCTCACAGTCAGTATAACGAACTACGTATTCTTCAAATTGTCTACGAAAACTACGTGTGACCGTAAGGTCTCTGGGAGCAAGTGTATACTCATCCCAAGTAACCATTTAGGGCCACGGTATTGTGTGGTTAGTTGCACGATTTATTATGTTACTGTTCCAGAGCCCAGTGACGACAGTAAGACGGTATGTGGTTCAAGAGTGCCTCTAGAACGCACCAGTCATCGCCATTAAGACCATCCTCTGAAGATGGTTTAACTTTGATTGGATTGTCAGAACTTCTCCCTTTTGCCACCGAACAAGGTACCCGTACGCCAGTATTGGTCTAACAATTGTTGTCCAATAGATCCACTGAATGTACTTGGGTTTGAGTTCCTAAGATTTGCGAAAGCCTATCTACATTTATTCGTCTACATAAGTTTTGAGTCAAGAATTACTCCAACGTACTTAACTTGATCTGCGCTTTAAGTTTCCTCAACAAGCAGCCATAGAAGTGGCGACAGCACACCACCTTGAGGACATCCGCAGACGTTCAGTTTCCTTATCCCTACTTGTCTTAACGATGAGCACAGATGTCGGTTGCTAAGCATTGCGTGTATCCAGTTCGTGATACATGAAGGTACTCCATGACCTCGTGCCGCTTCCAAAATGGATCCGAAAAACACGTTATCAAAAGCACGTTCAAAATAAGCATAAGCATAAGAGATCGCCCGTAGTTGCTACTCCGTTATTGACCAGAACCAAATTAGGTTGCAAAATGTTCATTGAAACAACATGCTTGGGAATAACATGATGAGCCACATTGTACAATCTATATAGATCCCTTATTTATCAAAAGCACGTTCAATATCGAGAAAAACTCTGAAACTTGTTTGCTTTTGTGAAAAAGCTTTTTCGATGTTGTAGACAACATTCTGTAACAGGGTGGTATGCATGTTTAATTGCATGCAGCGGGTGCTCACCCAAGCTAACAGCCCAAATGTAGTGGTCGATTAAATGTTCCACTGATTTGAGAAGGAAGGAGGTCAGACTGATAGGTCTAAAGCTCTTTGCCTACTCACAAGTGAGGCGACCACCTTTGGGAATGAATTTGACAGTTATTTCCCGCCACGCTTGCAAGACTACAAGTAAGAATCATTTTCAAAATATGCTTGAAGTGTTCGTATGCTCTTTGAAGTAGAATAAGAGTGATTCCATCTTTTCCCGGAAACTTATACGTAGCTAAACTCCACTAGCAAATGTCCAACAATCACAACTACCTGAAATAAACTCAGGGGCAGTCGTCAGTGATGGCTCCGTACAGGCTGGAAAGTGTGTGTGTGTGTGTCAAAAACACAGTTGCGTACTACATCTTCGTCAGACGAGTAGACGAAAGTAACTTATTTAATCTGCTAGTCTCGTTGAGACTTGAGGCATTTGTGCAAAGGCTTTTCCAACCACTTCGCTCAAAGAATCGAAAAGCATTTCGGTATGCTTTGCAACATAACTTAGAGGCCTCCGACCCGTCCCTGCGTCTGCAATTCCAAGCTACTTCTACTTTTTCAGTCGAACTGGTTCGGTATTACACCGAAGTGCTCCCCTAGAAACACGCATAACTCGAAGCGAACGAACCTTTTGGTATGCTGCTACCATTCAGTGAGTTGGTTTTATCCACGACCTCATCCAAGTCACTTGGAGATGCAATTGTCAAAAGATACTCCTGAAACCTAGTCGCCAATACCTCTTCGTAGAGATCCCAGTTCGTAGATTTGGGATTACGATAGGTGACGATATCTAGCGAGACGTTTAAATGATAAAAAAACGATGTACTTATGATCAGTTAACGACGGTTCGAGCTCGTTTGGTTCGAGCCAGTTTGCCGACTTCTGCGTAATACTGTCAGAGCAGAGAGTTACATCTAACACCTCTTCTTTGCCACCTCGTGCAAATGTTGGGCCATTTCCTATATTAAGTATGTACTGCTTAAGTATTCAATCAATTCGGTGCCTCTCAAATTGATATCTGAGCTGCCCCAAATTATGCAATCCACAGTGTGATACAACTTTTTAGCAATCATCAGAAGGTGATAGTTCATTATGCGGCAAATATGCCGAACAATAGACCTATTTCTAACCAGTCATATTGACTGTGACAGCACAAATATCACAAGTTGTGAGGTAAGATATAAGACATGCGTTAATAGCACTAGTCGCAAGTATACATGCACGAACCATTTCACGTTGATTCGTCATGCCATTTTGTTGAAAGCTACGAAGCTTTCCAGTTTCTTTTATGAAAATTAGAAGTTTCTTTTATGAAAATACGGTTCTTGAACCAAAGCTATAGAAGCTTTTCCTTCCTGCGCAAGGCATAGTTACTGTACGTCTATGCTGAAGATTGATTTATGCTACACTAACCATACTCAATCACAGCACTACACATTTCATTATCATCATGTTGTACAGCAGCTAGAAGATACCAAACACGTTGACTTATAATCGCCTATAGCGAACCCCAAAATGGGTATTAGGGACATGACCACCAGTTGAAACCCACGATTTGCGAAGAAACTAACGTCCACTGTGTCAGAGACTCGTTTAACTCTCGACACCCCCTGCGCGACTGGCATATTTAAGTCCTGCCATCCATTCAGTCCTCGGCACGGAGAAACACCTTGACTTGACCTCCTGTTTTAAGTCACCTCTTACGACATGGGTTGAGAAACTTCAACCTACCGGATGCCACACGGTTTGAAGAATTTGTACACCCACAATTTTGACCAGTTCCCGGAGGACTTTCGAAGCCGTCGAAACTTAACAAAACAGCTAAATACACTGTTTATGCCAACCAATGAACAAATTACTGTCAGCCATTAGTCTTGAACCATTACCTTCAAAAGCCGAACCAGGTCTCGATTTTGTCATGTTTAAACAGCAAATCAGAAGCTTTGTGCTCCAGGGACCAGCAATGTGCTTCGCAAATACAAGTAACGTTACACTTTACGTTTAATATTGATTGTAAGTCGGGACTTTATTCGTGCGTTGTCTAGGCTTATGTCAAATCATTTTACCTTGGATGCGCAGCTCCGCGTCTTGCGGAGAGGATTACCACGACATTGAGCATATTGTTTGGCCGTGTACAGAATATCTTGAAACCAGACCCCGATTAGTAGATTCATTACCAAGTCTGAGAAAGACCAATCCATATTCCTGTTAGAGACATCCTTGCTTACCGAAATCCTCTGTATATGGAACTTATCTTTCATTGTTTAAGAACATTGTCTATCAAATTGAATTACATTAATTTTGTCATACTCTCATCCTAAGCTAATGATAAATCAATTAGATTTTCCCAAAATGTCAGTTTTGATTTGTAATGTAAAATATGCTCCAAAATATTAGATCATAATGAAATACAAGAATCTAAGAAAAATGTAAACCTTCAAATAATGATAATTAATATAATGCCAGTTTTAGACAAATTTGTTTTATCAAAATATTTTATTCTTGAGAATTTGTTGTAACATGTTATGTAAAAAACTGGCTTAAAAAGCTTTCGCAAATGCCGAGTCAAATAAATGTATTGGAAAAAACTCCGTGTCGATATGGCCAAGCATGCAAAGAGACGTACTCGTTAAGCAAATGGTAGCCGATTGAAGTCCCAGATATAGGCGCGCTAATGTCATTTTTTTCTAATGACGCTGTGGCAATGTAACTTTCATACCGCACGTAATTTTTCGTTGTATATAATTAATGTTTTCTGCTACATTTAAATTTAACTGAAATATCATAGGTTTCTTTCAATCTGTGTACTGAGTTAGGTTAAGCCGACAAAATCACCATATTCCTACTTCAAAACCTTTTCAACTAATGCTGTTTCTGTTCAATATTTGCAAGATGTAGGTGAAATATTCCAAGCCGACATTAACAAGAAACCAACCGAGAACAAGATTGAACACTCGGTTAACACAAATTATTCCACCCGGAAGCCCGATCTGAAAAATTTCACATCAACTGTTGATCACAACCACCGTGTCAATAGCCCTCGCATAATCCTCATGATGCTGGAAATCGCCAGCCTCCCGATACACCCACTGCCTGTATCACAATTTATCCGTTATCAAACAACTACACACGCAAAACATCCCAGCATTGTTTGTGTTGTTTGGTTGTTTATTATTTCATACAATAATGATAACATTTTATCAGGCTGGATCACGGTGTACCACGGTGGCATGTACTGCTTATATCCTTCCTTTTCAGCAGGGAGTAGAGTGGCAGTTGCGTGCGTATCAGTTACTCTCGACCGGCCAACGGTGATTGAGTATACAGGGTGTTTGATTCAATGTTTGAAATCTATCGTGTGGTGATATTTAACCATGAATTAAACACCCTGCATACATGGTGATTGTGTTCTCACATCGGATATATTCGAGCCGATCATTCATTGTGGTGGGACATTAACCAAGGTTGAATAAGGATGAGAAAAAACGGTAATATTATCAAGCACGGTAAATTATTTCAGTTTCAGTTTTCATTTCCTACCTGAGTCGTATAAAAAGTTGGATGAAATATTTCAACGCGTCGCAAAAAAATACCACCCTCCAACGAAATGTTTTCACTCATCCAGAATCTATACCGATCGGTAGTGAACCGAGCCTCGGCGTGAGTCATTAATCAAAGCAATTTGAGTAATCGTGACCCCAATAGCTCTGCTATTCCTTTTTTGTCGCTTGATGCAGTTGTTTCTGTTAGTGATATAGACTTCGAAGTTTGTGGATATATGATTAATTAGAACCTTAAGCATATTTTCTCAACACTTGAATGAGACAAAAAACTGAAACTTATAGTTTAAAAGTAAAACTGACTCAGTTTCTGAAGGTGTGTTTGAATCCAGTAGCGAAATCGGGTTATATTGTAACCTAAAATATAAAGTCACTTTACCTACGATTTGCCTGCTTGTCGCCCCTTTCTGGAGATTTGCGGTAACTAAAATTTGAGTTAAAATATCCCGGATTTATTTTTCGGCTTAGTAGTCACCGGAGTTTCAAAGACTTTGGTTTGTCCGATGCTGCGAGACGGGTTAGAATCATCTACAGGAGATAAATGATTTTGTTCATTCCACGTTAGGTGGCTTTTTAAAGCGCATCGTCATTAGTTTTATAGTCGAAGCAGTAATCCTCTCGACTTCAACAAAAACGTTTCTCTTTCTAAAACTCCGCACACAGCTAAGACGAAAAATAAATCCTGTAAAATTACAACACAATCGATATCCCTTCTAACAGTAATAAAGTATTTTCTCGCTACTAAAATGTACCCAAGCACTCAAGTACGCTAATTGATCATTAAAGCCCACTTGCCCTTTTAAAGCTCCAGAACAATCGTTTCCTCTGGTCGGGATGCTTCAGCAGTGGCTTAATTGGCTACGGCACGTTTTCCACTCGATACCGCTTCCACAATCGACCTTTTACCATCAATTGGTTCGCAATTTTTCATCTCGATTTTTTAGCCCCACTTCTATGTTGTAAGTACTACACTGTTTGCAAAAAGCACTAGCACGGTGTAATAAAATCCAATTCGGCGATGATTTGTGGCATTACACACGATAGAGGACGCTCGCCCGATTGGTAGTATGGAACAGTGAACCCGTTGTATGACCGGGCTGCGTGGTAGAGGCCAGGCGGAGGAGAAAAAAAAATCCACAACCACCGACACCGAGATGAAAGGCGCTCTGGGTGGTGCAAGCAAACAGGCAGCCGTGAGCCAGCAATCATCAATCATAATATTTATTGCTCACGGGTCAATAGAAAAAAAAATGGAATAGGGTGATAAGCCCTTGATCACCATGTTCCTATTGTCATCCTCTTCATTATATAAGTTTGTACTGTTTGGTTTTAGCTAAGTGTAGTAAAATCGATTGTAGGAAATAAAGTGGTACGGCAAACTGTTGTAAATAGTGAAATCACTATATTAAAAGTGCTAACTATATTTGTTATCTAATTTATTTTGTTAATGGCAATAGCCTTCAATCCATACCTATCATAGCCAATGAAAAAATATAGAAAGAAACAGTGTTAGGATTCAAAAAGGATATTTTTTCGACATCATTTATAATTTTTTTCAAACGAAAAAAACAAAATGGCGCCCGTGACGTTCTGTCTAAGGTAAAGTGCGCGTGGAATTCCAAAACTGCGTACAGCCAGGTGCCTCAGGATCGATCTGAAACACAAAACTAATAATAAGGCTCTATAGTAAACTAAATTTCTTGGAGGAATGACTGAAGAACGGGTAAAAAACTTCAAATTTGACGTAATGGTGCGATTTCAAACTTTGGCATAATTTTTTAGCACTTTTTCCACTTTAAGCTTTCAATAAAATAGTGATGTCATAGGTCCTTCCTCCTATGAAAATAGTTTTCTTTCGAGAGGTCAAAAGATTAAGGCATTAAATTGAAGCGTTTTATAAGCAGTTTTGAAAAATCATGTATTGAGAAAAACGATTGTATACTATTCGCCCGAAAATCATTCCCCAGAAAGCCATTCCCCAGAATTCCACTTCCTAGAATATCATTCCCCAGAATATACTATTCCCCAGAAATTCATTTCCCAGAATGTGCCATTCCCCAGAATTCCATACCCCAGAATGCACCATCTCCCAGAAAATGATTCCCCAGAAAAGTTTAACTTTTTTTTATTGATTTGATCTTTTCAAACGTACTACTCGTTCCCACTTCCATCGAACGACATTCTTCGATTCGGTCACATTTGAAATGATTTGCATTGTGTTGAAATCGGAAGTTAGGATGACATTATTTATTCCGAATTAAAATAAAGAATGGCTAACTTTCCCCAAAAACCATTCCACAGAAATTAAAATACCGAAGTGTTTTCCCCAGAAAGGACTATTCTCCAGAAAACCATATCCAGAATGAGCATTGGTTCATTCCACAATTATAACCATTTCCCAGACATTTTTTTTTTTGAAGCGGGAATTTTTTTGATGAATATCAAAGCATTTCTTTATTAAGTTGGTCATATTGCTCCCCTTGAAGAGTGCACTGGTAGCAGCATTAGACAATAGCAATATTTTTACTTTTCTTTTAATAATATAAATATACATATAGTACAAATTCAGTACAGGTGTGTTTTTCAGTGCCATTTGGCAACAACCATTGAAAGCGATAGCCCCCTTCCTAAACCAGAAGAATGAAACAGTGTTATGTAAGTAAGGTTATATGGCGAAACCAAAACTTTGTAAATTACCTAAGTGAAGGAACTGATGCATTATGTTAAGCTGGTAAGGATAAGTCGTCGAAAGCGGCGGCTCCTCGCAAAAATATCGTGGCACCAATTCGGCCAAAAAAAAAGTAGCTACACCTTTTATACACGGTTTCAACCACTCATTTACAAATTAGTTAACCCTCAGGCCCAAGAACAATTGGTATATCCCCCGTATACTTGCGCATATGTCAGTGGCGCCATAATCGCAAATGCGATAACAGTCCCAACTAAAAATATATTCAATTCAAAATGACCGCTAACATTGACAAATAATTGTTGTCGAGTATTATGTCTGTAACTCTGTGGTATAAGTAGCATTTGGCGTAAGGTATGAAAATACTTTCAAATGTATTTAGTGCAACCTGTTTGAGTAAACCGAGCAATCGGGTGGATCGTACATTTGCGTACGAAACATTCCCAATACAAAAGAAAGATAAATGCTCTAAAACCCACGAAACCATTTGTCAAAATATGCATTCATTTCGATTTTAATGTGGATTCAACCAAAGCTCCAAAGAAGGAATCAACATATATGTTTGAATAAACCGGGCAGACGAAAAGATCACAAGTTTGCGTGCAAAAGTTATTTGGCGTACAAATTCAAAGAACTGCTCATGTTTGAAAGAAGGAACCAAGTCCTATGTTCGAGTAAACCGGTTATACGAGAGGATAAGGGTGCTTACAGAGTGGCGGCGAGAAACTGAGCTGGCGCTGATGCTGACATTAGAATGCGAGATGCGAGAAACCTGCTTGCTGCAAACCAAAGGGATGATGTCAGAGTGAAAGCTGAGCGGATCGGCGCCGACTGCCTGCTTTTACTCTAACGGGTTCCATTTGATATGCTGCAAGCAGGTTTCTCGCATTCTACTGTCAGTACCAGCCCCTCAGCCTCTCGCGGTCACTCTGTAAGCACCCTAACAGGTTTGCTTGCGAGAGGCCGCCGCTTTCGACACATCCTCAGCAGCTTAACACCGCATAGGTTCCTTGAATTAGGTATGCGCAAACCTTTGGCTTAACCACAAATAATGAATAAACCATTAACTTTTCTGGGGAATGGAGCATTCTGGGGAATGACTTTCTGGGGAATGGGGCATTCTAGATAATGGTTTTCTAGGGATTGGTACATTCTGGGAAATGTCTTTCTGGGGAATGGTGCATTCTGGGGAAGGGAATTCTGGGGAATGGCTTTCTGGGAAATGGCTTTCGGGGGAATGGTATACAACCGAGAAAAACGCGTTTAAAGTTTTGAGAACACTTTCGTTGAACTATTCGTGGTAGAATGCCAATATTTGTAACAATTGCATGGAATTATGAGTTCTGGCGTAACCCTACTAAAAATAAGTGGTATTTCAGCTAAAATCTATAAAAAAGATTTGTGATTTATAAAGACGAATTTGAGTTTAGGGGTTACACTACTGTAGAATTAAAAAAAAAACCATAACCGTGTTTTTCTCGGAACCACTTTTTTTTGAGCTGGCCAGAAATGTAACTCGAATAAATGATTTTTGATCGCTTTGAAATTGTGACAATATATTCAAAATTAATGTCCCCAGCGACGTACGCAAGATTTTATTTTTTTATTACTTAACTTTTTTAATTAACCCTCCGGAAGTCGCGTCAATTGCCTACTGAACGAGCAGCCGCAGATGCTCTAAGATGATTTCGCTAAATTTTCAGTGCAGCGTGCACTCAGTGCACTAGCGCGACTGTCGGAAGGTTAACAGTTATGGGTCGGCGTTTTTTTTTACACTCAAAAGGGCGCCTTTTCGAGTAAAATCAAAATATCGAAATACGCTTGCTATTGATTTAAGAAATCAGAAAAACTTTAGTTTTTGGCTCTAGGTCAAAAAACACAGAAGATAGGTTTCCGGCCGTGGACCCCTTTCAAAATAGCTTGCTTGTGGGAAAATGCTGCTGCACAGCCGCCATCTTGTGATGGAATTGCTCGAAAAATTATTTTGTGTGATTCAATACTTATGCTATAAATCCCATTTAACAAGATCTCGATTCACCTCTTTATAGCGCCAAGAAAAATTCTCGAAATATGCTGATGGCGCCGGTGGTTGAGTGGTAAGCGTGACCGCCACTCATTCCAGTTGGCCTGGGTTCAATTCCAGCCGAGGTCGTTGAGATTTTTCCGGTCCATGAGTTGATGGATCGATATCTAGTCCAGAAAGCGGAGTCACCTGACTTGCGTCGGTAAAGAAGAAGTAGAATCCAACTTCTATACTTACTATCAAATATCCTCCTCCCGTGATACTTGTGGAGTGTGTTGTTATATACTTGACCTGTGGATTTCTTTATGAGTAATGAAGAACTGCCGGGATCTAATTAGGTTTATCACGTTACTGGTAATGAGATCAGCTCTTTATCAATCTCTGCTTTTATATAATGTTCTGTAAAGCTGTGTGCTCTCTCATGCTGACAGATACTTTCTAAAAGGGTTTGGATTAACTGTTCGAAACGGTAAATTACAGAGTGCTGCTAACTAACAACATTCCTTCCTTTTCCTTCCGCGATCTACGTTCGGGCTGGGCCGGCGTCGGTATTGATCAATAAACACTTTAGGATTACCAGGAGTTGCACATTGAAAGATGTTTCGCTACCCCCAAGCATAATTATCTACTGATTGCATGAGCAACTTCGGCTATTCCAGGTCGATAACGGAGTAGCAGCCAGGGGTAGTCGCACAAACTCCAATTCAAGAAATATTCCCGAAATATGCCTATTTTTCGTGCTCCACAATGGTGTAACCCCCAGGTTTAGATGTACCTTCATATATTTTGAAGGAAAACACTTCGTCTCAATATACCGAAACTCCAACTAATTTCGTTAGAGAATTGTAAGCACATTTTACAGGAATAATAAATCTTGTAAGATATAAAAATACCGTCCTTGCCGTTCTTTGCTAAGGTATACTAAAACTATGATTTTTCTTATGACAGAATTTATTAAAGGGTGAGTATCCCAATCGAAGATAATCATATTTGAAAAACTTATATGTTTTATGTAGAAATTCATCTTGCTAAAATATGAATAAGCCTTGCCTAGCATTTAATTGAAAAGAAGGGCTTTGCAACTTACAACAACTGGTAGTCTACCTATGCTAAGCTAAGCTAAGCTCCGATAAATAACTTACCCTTCATTTCTATGCACTTTGTGGTCGATTCGTCGCAAAAAAGGATAATTGTAGTGCTACGATCTCACTGATACTAAGAATTCTTCCCGGCCAGGCATGAAGATCAAATACAAGTAGATTTCGCGAAAAAAATGCTTGACCGAAATAATATAAGAATTTTTCAGTCCGTTTATTGTGTGGAAAGTTGCAAAATGTCTACCTTTTCTACGGCTGTAATTTTGCTGCCTACATTCTCCTTTCTCCTACGACGTTGCTGTCGTTCGCTAATACAGGATGCCCAGCGCTGTACGGCAGCCTGTAAACAAAGCAGTAACATGACAAAAAAATACTACCACCAGACGCGAGCGGTACAGCTTCTCATTCCTTATTTTACATTTTTTAATATTTTTAGTTTATTTAATATTTTTAATCACAAACGGCGACAATGAATGCGGTTCATTTACGCCACGACCGGCATCAACGCTTTCGTGTGCGGGCCTCTCCCTTTGATTGTGCAGAGAAAAGTGTACAAAGCGAGAGAACAAAGTTTACTACGCCACACTCTCACCGAGCAGTCGGAGTACAGCAGCAAAACAAAAATGTATTTTACTGCTGAATGGAAAAGTGTACTCGGTTTGGCAACCGTTCTGGCCAGCGCAGTAGTGGATGCGTCGCTGTAGTGGGCTGTACGGCTTGTGCAAATGTACCGGAAAAATGTTGTTTACCGGTACCGTTCGCATCCCTGATTGTGTGTATTGTGTGCGATAAAATTTACTGATTTTAATGATTAAATCAACAATGAAATCGTCAATAGATACAGATCCGAAAAGTTTCATTTTCGTTTATTTTTTATGAATTTTTTTTTTATTTTGATTATAAATGTTTTATCCTTAGGGTCATTCGCCTCTTTGTAGGGGTAGAGAAATCTCTTTAGTAAAGTCTCTAACCCTTTGAGCGGGGTTGGGAAATGAACCAAGGTGAGCTGCGTACAAGGCAATTGATTTACCAACTACGCTATCTCCACCCCCAATGAATTGTTTATAACAACCTGGAAAAGATCAATCAAACCAACATTTGCACAATTAACAAACAAATCGCCGCCACGTAATGAAAGAAATCATGCATTTTCAATCGTGTGTATCCTTACCATAGATAAAACCTCTGTAGATGATGTACCAGAAAATATCGTTCAACTTTTCCAGAAACGGCTGGCTTCAACTCAACCTTATTTCATACAAGGGGAATGTCTATTACCTTACAGTTCACCTAAACTTCCATTTATGGGTTCCTGCTTCGCAGAAGCCGGCATCGAGAGGGGATAAAAGCAGCAGCAGCAAGTCGATTACGCTGTATGCATGATTCGATTCCTTTGCCTTTTCTCGTTTTCCAGTTCTTTGGCAGAACGATGCTACTCCGGAAGTCACGAATAGATCCTTTTGTGAACTGTATACGAGG